>NC_031989.1:33534327-33699160 GCF_001879085.1 Nicotiana attenuata
GAGATTAGGGGTCGGTCGGATAAGACCTCGGCGTTGTCCCGACGCGGACGAGCTCGAGACCGGGCGGGGGGGGGGGCAGCGTATCGGGAATACAGAAGCTTCACCGGCTTTGCAACTTGTCCGAACCTCGTTCTAAAATTGGAGTATGACTCTAACAGAAGAGAAGTCACACGAAGTGCACACTTTCCAGATGACTTAGAAGACTCAGAGAGAAGAGGGTTTCGTAACAATTTATATACAACCCAAACAATATCAAAGCGGTAAAAAGCGGCAATTAGCACATTAGGCTCAAACATATAAAAATCAGATAATAAATAAAGCCAACTATAACAATTATTCTAAGCTCGAATTCTGAACCCTGAAACGGAGGTTCTGGGTTCTTGGTCCCCAGCAGAGTCGCCAGAGCTGTCACACCTCCTTTTTCCTACCCCCGGGAAGGGGTATAAGGGAGTTTTTTCCAATTTAAGTGACAATCGAAATGGGATTACTTTATTTAAAATTCAGAGTCGCCACTTGGGTTATGGTGTCCCAAGTCACCGGTTTAAATCCCGAGTCGAGGAAAGGTTGACTCTATTTTATAGTCCGCGAACACAGAAATCCGGGTAAGGAATTCTCTTAACCCGGGAGAAGGTGTTAGGCATTCCCGAGTTTCGTTGTTCTAGCACGGTCCCTCAACTGTTATTATTGGCCTAATTATCTGGTTTTAAAATATTTTTAAACCTATGTGCATTTTTAACTTAAAACCGCTTTCATTTATTTAAGGAATTTCAAGGTTATTTAAAACACACCGTAAGCCACGCTACATGAAATGCACCCGTGATTTACGACACGTTCTATTTAACCTTGTTGGAAATTAGAACCGGGCCACATGAAATGTACCCCCGGATTTTAATAACCGTAATAATTATATAATTAACGCGCCTAAAGTAAACTACGAAGTTCATTTTTAATATTTAACATTCGTGAGGGCCATAGGCGATCTAGTTAAATGGCACACCTCAATCCATTAAAACAAAGGCAATTAACTAAGCCTAAGGAACATTAGTATTTCAAGAGACAAGTTGTTACACAGTTAACAAGGAACTTTTAAAAAAAAACCTGTATTGAGAACCTGGGCTGAAAACTTAACCAACGAGAATGAGTGGATGAAGGGATAGCCCAAATGACTTAGTTAGTTTTTCGCCTGGGCCAGCATTGAGCCCGACTCCAAAAATTTTAACAAAAATACTCAAACCTGTGTTATATAGATTAACAACATTATTAATAAAATCAGACATTGAATTAAACTTAACTCGAATTCCCGATTGAACCCCTTTCTTATTGAGCCATCCTATACTTAAGAAGATAAGTTGGTGCTGAAAGCTGTTGGGCTTACAATTGGGCCCACAGCAAAAGAAAACCAGAATTGGTCGCTCCAAACTTCATGATAAACAGGCCCATTTACGTGGCCAAAATTAGGCCCAATTCAAGCTGAAAACTTTAAGCCTGTCCCAGCCTCTCTTGATATTCAAGTTGCTTTCAAATACAGAGATCACAAAGGAAGAACATGGTACTAAAATTTGGAAATCAAAAGCTGAATCGACTGTATTATTATTAACATGACACTCAAAGCCTTGATATTAGTTATACTAATCAATCACAACAACTCAAGGATCAAGCAAAAGCATGTTGTTTAAGAAGGAAAACTTTGACTAACTTCGATTTTCAGAGCCAAAACAAGCTAAAAAATGACTAAGGACTACTGATATTACTACCATCTAGCTGTGAACTGAAAATTTACCTTCAGAACCCATCAGATCCCAATAATGACTACATGAACTATTATGGTTTCTTGAAATGTCCAAGACAATACGTAGAATTTACTAAGCTAAACATGATCTCTCACATGGACACTAAATCAATGCTGAATATCCAAATCCATCATATTTACACAACAAAACCAAACGACTAAGCTAAATAAAATATAAATAGCATACGTGTGAGACCATAGACTTATCATCTTGAACACCCAAATTACAGCACAAGAAGAACACATTCTTTACAGCTTACATTTGCCATTCAAAAGTTCATAGGAATACCTGAAGGTCAAAAGAAAACAAGGAGAGTGAGGAGTTTAGCAACAACAGTAAATCAGCAACATCAACACCAATTTTCAGCCTACTTTAGACCATTTTTAAACCCAGATGAACAGAAAATTCCTTGAAGCTTTTGAATTCTGATTAAACAATCAAGACTAGAGAGCCAAACCAAGACCAATTTCGACCAAAAGATTGCAGGAATTTTAGTATTTTTTCAGAGTATGAATCCCTCAGTCGTTTCTAATTTTTTTTAGTATATCATCTCTGCCTAGAAGAATGCAGGAAGTGAGCCTTTTATAGACAAATTTTAGGGCAGCAAAATTGATTTCATTCCTTCACTATTTACCCCTTCCCCAATTTTCATCTTTTCATTTTGGACCCTGATCTCCTAAACTATTCAGCAATTCACCCCATCCTCACCTTCCTAGCAGCTTTCTAGTTAGTTAGGCAAGATTCCCTCTATCCAATTTCCCTAAACTACCCTTTAAAAGGCTGTTATTTACCTTCAGAAAATCACCCATGGGTCAAAATAACCCAAAACCAAAACCTAAATGGACGAGCCTCTTTAAGCCGGGTCATAGATGACCAAGAAGCCCAATCAACCAAAATGACCCAAACCAAAATCAACTTCAGTGAGAAGAAAAAGAAGGAAAATTCAGAGTTAAGCTATTTTAAACTTAGCAATTTATGAAACTAATCTAAAAGGGCTAGGATTAATCCAAACTAATCAACCGAAACAAAACCTAATCAAACCTAACTAGAAGGTAAAAATAGGAATGACTCTCAGATGAACACAAGTAATTTAGCGGACTAAAGAAAGTGAGAAATCACCGACTCACCCGAGAAATGAAGAACATAATGGTGAAATTCTACCGTTTATGCATGAACCAAATGCGTGAGATAGCTTGATGTTTTGCTCCGCTCTAATTGACCACTCAAAGGTCCTTTCTCCCAAGGAACCCGGCCTTGCATGGAGATTTTGACCGGATTTTTTGGAAGAAAAGACTCATGAGAGTCCAAATCCTTGAGAGAGCAAACAAGAATGAACCCTCCGAACTCAAACGCTGAAGAGCGAACAAATCCCGCGATTTCCGACCAAACTGACCTTTCTTAGATCTGAAACTTAGGGTTTTTCGGGGTGTTTTGGAAAGAACTGGGTCGATATATGAGATGAGGAGGAGGAAAAGGTTATGGGGTATGATTTTTGGCAGGTTTAGAGGGGTTGAGTGGTGGCCGTCGACCGGTGAAGGTTTGGGGATTTGGGGCGCGAATTCAAGTATGGTTTGGTTAGGTTAGGGAACGAGATATGCAACTGGGAGGGGGGGTGGACCGGTTCCGACATTTAAATAACCCTAGGGTCCCGAGTTCCCAACCGTTTGATCAACGGAGATCAACGGCTGGGATCAAACGCCCCTGAAACGGCGTCGTTTTGCTGATATGAGAAGTTGGACCGGGTAGGGACTTGGGCTTGGTTTGGACGGGTTGGGGTACAGGCGTGGAATTTGGGCTCAAATTTAATTCTGTCCCAAATGGTAACATCCTACACTTAATTCCTTTCTCTCTCTCTCTCTTTTTTTTCAATTTTCTTTTAACTAAAATTAATGAAACAAAAACTAAATTAAACCTAAAATTGATTTAAATTGTAACATGCCCACTTTTCTAAAAATTATATAGAAAAGGAAAAATACTATTCTAAAATTAAAACTAAAAATGCAAAATGAACCACATTTGTGATTTTCACTTTTAATAAGACAAACAATTAACTAATTGATCCTAAAAATGTAAAGATAAATCCTAAATGCAATACATGATATTTTTTTTTTGTATTTTTCATGATTTTAAATAGATAAACATGCAAACAAATGCAAACAATTAACAAAAATCCTACGAAAACCTACAAAAATTGCAAATAATGGGAAAAAAATTATTTTCTTAGAGTTTGTGGGAGTAATTCCTATAGGGCAAAAATCACGTGCTCACACCCCGGCCCAGCGCTGAACTTACACTCCAGGTATTTCGTCTTCGTCCTGCTCAGCTTGAAACCCTTACACTCAAGAGCATGTATCCAAACCTCCAGCCTCTCGTTAACACCGGTACGCGACTCATCAATTAGAAATATGTCATCGGCGAATAGCATGCACCATGGCACCTCCCCTTGAATATGGTGTGTTAGCGCGTCCATCACTAGGGCGAATAAGAATGGGCTGAGCGCAGAGCCTTGGTGTAACCCCATAACAATCGGAAAATGCTTAGAGTCGACTCCTACTGTCCTTACCCGGGTCTTAGCCCCATCATACATGTCTTTAATCGCCATAATGTAGGGAACCGACACACCTTTTACCTCCAAGCATCTCTAAAGAACTTCCCTAGGAATCTTGTCATATGCTTTCTCTAAGTCAATAAACACCATGTGCAGGTCCTTCTTCCTATCTCTGTACTGTTCCACCAACCGCCTAATAAGGTGTATAGCTTCTGTAGTAGAACGACCCGGCATGAACCCGAACTGGTTGTTAGATACAGACACCGGCATCCTCACCCTCTCCCACACTTTCATGGTGTGACTAAGTAATTTGATACCCATATAATTGTTACAACTCTGGATATCACCTTTGTTCTTATACAGTGGAACCATCGTACTCCACCTCCACTCATCTGACATCCTCTTTGCCTTAAAAATAACATTGAACAACCTAGTCAACCACTCCAAACCTGCTCTCCCCACACACTTCCAAAATTCCACCGGTATCTCGTCAGGCCCGGTCGCTCTGCCCCTACTCATCTTACTCATAGTTCTCACCACCTCCTCAACCTTGATGCGCCTGCAGTACCCAAAATCACGATGACTCTTGGAATGCTCCAATTCACCTAGCACAATATCCCGATCTCCTTCTCCATTCAGAAGTTTATGAAAGTAAGTTTGCCATCTCCTCTTAATCTGGGAATCTTCCATCAATAATGTACCATCGCCGTCCTTGATGCATCTCACTTGGTCTAAATCACGAGCCTTCCTCTCTCTCAACTTGGCCAGCCGGAACAACTTCTTCTCCCCGCCTTTCTCCCCCAGTTCCTCATACATACGACCATAAGCCGCAGTCTTAGCTTCCATGACCGCCAGCTTAGCTTCCTTTCTAGCTACCTTATACCTCTTCATGCTAACTCGCCTCTCCTCCTCACCTTTGCTCCCCACTAACTTTAGGTACGCCGCCTTCTTCGCTTCCACCTTACCTTGGACAACTTTATTCCACCACCAGTCTCCTTTGTGGCCTCCAGAGGCACCTATCGAGACCCCTAACACCTCTCTTGCAGCCTCCCTTATACAATTTGCTGTCGTAGACCACATAGTGCTTGCGTCACCACTGCTCCTCCAAGCTCCCATTGCCGACAATCGCCCCTCCAACTCTTGGGCTTTATCCTTAGTTAAGGCTCCCCACCTGATTCTCGGTCTTCCTCGAGCATACCTTTTCCTCCTCTTTAACCTAATACCAATATCCATCACTAACAGTCTATGCTGCGTCGTGAGTATCTCACCTGGAATCACCTTGCATCTTTGCATAACCCTCAGTCACACCTCCTGAGGAGGAGATAGTCAATCTGAGTCTTCGCCACCGCATTTTGAAAAGTGACCAAATGCTCCTCCCTCTTCGGAAAGGTAGAGTTCGCAATCCCAACCCAAAAGCCTTAGCAAAGTCCAATAACGAGGTACCTCCTCCGTTCCTCTCCCCAAAACCGAAGCCTCCATGCACCTCCCCATAACCACCTGTGGTCGACCCAATATGACCATTGAAATCCCCTCCTATGAATAGCTTCTCAGTAGGCGGAACCTGGCGCACAATCTCATCTAATCCCTCCCAGAAATGTCGTTTAGCCTCTTCATCTAAGCCCGAATGCGGCGCATAGGACTAACAACGTTTAGAGTGCACTCTCCAACCACCAACTTAATAATCATCAATCTATCATTCACTCGTCTAACCTCAACCACAGACTCTCTAAGTTCCCTATCCACCAAGATACCCACTCCATTCTTACCCCTCTCGACTCCTGAGTACCAAAGTTTATACCCGTCCGCGTCCCTCGCCCTCGACCCTACCCACCTTGTCTCTTGGACACATGCTATATTGACCCTTCTCTTCTGGAGGATCTTCGCCAACTCTATAGACTTTCCCGTCAATGTACCTACGTTCCATGACCCAATTCTCAACCAATGGACACCCTTGTACCCTTTACCTCATTTGCCTCCCGACCTGCCCCCTAACCCCTGCCCTACCTCCCGCCCTACTCCCTGCTCCCCCCGAGGACATGACCTCACTCGACCATCCCAGACCACAGCCACTATATCTACGTCAGACTAAGGGGAATCACTAACACACACAAAGCAACAGACCAAATTAGAAGAAGACAAGTTGCAACTACAGGGACACTAATACGATGAGTAAAATAATATGGACTAAGACAAAGTATAAATTAAAGACTAAATTAAAGTATAAATTAAAGACTCGGGATCGGCAAGATATGTAAAACTAAATATCTGAGACCCTCCGAATAGGGCAGCAAGCAAATACACAGGGTCTAAACAATACAGGTGAAATCAAATAATTACTGATCTAAGAAAATAAACCGCGGCTATAACGCAATACCAGTATAGAACACACTACTAACAGTAAAACAAATTTAAACAAAGTGTGTTTAAGAAAAAGTGCAATGAGATAGGAACGTAGAACCTGGTACTGTCGACGGAGACGGTGGTGGTCGTCGAAGAACTGGCCGAAGTTGTTGGGTAATGAGTTACCTGGCTTGGAGACGGGTCTGGTTTGTGTGTCACCACGGCACCGCAACCAAGCCTGAAACCTGACTGTGGTTGTTCCCACTCGCCGGCGACTGGTCCGTGTCTCGCCGGAGTAAGAGCGGGAGAAGACAGGACGAAAAAGAGGAGAGGCGGGGTGAGAGAGATGGGCGGAGAGAGGGAGGAGGAGTGTTGGATGATGGGGAGGACATAGGAGTGAGGGGACTTACCTGGGTGGAGGGTGGTCGCCGGCGACTGAACTAGTCACTGGTTTGATCCCGTTTTATTGTGTTACCGTTACTGGCAGTGAGCGTTTGGAGAGAGAGAAAAGTCAGAGAGAACAATTAAAGTAACACATTTGACACTGACAACTTTAACATCAGAGAAGAAACTCTTCTTTTTTGGTTATGTAAGACGTAACACGTATATATATGAGTACACAGAGCCCTAACTATAGAAAGAATAAAAAAGGAGATCCTATAAATCTGATATGAATCCCTATAATTCTGGTAGCTATGTATATTATATAAAAGTATGTCTACATTCATTTTGTCTACATTCATTTTGTCTACATTCATTCTATAGTATGTCTACATTCATTGTGTAACAGTTTAAAACTATAATATTTGGAATGCAAGCTTATTGGTCACAATTATTTATCCTGCCTTCAAAGGTAATGTGATTGGAGCTACTGCAGAAGTTTTATTTGGTCAGGAGTAAATGTGATAACTAAAAGGGTATTAATATCATGCAAAAAACGTATCAACCTAAAATTGCAAATGGATTTAATCTTATTAATTTAAAACTGTGGAATAAAGTTATAATCACAAACACGTGCTGGAACTTGGCAAATAAATAAGACAATTTGTGGATTAGATAGATATATGCTTACTACATCAAGGGAAAATAGTTTACAAATATATCCATACTACAACAAGCAAGTTGAATGGCGAGGAAAGTATTTGGTACAAGATAGTTCATGGAATGCCTACAGAATGCAAATGGAAGCAAATGAAGTATCATAAAGCATGTCTACTTCAAATGCTTGGAGATTTACCAAAAGTGTGGTGAAATATGTGATGTATCCAAACTCTGCTAGACCAAAGGTAATTTTATTAGGTGGTTACAATTATATGACAAGTTGTTTACAGTTGATAGATTACTAAAACAAATAATGCAAGTTGATTCTATATGTGTGATGTGCAAAATAAGGTAGGAAACAAGAGATCATCTTTTTGTTATTTTGATTATGTGGTTATAATTGCATGACATGTTGCTTACAGTTGACAAATTATAAAATAAAGAATGCAAGCTGATTTTATGTGTTTAATGTACAAAATAAGGCGGGAAACAAGAGAACATCTCTTTGTTGAATACATATTTATACAAAAATTTATGGCTCATATTGATGCAATAGGCATAGATACATTATCCTGTAGTAGATGATTTGAGCCAACTATAAAGCTTAATCTATCTATCTATATCTATCTATCTATATCTATCTATATTATTATAAAAGCACAAATAATTTATGCTAAATGTTGAACGACTAAAATATCCCTAAAATATGATCGCCTTTTATGCCCTTAAATATTTGTATAATTTAAGGATCTAATTGTAAATTACCAAATAATGGAATTCTTTTTCGATTTAAACTACACATACGTTTGCCCTACAAAGTTGATCCTACTTGGATTAGAAAGGCACGTCCATGATTTCCTCCTCTTTATATTTTACGTAAGATGTATATGCATATAATCAAATTGTGTACATGGATTTTTAACCTCTTTTTGTATTTTGTGATTTGTTTATTTTTGTTCTTGTAATCTTTGATGTGTTTTGGAAAAGTTCCTAATTTTATTATTGTTGATCTGATTTATCTATATCTATCTATATTATTTTAAAAGCATTAATGCTCCATGATAAATATTAATTATATTATTTTAAAAGCATTGACGTTCCATGATAAATATTAATTTACAAAAATATCCTCATAACAATAACCGACATTTATACCCCTTAGAAATTTGATCATAGTTTCATTTATTGGGTATATAAAATTATAAGTAATATTTAACATACATGTGATACCCACAAGGATTTAAATTCGTCTATAAAGTTAGTTACTACTATTGGGACTCATATAAGATGTGTCCAGTATTATAGTTAAAGAAAATTGTTTCTATGTCATGCTTCTTTTCTTATTGTGGAGTTCAAGTAAGTAGTGTTGATTGTTATTAGTAAGTAGTGTTGGTTGTTATTAGTGGAGTTCAAGTAAGTAGTGTTGATTTCCGTTGTTTCAATCATGAAATCAAGGCTGGAAACTTTTTTAATATTGTTCATTAATTACATAGGTCTATAATTTCTGACTTATCATACACACCAGATCTCTATATAGATTTTAGTTCGTCTTTTCTTAAATCATTAAAAAATATTAATTAAATTCATTAAAAATAATATATTATATTAAGACCAGTTAGAAAAGAATAAAATCACAGGTGAAAAAAATAGAAAAAAGAAGAAAAGGGAAAAAATAGTGGTGACCAATTAGTTATATGAGAGTATGAGTGGTATATATCTAGATAAATTGGAACGTCAACATTCTTCACATATTCAAAGACCAAAATTGTTTCATCCCTCATATCGTAAAAGGACACAATAGGATGCAAGTTCTCATGGTCACCAAATCCAAATCTTCTCATATGCACGAAAGTCTTCGTCCTTGTCCTTTTTTTCATATAAGTAACCAAAAAAAGTAATAGTGATAGAAAATAAATTAGCTAAAAGTAGCATTTTTAAAATATTGTAAATTGCTAACAAGTATATTTGCATATCTTGTGTTAATTATTAGGCGCGCCTATTGTTATACGTGCGAGACACGTACATAAAGACTAGTTATAAGAGAAGCTAAAGAAATGACAAAGACACACACATACGTTTAAAACGATAATGAGTTTATTCACATAGCGCGGACAGAAAGAAATACAAGAGTTTTTGAGAAGATTGAGAAGAGTTTGATGTATATCAGAAGGATGAGCACCTTACCTTGGGTCGACGGCGATGGTGTTGGGCGGCTGTGTTAATGGTAGAGAGAGAGAGGGTGTGGGTCGGCAATGGAAGTAAGAGAGAGAGAAGAAGTCTGAGGGGGAAAGAGAGAGCTATTTGAAGATCGCCCTAAGGATGTTGAGATGGATGTGCGGGCACACCAGGTTAGATAGGATTAGGAATGAGGTTATTGCGACAAGGTGAGTGTGGCCCCTATTGAGGACAAGATGCAGGAAGCGAGGCTTAGGTGGTTTGGACATGTGAGGAGGAGGAGCACAGATGCCCCGGTGAGGGGGTGTCAGAGGTTGACATTTGAGGGCCTATAGAGAGGTAGAGGTAGGTCGAAGAAGAAGTGGGGAGAGGTGATTAGGCAAGACTTGGCGCAACTTTAGCTGACCGAGGACATGAGCCTTGATAGAAAGGTGTGGAGGTCGAGGATTAGGATAGTAGGGTAGGTGGTCTAGATTGTTCACACCGGTAGTATTAGTACGCACTCTCGCATTCTGTTGGTAGTAGGTTTCTTTGACTACCCGTCGTTTTCTTTCATTTTGATCATCTTATTATCGTGTTGTTTTTATGCTGCTTTTACATGGCTTTTTGGTGTTGTCCCTCCTTGTCTATCTCTTAATTAATATTGTGCTTATGTTTTCCTGAGCCGGTCGTGTTGTTTTTATGCTGCTTATCTCTTAATCAAGGAAGGGGTAAGGTCTGCGTACACACTACCCTCCTCAAACCCCCACGATATCGGATAATACTGGGTATGTTGTTGTTATTGAGAAGCTATCAGATACTATCACAAGAGAAATTGCATGTCATTGCAATATTAGAGCAACTAACGGAGTTAGGATACCATTAGGGGTCGTTTGATTATTGGGATAAGGATACTAATCATATGATAGAATTTGGGATTATATTTATTCCATATTTAGTTATGAATATTAGCTAATATTAGTATAAATTTTTACCAAAATGATGGAACCAACTATCCCATATAAAAGGTGGGATAGCTAATTCTATGGGATATCCTCGTCTATCGTGCAGTTGAAACAAATGACCCCTTACAACATTATATGTTCTAGCCTGCTTTGTCCAATATAATGCCAAATGTTATTGTGCTATCTATGACTGTTTCGTTGCAGAAACGGGAAAAACCCCATTAGGAGGTGTGCTTTTTTATTTCTATAATTATCAGACAAAAATATATAATTCAAGGCTTTATTTTTTTGGTGATCATCAACAACGTTTGTTTGTTGGATTCGTAATGTTTCTATTTGGTAATTACAACAATAAATTCTTAATTATAAGAATAGTTTTTCTTTTCGTCAAACGCTTCAAATCTCCAATAATTTTTTTCCTGTAAAAGGTGTTTTAGCTTTCCAAAAGCTTGGTCATACATATTAAAATTATAATTATCACTTGTGAGATTATTTAAGTTTTGATATATAATGTTTAAATTTTTTACGTCAGCACGATAGTTTAACTAACACTCTGTTTGGATCACTGTTCCCCATCGTTTTATAATGTATCGTATTGTACTGTATTGTATTGTATCGTATCGTTTTATGAATACAATGTTTGGATAGATTGTATTGTTCGTTGTTGTTAAATAACATTTTGCTGTTTGGTTTGACTGTATCGTACTGTACTTTAACTGATAAGTTTACTACAATACCCTCAATTATTTTAAATATTTAATTTATCAAAAATTACACATAAAAATTATTAAGAAAACCACTTTCTACTAACTAATCACTAAATATGTCTTATATATAAATTAAGCAATTAAATTCATGCAAATTCTATCGAAATTAGTTGAACAAGTTAATAATATTAAAAATAATAATAAGTACAATATATTTATAATTAGATCATAATAATAAAAATTTTTAAAAAAAATATTAAGTAGACTCCATTCAGACAAAAGTAAAACAAAACATTTACCTGAAGAGTATGGAGAAGCGGCAGAAGAACAAAATGAGTTTTTCACGTATGTAGGTTATTATATACTAGGTTATATTTGGGATGTCGTCTTGAGAATTTATATCGGTTATTAGACTTCACGTAGAATTCTATTACAAAATTATGTGAGAAAGAGACTTTGCTATTATTTAAAATAAAAAGGTAAAGGGTAAAATAGAATTATAAAGTAATAAGTTAGGGCATAATTAGAAAGAAAAATAGGAAACGATCCCATCACACCAAATCGGTTGTTTCAAAAAATAGGACTTTCCATTGTTCCGGAGCAATGGATTTAACAATACAATACAACCAATTTTAACTAAACAATTAAAACAAACATTGTTCGGTGAAAACAATACAATACGATACAATAGGTAACAACCATCCAAACAAGCTGTTAGTAGAATAGTTTACTTATCAGTTATTTTAAGTTAGTAATAAATGTTGTATTAAATAGTGTTATATGTAAACTGACATTACCTATATATGTACTCCAATTAATATACGTCTAAGAATAGTATATACGATATGATTGGCCGGATATTCTAAGCTTAAAAAGAAGAAGGAAAAAAAGAGAGAAGGAAATCTCCACATGGTTTCCAAGAGAAGGCAGGACTGTGAGAGTGGAATTTGGTTGAAATTCAACCGCCTCATTCTCAACCCATTTCCCCTGTAAATAAACTTAGTGATTCTAAATATTTGAGATATTTTCTCTTACTTATCGCATTGTATAATCTGTTGACAACGCAAGCGATTTATCAACACGAGGCAATTGTAATTCAGATCCTTTTCTCTGGTAAGGGCCGAGGAGATTATGATTTAGCTTTGGTCTTGTTATCGTTTCTAGGGTTTACGATCGTGCTAAAATTCTTGAACAACGAATTGAATTGCCTGGAAAAAAAAATTAAATTGGAATTACGCGATATGTGTCGATTTCCTTATTTACACTAGGTCATTTGCTACATGCGGGCTTATGTTTTGGAGTTTTATTAGTGCAAACTGAAACTGAAATAAATATTTCTGTTTGAGAATGTGCCGGTCATTTTGTATATCCGAACCTGCATAAAGATAATTGCAAAAGTGTACATTGTATATCCCAACCTGTATAAAGATAATTGCAAAAGTGTACATTGAAGATGTTTTTCTTCTTTATCATTGAAACTTGAATTAGCATTATATTTTTTAATTGATTCCTGATTGGGAATTAGGGTAAAAGGCTAGTAGGTAGTTGAGCGTGTCAGTATTATTATGGTACTTTCTTATACTTAGATTTCTAGTACTAGTGGTTATTTCTTTTGCTTCAGTTACCTTAATTTCTTTTCTATTACTGAGTCCTACCTTCGCAAGACATGATAAGGTCTGCGTGCACATTACGCTCCCCCGACTCCACTTGAGATTACAATGGGTTTATTGTTGTTGATTATTAATTGGGAAGTTGCTGCTTGTTCCTGTCCCTAAGGAATTTCTCAACGAGAGCACCACCTCAATTTGTTTGGGATTGAGTTGTAGTAGTAGTTGTTCTTGTATACGAAGTAATATTTAACCACCTATATAAGCAGTGTAATTTTTCGGGGAAAGGTGTTCAATTCTGTCTACATAGCTATGCGCCTACGCCATCGATGATATTTTTCTTCATTGTATCATTGAAATTTGAATTGGTGTTGTTTTGTGTAATTGATTATGAATTGGTGTGAGATTGGATGTTTCCTTACGAATGCTTTTTATATGGTGTAGTGTTGTGATTATGTGTGGTTTTCAATGACTCATATTCAGGTGGCAATAAAACACGTGCTTCTAAGATGGCAATGAGCCACATGAAGATTATTGAGTTGGAGGAAGGATGGGAGTTTATGGAGAAGGGAGTCACAAAGTTGAAGAAAATTTTAGAAGGACAGCAAGATTCTTTCAACTCTGAAGAGTACATGATGCTCTACACAACTATATATAACATGTGCACACAGAAGCCCCCGCATGATTACTCACAACAGCTGTATGAGAAGTACAAGTATTCTTTTGAAGAATACATCAATTCTACTGTAAGAAGCGTTAACCTTGTCTTTCATAATAATTGGGATAAGTTATTAGTTGATGGTTACCTTTGTGATGGGCAAACATATTTACTTTTCATGCAATTAGCAGGCTTTTTGGCGGTTGTATTTTTAATTAGGCAATAATGGATAGAACTTGAGTTTGGTCTGCACAATTTTTGTGTCTTGTATTGGTATAACTGACACATATTGATAAGCCTCAATAGGTGGGTGTATGTTCAAGTTGATTAGACCCTGAAATCCTAGTTAACATTACTTCATTTTAATTTGAAGATAGTACACGTGTATTCTAGTTGCTTTGCTATTGCTATTCGATTTTGAAATTAGTATTTTGTATCTTTTTTAGGTTCTGCCTGCTTTAAGAGAGAGGCATGATGAGTTTATGTTGAGGGAGTTTGTGAAAAGATGGGCGAATCATAAACTTATGGTCAGGTGGCTCTCACGGTTCTTCTATTATCTCGACCGCTATTTTATTGCCCGAAGGTCGCTACCTGCGCTTAACGAAGTTGGTCTTACGTGCTTCCGCGATCTGGTATGTTTCTCGCATCTCCTATTTAATTATTGGCAACATTATTGTTCTTGTTCTTTTGGGAATGAGCTTTCTCCATATCTTGCTGTGTGGGCAACTTATTTCTGTTTTTTGTTGACAATAGGTTTATCAGGAGTTGAACAGTAAAGCTAGAGATGCAGTTATTGTGTTGGCAAGTATCATATCCTTTTATTTTGTTTTTGATTTCTTCCCCCTTCCATTTGACCCCATGTCTTACAATATTATTTGCTAGTTTTGAGGGTCTGATTAAGAGTCCTATTGAATTAGATTGATCAAGAACGTGAGGGTGAGCAGATTGACAGGGCCTTACCGAAGAATGTGCTTGATATATTTGTTGGAATTGGAATGGGGCAAATGGAGTATTATGAAAATGACTTTGAGGATGCAATGCTTAAAGATACCGCAGCTTATTATTCTCGGAAAGCTTCTAGTTGGATCGTGGAAGATTCTTGTCCAGATTATATGTTGAAGGTACAATTCATTTTTACAAATTTCTTGAGTTCGTAAATGGTTTGGTTATTGTTTTAAGTTGCTAGAGTAAATTGTGAAACTGCTTTGCTAACACAGGCGGAGGAGTGCTTGAAGAAAGAGAAGGATAGAGTGTCTCATTATCTCCACGTTAGTAGCGAGACAAAACTTTTGGAGGTCAGCCTTTGAATTTACTTAAATACTTGCACTTCTTATTTATGTCATTGCTTTAAAGTATCTGCCTCATATATACTTGACTTAGAATGCTGAAAATTCAGACAGACTTAGAATACTGAAAATTCAGACTTTCTAAATGTTGAAAATCTTCCTTTTGTTGGATTTGTTTTCAATGCTGAGACCAAACTTATGCTGCAGAAAGTGCAAAATGAATTATTGGTTGTATATACCAATCAGTTACTTGAGAAGGAGCATTCTGGATGCCGAGCTTTGCTTAGAGATGATAAGGTATTGCTTCCTTGTTTTTCTTTTCACTATTAGTTTTCTGGTAGTTTCAATGTATTTTACATATTATTTGATGCTGCTCTCTTTTGCCCTTACTTCTCCACTGCCTTTTTTACTCTTAGGTAGAGGATTTATCTCGAATGTATAGGCTATTCCACAGAATTCCTAAGGGATTGGAACCTGTTGCAAATATGTTTAAACAGGTATTTTTCTATGCCAATTAACGACAGACAAAAGGAGGTATTTATTTAGTTTTGTAATTTTGCCTAAGCATCTGCTAACAGTACATATTTTACAGCATGTCACTTCTGAAGGCATGGTCTTGGTGCAACAGGCTGAAGATACGGCAAGTAACAAGGTGAATTGTGCATGTTCCTGTTTCATATTTTTATGAGTTTACTCCTAAGAATGATGATTATCTGTTTAATTGTAAGCGAGTCTGAAGTCCTTTTCAACTGTTAATAGGGGAAAAACAGTGAGGGGGAGGGGGGATTGCATGAAACACCATTTAGAGAACAAATTTTTTTGAGTGGAGTTGAAATCATTTGTAAAAATAAAGTACATATGTATGAAGTTTCTCTGCAGCCTTGCTGTCCTATGATTTCGAGAATTTTTTTGTTCCTGATAATAGTTTATTAGCGTTTCCATTTGAGGTGCTGATATGTGTGTTCTTGCACAGGCTGAAAGTTCGGGCACAGGGGAGCAGGTAGAACCATATTCCCATATTTGGATTTCACTTTTATGTATTGGTAAGTATCCACTTAATCGTGGACTCATCCCTTTTCTCAGGTCTTCGTTAGGAAGTTGATTGAGCTCCACGACAAGTATATGTCTTATGTTACAGAGTGTTTTACTAATAACTCTCTCTTTCATAAGGTATGTTCAGCTGGTAACAGTTGTCTGCGGATCTCTTCTACTTTGAATTCTTTGTTTCTGGTGTCTAAAGTTTGACATATACAGGCTCTGAAGGAGGCATTTGAGGTCTTTTGTAACAAGATTGTGTCAGGTTGTTCAAGTGCGGAGCTCCTTGCTTCTTATTGTGATAATATTCTTAAGAAAGGTGGGAGTGAAAAGCTCAGTGATGACGCTATTGAGGAGACATTGGATAAGGTATAGCGTGAACTGTAAATCACTCTTCAGTTCCTGGAAGGCCCATCTTTCTGCAAATGATACCATAATAAATAATGGTTTCAATTTTTATAGGTGGTCAAGCTTCTCGCATACATCAGTGACAAAGACCTCTTTGCGGAGTTCTACAGGTGGGGTAGACAGTCCAATTTCTTGATATAATAACCTTAGTTAGGTTGAATCTTCATTTACCTTTTGGAATGTCCATTGTCTTGGTGCAACAGGAAGAAGCTTTCTCGTCGATTGCTCTTTGATAAAAGTGCCAATGATGACCATGAAAGGCTTATCTTAACAAAGCTGAAGCAGCAGTGTGGTGGACAGTTTACATCTAAGATGGAGGGAATGGTGAGTAACACAATATCTTTTCATAGTTTATTCTTTCCCCATTCAAATATCTTATTAAAGCTTGTGGTTGGGAACTTGTGAATAGGTGACAGACTTGACATTGGCTAGGGAAAATCAGAACCACTTTCAGGAATATCTCAGCAACAACCCTGCAGCAAGTCCTGGAATCGATTTAACTGTCACAGTTCTTACAACTGGATTCTGGCCTAGTTATAAATCTTCTGATTTGAGTCTCCCAGTGGAAATGGCGAGAGCTGCTTTTCTTGCTTTGAAAATTCACTTTCTGTTTTGCTGATTTGAGGTTTTCTTCTGAATTAATGAATGACATACCTTTGTTTTGCCGTTTGCCTCAGGTAAAGTGTGTGGAAGTCTTCAAGGAATTCTATCAGACGAAAACAAAACACAGGAAATTGACATGGATTTATTCATTGGGTACTTGTAACATAAACGGGAAGTTTGCGCCTAAAACAATTGAACTGATTGTGGGAACTTATCAGGTCACTACCCTTTAATGATTCCATTGCAATATCCCTGTTCGTTACAGTACAGTTTTTTGGATTTATGATTGCGTCTTTTTCAGGCTGCTGCTCTGTTACTGTTTAATGCTTCAGATAGATTGAGTTACTCAGAAATCAAGAGTCAATTAAATTTGGCGGATGATGACTTGGTCAGATTGCTTCATTCCCTTTCATGTGCCAAGTATAAAATTCTGACTAAGGAGCCTAGCAATAGAACTGTCTCACCATCTGATCATTTTGAGTTCAACTCCAAGTTCAGTGACAGGATGAGGAGGATTAGGGTATATATACTGTTTAGAACTTTGTACCTTTCAATGATGCTTCTTTCATAAACGCATTAATGGCATGAAAATTTGTACCGTCCAGGTCCCATTGCCTCCTGCGGATGAAAGGAAAAAGGTGGTTGAGGATGTGGACAAAGATAGACGTTATGCAATTGATGCCTGTATTGTGCGCATTATGAAGAGTCGGAAGGTTCTTCCTCATCAACAGCTAGTGTTGGAGTGTGTTGAGCAGTTGAGCCGAATGTTTAAGGTATGCACCACTCTTTCAACCATTTGAATTTTCTAGAATGAAACAAATCGCTTTGCAAGGTCTATATGATTTGCATGCCCCAATATGTCACTGCAGCGGACCTTTTGTTTTCCAGCTTTCCAATACACAAATTGAAGGGTATCATCTTCTAGGAACGTAGCGACAGATAGGATCACACTATCACCTCATTACTTTAACAGCTTTTCTTTCAGGATCAGAGTCTTTGGGGATCATGGTGTTGAAAGTATTTTTAAGAATTTAAGATGGGTATCACCATTTAATTTCTCTTATATTTTGGTGTAGGCTTTCTTTTTTTATTTTTTGGTATACAGCTTGTAAACGGGGTTCTCACCAACTGTTTATAAAATCAATTACCTTATTAAAAAAAAGAATTTAAATATGTGGGATAGTGTTGGTAAAATAGTTAAAGGGGGCTACCTTAAACATTTTAAATATCTGGAATACCGTTGGTAAATTAGTAGGTGGATCTCCCTTAGTTTTAGGTTTGTGATGCATGTCTTGTTTGACTTGAGTGAAATTGTTGGTTTCCTTACCAACAATTTTACTTGACAGAATGATAGAATTACCAATTTTACATTTTCCCTCCACTCACAAATTGTTCCCCAGTTTTGATTTCTTAGACATTATTATAGCACTGTGAAACAAAGAATTTTTAGTTGAAATATCTTTCATTAATTACAAATCCTTTAAATATGTTATCCAGTGACAATTATCCACTTCCGATTTTTTCTGTAAATGGGTCAAATGACAGCCGCTTGAATAGATGGTTCTTTTTCTTCTTTCCCATTCTTTTCATTTTCTTCTAAACCGGTGAAACAACATGAGAGATGAAACGAGGAGGCAGACCTCCCTTTTGTCTGTAGTTTCTTTTTGGAAGAGATATCTGGCATTTCATACTCTCTTAATGGGGAAAGTTATTTTGGTCATAGAATAAGTGGCAACTTTTAAATGAGAATAAGTTTGGAGTAATGATTTTAGTCTAGTTCATGAACTTGAGGATTCAGTCTTGAAAAGCTAGAGTTTCCATATAAAATCAAAACTACGAGAGATGAACACGGGTCAAATATGGTTGCACCGCGTGCTTACAATGTTATGATATTTGTGTGCCATCCAACCCAAGAATCTCACATTCTGATTATTTATGAGCTCTATTTCCTTTGCAAGTGCATCTTAAACTTAGCTTTATCCTGAAGATTAGTTAGGGCTGTTATAGAAACTGAGAATTTTATACTAATATCATAAATTTTGCATATTTGTGTAGCCTGATTTCAAAGCAATCAAAAAGCGAATGGAAGATCTTATCACTCGGGATTACTTGGAAAGAGACAAAGAGAACCCGAACTTGTTTAAGTACTTAGCCTGAAGCGATGCTGTGGTGCCTGGCTGAGATTCTATTGTTCTTTCACATTGGATTAAGTACAGCTGGTTTTCCATGTAATAGGAGTATAGTAGGAGACAAATTTTTTGACCTTGCCTATAAGTAAGCAACTGTGCAGTATAGAACAAAATCTTATTTGAATTCCAAATTATATGTTCACTAGCTACAGCAATTGAACCCGAGTATCTCTTGTTAACCATTTTTACCTTGACATTGTTGTACACATGTTTCTACAGTTACTCGATTAGCCGAGGCAGTTGGTGAATCATTTCAAAGCTGTTATCAATTGTGTTTTGTCCTTAAATAGCTTCTCTCATCATATATACCTCACCGAAGAAATTAGGCTTGAGGTGACTAACTACGTATAACATCCATTTGTTTGTCAACCCTATTAAACTTTCATTTCTAAACCCGATCAATCATGTGTTTTCCTTAGGTAGCTTCTCTGATCATATGTACTTCATCGAAGAAATCAGATTGTGAGGCGACTAACTACCACAATCTAACTACTTCTAGCTTCCATTCATTGACATCATTCTTGAACTCTGTTTAGCTTTCATTTAGTCTCATTTCTAAACCCTATTAAGTGGAGGGGATGTGTTTCACTGACTTCTCAGAAAGGGCTACAAGGCCAATCAAAATCATTAATTATTGCAGTCAGTCGGAACAGTATGATCTTCTATAGTTCATTCTTTTGAGAGTAGAACTCTTAATTTCAAGAGAGACTTCTAGCGTTGGAAAACCCATAATCAAATAAAGAACAGCAGTCAAATAGTCCAAACGGTCGAACAATTTTGAAATGGCCAGCCAATAATTTGGATCCTGAAACAATCCACAAGGAATTGAAGTTAACTGTGAGTTATGAGTTTAATGAATGTAAAATGTTTGTATCAACATCTTCCGGGAAAAAGAATGTTATATCTTTTACACATTGACACCACCATGATTTATTAAATCAGAACTTTATGCTGTTAAACAAATGTCTTCTATAACAGATGGTAATTGAAGGATTTACAGGAAAAGACCCAAAAATGAAGAGTCTAAGTTCTACGCATTGACAATGTAAAACTTATTTACACAATCAAATTACTTATAACGTATATACAAGTACATCTTAAGATAAAAACATTATTTGGTAACTTGGTAAAAATGGTAAAATTTGCCTACTCACTACTATAGCTACTCAAAGGTCAAGGTCAAGGTACACTGATGGTGGAAAGTTTATTAACACTGTTAGTAAGTATAACAAAGCCAAGTTGCTGCAGTCACAGCAGTTCTCAACGACCTGTAAACATCAAATCCAATGAGTGAGACAGGGTAGCAGGATATATATAGATAGCAATGGTAAAAAAAAAGAAAAGCATAAGATTCTTACTGGGCTTTTTTCCTTCGAATTTCGAAATAAATTCCCGAGACAATTAACAAAGGCAGTGGAGTATTAACCTTCTAAGATGGACGCAACAACTGCATATCTCATCTTGTGAGTGTCCCTATTAGCAGAAAGCTAACCTGCAAAAGAAAATTCTGGTTTTTATAGACGGGAATAATCTTTTTTCTGTTACGTACATAATATAATTTAATGATTCTTCAACATACGGGTAGAAAGTGTATACCGCCGAGTCCCCTCAATGTCAGCAACTCATCAATCAACTCGAATCATATATACTTGTCACATTATTCTTTTGTGCTGTCGTGGGAAGTGTTTTCTCTGAATTTTTCCCTTCTATAAGTTGAAAACTAACAAGCCATCTGTATTGCAGACGTATCTGTAGTTGGAATCAAGGAAATAAAAGTGGTAGAGATGAGCTATTGACTCGCAAGAACACTAAATAAATTGCTTGAGATATGAGAAAAATGCAATACTCATGACCCTTTTTTACCTTCATTCTCGGAGAGGCAAGTCAGCTGGATCAGTAACAACAAGCCATTTGCAATGTTATGAATTTATGACAGCAACACCAAGTTCCTTATTTCAATCAGATCGTGACCGTGTCTGTATTGGGAACATCTTACCATTTGCAGTATGTAGCTATGTACAGATTTACAAGGGCATTAAGAGTGGAGTTCTTAACTTGATAGGTATAATAGCATCCCTCGACCAAGAGATCCTCGTTCTGATTTCTGCTCAATTGACAGCAAACGGAGGAACAGGTTCAGGAGTCTGTCCCATGGAATCACATGGTTTCAGGCTTAAAGTTAAATTTCACCGGCTGATAGCTTCCATGGCAACCCGGACTAGGCGCAATAAGCCGTCAACATCCTGGAAGTTGAAATCAAGGGCCTTCTTTACAGATAATGCAGGCTCTTTACACTGTGTATCGCTGAGTCCAGGATAAGCAGCTGCAAAAGCAACACGTGATTTCCTGGAGGCGTCCATTGCTAAGGTAACTTCTTGTGCCTGTAAATCAATCAAAACTAAGATTCTAGAAAAAGGAACATGGCCAGATCAAAGTAACAATCCGGAACATGACTTCTCAAGTAAATGGATACAAGGAAAAGGGTTCGACTTATGCAGAGATAAGCATTTTTGTGATTAAGCCCTTTACCCAAAAAACCTAGTGAATGACAACTAAGAAAATGGAAAAGCAGGTTCAACGCCAGTTCTGTTGGCAAAATTGCAGATAGAGTATGGTAATATGCCCTGCTTGAGGCAATTGTTCAGGAGAATAACGAGTTAGACAACACCGAAATAGTTCTTTAATTTATCTGGTCTGATGCTTCTTATGTTCGATTAATGATCTCATCCACTAAATTAAATTAGACGAACAACAGAGTTAGACAATATAAAATAGTTCTTTACTTTATATGGTTTGATGCTTCTCTCCGTTGAAAATATGTTTGATTAATGATCTCATCCACTCAAGTAGACTAACTCATTAATGGAGCTGAAATTTACTGATACTTACAAAGTCAAGTAGCCTCGTGAAGCTAGCACGGTTTCTCGCTGAGACAACATGAGTTCCAGCAACTTGGGGAGAAGCAACACCTTTCATCAAGGCAGCCTTGTCTACCGTTGTTGGATTGTTCAAATTGTCAACATCAGAGGCAGAAGAGGAAGGGGACTCACCTATGATAATAAGGAACCCAATAAGTATAACCATTAAAAAGAAGTCCAATCCGCTAAGAAGAAAGTCCAAGACACTTCATCAGTACTAATAAGATATAGCTGTTTTGCTTAAAGTAAAAGAAGGAAAAACCTTTTTATATGTTTATTTTTTTATACTTATTAAACTTCTATTCCTGATAAAAGAAGAGTTAATGACTAATACTAAAATTTCAAGGAATCAATTTCAGTCCAACTATCAAAACTTACTAATACCTAATAACGTATAATTCTTGAATAAAATCCATTGAAGCTTTGATCATCAGAGATAAATGTCATTTATGTGAATTGTTATTGATGATTTACGAATAATTTAATTGTTCTACAATGTTCTGCCAACTTAATCATTCCACATTTTCATCTTTTCCATCAACACACCAATTTGTTCTTGGCATAAACGAAGATAAATGGAATAACCTTTTAATAGACATACTTCTATTTTGGCTAATATTGGCAAACTTCATAATCAATTATTTTTCAGTCTCCCCAGAATGTTATACAGAACTTTCTAGCGGTATTGACTCGTCAATTTCATAATATCTTCAACATTTCATAGATACAGCAAAGCATAAGCCTGTGAGTACACAGAAAATGGTTTTAGTGTAGTACAAAGTAAATATTGTGAACATTATCTTAATGAGTATCCAGCAAAACCTTTGATGCCACTTTAGTAACATCAAAGTTTAAACCAGAAGTCTAAAGAAGCATGCTGGTCAAATTGGCACAATCTGAAATAAAATTGTATCATGATGTAAGATGTTTATTTTCAGGTGAATCTCTAGTAAAATTACCCGGAGGAAAAATTTGCAGGGCTGTTTGTAGTTCATTCCTATATCTGTTTGCATTGAAATGTGAGGAATAAATTACTCGCATGTACGCGACCTCCAAGCATTTATAGGCTAGTGCGACAGCAGCCATGTCTTTCAGTCTCTCATATTCATGGGCAACAAACCTATAAAAATAACAAAAATAAATCCCAGAATTAGCATTACTTGGTATTAGGAACTTCTGAAGTACTTCAAGATCTCATTGGCAGTATAAACTGATCTCTACAATATAAATGACTCTTAGGATTATACATTATGAGAATAGAAATAAGATGTTTGAGAAGTACATCCGATGAAAGAAGTTTTTCTTATATACCACAAAGCAGTATTATGTAATCCCAAGTGTGTTTTTGTGTGATCAGGTAAGATTTTTATTAATTAAGAAAGGTACCAAGAAAGCTGTTGGCACAAAACAATCCCCAGATATTAACAAAACATTTTCTAATTTGCAGTACTTTTAACAAACTCCAGATCCTTGATCAATCCGGAATGCTAAAAAAGGAAAACATAGTATTGGGTAGGGTCCCCATAAAGTTCTTGATAATGAATGAAGAATGTAAAAGAACAGCAAGTCGAATTTATTCATTCTGCTAGCAAGGGTTCTTGTTTATTAATCAAGTCATTCCTGAGAACCTTTATACTCTCCTTTACTGTATCTGTTATTGAGCATATTGTCATGACTAGTTCATCAAGAAACAGCTTAGATATCTCAGATCCTGTACTTCCGCGTGGTAAGAAAGTAACATCTACTCACGAATTTGTGCAATCAGGGTCACAATGAATGAATAGATGCAAAGACCAGACAACTCACTCGCACAGTTTTGCAGTGCTGCTATAAATTTGCCTTGACTGGTTCATTTCACTGTGCTTGGCGCTGTCGTTGCATGATTCTAGCAAGGATGCTCCGTGGAGAAACTTTAGGGTTGCTTGAAAATAGAGACTTGTACTTTCACTTGATCCAGAATTCTGCAACAAGACGTCAAGTTATGCCAACAAAAATGAGTAAATAAATAAACAAATGAGAGCAAATGATAAAGATTATCAACTAATTATAGGCCCTTCTTTTCTTTGGATTTGAAGGAATATTATGTAAACCTTGAGGCGATCTGCCAGGTGTTTGAGGTTCGTGGCTTCTTTTATAGCATTTGCAGCAGCTTGACTTGTAGAATCCTTCTGAATAGGGCTGCGAGCATCCGGATCCCGGATCTTATGTGTAGGCGGAGTAGAGTGTCGCATACAACTAGGTATTCCAGGGTGGCTTTCAGATTTTTTACCCTGTCTTGAAGTATTCAACATCTCCCCTTCAAAAGTATCCGCTGCCAACGAATTAGCCGCACCTTCCTTTTTGAATGCAGGAACTGGTTGCGAAAATGGAACTGCCTCATTTTGACCTCTTGTTGAAGGAGATGCTAAGTGTGACTTTCCTCTCTCAAAAACTTCAATTCGCTCTGTTTTGTCAGAAGCAAGCTTCCTGAACGATTTTCCATCATCTCGATCAGTTAGAGCGGCCTGCCTTTTATCCAGGCTGGATATAACATCTAATTTAACTTCTGCACCATCATGATCACCAAACTTCGATTGAAGATCTCCTTTGACATTCTCATTCAACAATTTCCCAGCAGGATCTTTCTTAGAACCTTGTTGTAATCTATCAGAACCAGCACCAGCTTTATCCTCAAACTTGTTTCTTCCGGATGTCAATTTCCCCTCATCTAATGTTCGATCTGAAGATTCATTTGAGACATCAGGATCCTTAGACCTACGTTTGCCAGAATCAGATCTGACAGTACGATTCTTTTCTTTACGCTGAGACAACGAAACCATCTCATCCTTTGAGGTAGACCCATTATTATGAAACTGACTACTCTTCCTTCTTTCAATATCTAGGCCTTGGTCTGAGTTCTCTGTCCTTACATCAGTGTCCCGACGAGTAGCAAAATCAGAACCTGTGATCTTTGCTTTAATTGTAGGACCTGATACATCAAGCACATCTTTCTCCTGGTAAGCAAGTTCAGAGGACTCCAGACCATGATGCTTGCCATTGGAAGCTTCGTCTTTCTTTATCATCCCAGAACGATTACTGCCCCTATCATTTTCACCATAAGAAGACCTTCTTGGTGTAGAAGTGGCATTCTTGCGATCGTCTTTTCTCTTGGGGTTCCTTTTAGTTGATGAAAACTTATCCGTGTTTGAAATCCTCAAAGGAGATGAAGATACTGATTCTACTGGTGAACCCTTCAGTTCTTGAAGACTAGCTCTGTTCTTATGTGAACCAGAAACTTTAGAAGAGCTTGAAGTTGCTGCAACAGAAGGCTGCAAAGCAGACAAATTCCTTTTTGAAGAATCTGCAGCATCTGCACTGCGCTGAGATAGAGTGCTATCTAAATCTTGTCCGACTCGCTCTTCCTTCTTACTACCTTTTCCATCAGTTCCTTCACTAGCTCTGCTTCTGCTGGAGTCTTTCCCCCCAGACCTGGAGATCCTTGCTTTCTTTTCTTTCCTGCAGTCGTTATCACATGTCTCTTCCACAATATCTCGGGGAGTTTGTGCCTCAGAATTCTGGGGTTCGCTCCGTTTTCTCTTCTTAAGGGAGTCTTTACTATCACATTTATGGACTGAACCATCCAGAGTATGGTTTTCTGGATTTTTTGCTGAAGACAAGTTTTTCATTGAATCCGCCTTTGAGTTCTTGTATTTATATTTATCCCTGACCTTTTCTGATCCACTGTTCGACAAACCAGTGCTTGAGCTCTGTCCTGGTTTCGCCCCAGTGCGGTCATCATCATAATGTACATCATCTCTCTTGAACTTTTTAGCAGTCGAACCATCCAAATCCGTCTCGCTAATGTTCCTCATCTTCGAATTTTTGATACCTGCAAAAAAAAAGTCATACAGAATAAGGAGAAGTTCCAGAAATTCAAGGTCATCAAGTTCAAAATATGACTGCTTCAGACAAAATACCCCCATCAGAATGGTTCTCAAGTGATTTTCTCTTCTCTTTTTCTTTATGTCTCTGCTTCTCGATGATTGAGCTACCTGGCAAGCCCACCAGTTCATGCCCATTTTCATCATCAGGAGAATTGGTAGTACCATTCGAGCTTCTACTATTTGGGGTCCCCTGATGGCTTCTTTTAACACAGTTTGAAGACAGTGAACCTTCTTTGGTTGCACTTGACACACCTTTTGATCCATAGATTTTCTTCCCACCAGCATCAACAGCTTGTAAACCTACTTTTTGGTGGTCTTGGCTGGCATGCAAAGTATCAATAGAAGTTAGTCCCGAGAGTGCCCCGCCAGGATACTCAAGCTGACTATGTTGTTTGTCAGAAGCAGCGGCAGTAGCACCACTCATCGGCACCTGGTAAAGGGCTCTTAGAGCCTTCGTTGTTTCCTCTTCAGTGATACCACAACGGTTCATTCCAGGCCTAGAACATGAAGAAAATTTATTAATGCGCAAACCTTAAATATCAGAAATTTTATAATATGATAATCTTTCGACCTAACATCTATGGCTACATGTCTTTGCCTTAAAAAATGAGGTCTTCTGAATAGAGAAGAATTTATTTTTAGCAAGACAGATAATCATGATAAAAGGACGAAAGCAAGGTTGAGAAAAAACTTACAGCCAGGTTTGCATTCTACAAACCCACTTCTTTGGGAGACTGTCAGGATTTGTGCCAAGTGGCAGTAGACGCCAAATCTGACACTTGTCACAACATACCCAATCTTCTTTAACTAAAGGAGCCACTGCTCCTGGAGGTGCAGCAGGATTGGATCCACACACATTGTGAGGAGCCTCATTTGAAGCCAACCTAGGATGCTCGGTGGAAGCAAACGGCTTCTCAGTTTTCCTACCATTAACACTTTCCTTCATTGAGCTATTACGTTCAAGTCTCTTCTTACTGATTACATCAGAGCCCTTGAGCATTTCCTTTGAATGAACTTTCTCCAAACCAGTTTCAGCATCTTCTAGTTCGAGTTCTACATCACCGAAGAATTCTTTGTATTTATCCCTGGCTAGGTTCTTTTTCAAGTCCTCTGAATCACTTTTGGATACGAGGATGTTGCTAGAAGAGGTTTTCTTACCCTTAGATGCTATGGAAGAATCAGCAACTAAACCATCTTTTACTACCTCTATGCTTTGGGCATTATGACATCGTGTTCCTTTGGATTTCATTGTGTCTCCAGATGTGAACAGTTCCTTTTCAGGAGCCAGTTTCATTCCATCCTCTTTTTTGGAGGAGCTTTTCTGACGAGATGACTGTTTGAGGGGACTAACTGCATCTGCATTTGGTGCATTCCTGTCTTTAGTCTGCCCAGCATTGGATGAATTGTCAGCTTCCTCCTCTTCGTTGTTGTCTTCTTTCTTCAGGTTTCCTGAACTGTGATTATTACAATGTGTCCCTTTAATTTCCATACTTCTCCTAGATGAGGAAACCTTTCCACCAGACACTTCAACAGAATTTGTGTCTACTTCAGCGACAGGCAGCAAAGATTTCTTGGATGCCCGCTCAAAAGATGGTTCTGTTCTTTTACCCTTACTGGCTGACCTTGAACTGTCAACTGTCTTCTCTGCATCTTTAGGAGGATCCGGGAAATTAGGGTATGGATCAGATAGAAGAGGGAGTTTCAAAGCATTCAAAACAAGTTCTTCACATGCAAGAGCATCAATATCGATCGCCTTCTTTGATAATAAGGCACTACCATTTTGATTATCATTGCCTTTGCCCTTTGCCAAGGCATCTTTGTCATAAATTTTCAATTTCTTTGCTTCTGAAGCTTCTCCATTTGCATAATGAGTACCGTTCGCTAATACCAAAGAAGTTTCAAGGCTTGCCTTTTTCTTCCCTTCATATCCACATTGTCCCCAAAGCTTTTCTTTATCAGTCAAGCTAATTAACTCATTTGAGAGGGGGGATAACAATAAGATATCATGCATTGGATGCGCGGTCATAATCTGCATCAACGGTGGTTGATTAAGAAAATTGCAGAAGCCAAGGTTAGCTAAACCAAAAAGAAGAAAAACAAAGCAAGCTAAATGCTTGTGGGAAGGGGAAAGATTCACCTGAAGTATACTAGTAGGGGATTCATCTGGGGAAACCTGTAGGTCATGGGATACCCCTTCACTCTCCACGGGGCTACCATCCAAAGATGATGATGGAGAATCATCAAGCCCAAGCCCACTGTAGATTTCTGCATTCTTTCGGGTCGACAAATTGTTGGTGCCAACTTTAATACGCACCTTAAGTGTTTTCAGGTCAGATGCATTTCTTGGCTTTTTCACTTTTATAATTTTTGAATTGGAGTCTTCCAACCGAGCAGGTGGTACGGCAGAATTTCTTTCCCCATTAAATGGTGGAGCCCTAGGTGCAGGTCCTGTTGCTGAACGGCCAGAAGATGCTACAGGCCTTCCTGAGAGAGAAGTGCATGATGATCCTAATGAGGTATGGCGACCACCCTGTAAAATTAAAAAATGCATATTGATTGGTAAAAGTAGAATATTTTTTTTTTGGTAATTAAGAATTTTATTCATACCAAGTAATCTGTACAAAATCATAGTCTAGTCAACACAGCTAGCTATCCAATCAAAAGTAGAATATCAACATGAAAACATATTACCTCGTTGCTGTAAACTATCATATAAGAAAACCATAAAGATTCATTCAAAGGTTGCGTACCTCAGGGAGCGGATTGTTTGGTGATATTTGTCTGTTAAAGTTGTTGGGTTCTGGTGGAGTCCTTGGATGAGACCAAGAGGGAGAACGCTGATAAGTAGGTAAAAATGAACCATACCCGCCAAATCTTGACCCTGTTAACACATGCAAATCAACAATCATCAGCTCATGTCATAAGCCTCGTCACGGCAAACTTGTGCTTCTGGGAATACCCTTTTTTCCAATATTACATACCCAGATTCTCAGCTGAAACTCCACCTTCAAAATCCTTTTGAAAATGTCCCAAAACATTGTGGAGTTTCTCATCCTTGACAGAGTAAGAGAATAGATACATGAGAAACTAGATGAGTGTTGCCATCAGAGGTGCACAATGCAATTTAAACACTAGTACACAACACCTGCCAGAAAACGTCTACCAGCTCACTAACTAGCCCCTAAACCAACTCTAGATAGAGAAGTTTCTTAATAAAGATAGACAAGTTATAAAGCAAAAAATAGAATAAGCAAATGCTGGTTCTCTCCAACGTCACAATATACTTGGACAGACACTCAATGCATTCTCTGCTAAAATGATGATAAATCACATCAAAGGAGTACTTTCAAGTATAGTTTCCGACTAGAGAAAAATTGTAACACTATTTTATATCGGTGTTGGAGTGAAATTAATCACTTTTCTCCACACGTATAGAATTACAAACTTAATCCTTTCACGTTCTTCTGTAGCTTTCTTTTTCTTTCTGAAAAGGTCAATATATATTGACGAAAAGTCAGCGAAAAGCGTTGCATGTGCACACCCGAAGAGAATTACATGTTCTGTAAGGAAGAAAGGAAGTCAAGCATGACATCAGCCTCCAAAACATTTTCCATTGCCATGTTTCGCCAAAAACTAAGCAAAGATATACACTTGTATTTTGAACTTAAGTACATTATCTTTCCTGTTCTAAGAAATTCTAGCATTTCTTTCTTTCCAAATGACCCAACAAACAGCCGCAGGAATGGTGTTCCACATGGTAAGAAATGATTTAGTGATGGCTTTCCTTTGCCGAGCACATAGAAATCCGAGGAAGACCTTGGCATACACCATTTGATACTCATCAGATATTATATCACCGTAGGGATAAGTTGAGATTTAAGGAACTTCCAGTTTTAGAGAACCTCTTTGCCTAATACAGAATATGTTTAGTATATCAATCAAATTGGGCTTGAATAGAACGGAAATGTTACAGATAAATCATATAGCCGATCCCGGCTAGTTTGGGTTTGAGGCATAGTCGATCGATACATGCTGATGTAGCCTGCCACAACTCGCTGTTTTCAGCTTTCACAGAACAAGATAGTGACCATATTGAAGCATCTAAGTATACTAACAATTTAGAAAGCGGGAGAATCAGGAGCAGCCGGGCAGCTCCAACACAAAGCCACTAAAGCCCTTGCTTTAGGCCCACAAATCTTTTTGTCCCAAAAATTACTACTACATTATATATAACATATACTCATGTATATGTTTTATAATGATTACTCCCCCAATTTATATGGTGCGTTGGACTGAACATGGAGTTCAAAAAAGAAAGAAAGAATTTTGACGCACACCAAAAGTACCCTTAGAACATGTGGTCTTAAACATGTCATGGCATATATATGACCATAAGAGCATGTCACGGAAGAAAATAGGAAGCTTTATGTTGAACTTTCCAAATATAGAAAGGTGTTACTCTTCTTAGAAGAAATTAAAATGAAAACTGTGTCATATAAAACGGAACAACAGAAATGCTTATTGTTAACGACAAGTAGATTCTTTTCAACCATCTTTTGCTTAACAATGTTCCAAATTTTATTCTACTTGGCTTTGGTTGAGATAATATTTATTTGGGATTGAGGCGTAGTTGTTGTTGTAGTTGGATTTGGTTGAGGTAATGTTCATTTTCTATTCTTTGAGTATCGGATTTAGCTGAGGTAATTAAGGTAAATTTCTTTCTCTTAGAGTAATTAATATAAGCTAATTACTTTTCGGCTTCCGCGTTTCCTCTTGGCCTTTTACTCTTTTATGCTTAAGGTTTAATAACATTCCTTTTCCATTTCCTTATCAAGTTTTTTCTTAGACATGAGAAGGTCACTTATTAAGTTTTGGCTTTAGGCCGTCAATTGTATTGAGCAGCCCCAGCGGGAGATAGACAAAAGTATGTAGATTGATCAGAGATTGAGCTACAAACTAACAAACTACAAAAAGTCAATACACAAAATGAACCAAATTACAATTGAATGCAGTATGAACAAGAATCTTCTAAGACTAAAATGCTTTGATCTCAATTATAACTCCAAAAGTATGATAAACACTAAAGGCAAAAAGAAAAAGAAACTCACAAGGTAAGATAGAGAAACATCAGGGTCAATGGTTGAATCAATGTTGTAACAGCAAGCCTCTCCTTCTTCTAGCTCAGTTTCCTCCATTCCACCATCAAACCCTAATCCTATCCTTCCATCTCTACTCCCAACAGAAATCATTCAAATTAATAAATACACTCCACAAAATTCCAAGATTTTTCACTTTTGAGACCCCCTTTTGCCTCTTAACTTGAGCTACAACACACAAAAATTTTAACCCATTTCATTAAAGTTTAAAACCTTTCAGCTCAACTAATCGAGATCGCAGGAAAACAGCAAAATTTCACCAACCCTAGCTGACCTTTATTTAATAAATAAAAAATTAATTAAAATCCAACAAGAAAAAATAATTAAATCGAAGAAAAAAGAAAAACTGATATGGATTTAAAGAGCTAAGTCAGATGATTATGAAAACTGTTCTGTTAAAGCTTGGATCGCCTTACTACGATCTTTGTATTAGCTCAAAACTATGAGCAGAAAGAGAGAGAATGAAGAAAGAGAAAGACTCTGGTTTTGGTGTATTACCAGCCGCGTTTATTTTCCTTTTTTTGTTTTTCTTTTTTCTTCTTTTTCAAGAGTTAATTAATGGAGTAATAATATATACACTTGACAGATAGAAGCACACCGATGACCTAACAGCTAGACACATACAACTCCATTTTGTTTTCTTCTAAAATGTAAATATACGTAGTAATACATAGTAATATTTACTAATAGTCCAATATATATTTTTTCCATTTTTAACAGCTCGCAATTTAATTTTAATCCTGTTATAGCTTTTCCATTTTTGTTTAAGTATGTTGCAATTATAAGTGAACTTGTTAATATTTGAGAAAATAATTATATTATCTAAATGATACTGTTGCTTTAGTGGACATTAATAATAAGATAAGATTTTGTTATTCGTAACTTGAAGTATAATCTATTGTAACTTGAATCTAATTTTAAAAATATACGAATAGGGAAATTATATTTTTCGTGATATTTGAACAGGGGCGGATCTATGTAAGGACTTTGAGGTAATACGGCACCCGGACGCTCGAATAAAATTGTATATGTGTATTGGTATTTTACTGGAAAATATGATATAGGTTTTGAGTGGCACCCGAAGGTAACAAAAGGACTGTGGGTGCCACGGTTGAGTTACCAATTTTCCACATCCAATGCTTAGTGTTATTTCTCCTCGTGCTCCTCTTCTTCAATAATTCCTTCTATTTTCTTCATTTTTGTGGTTGCTCCTCTTTTAATTCCTTCTATTTTTCTTTATTTTTGTATTTCCACTCTCTTTTTACAACCTCATTATTATTATTATTTGTTTAGAATTATATATTTGCTTCCTTTTTCTCGTACTAGATCTTCAAATTTTATTTGAATGTGATTTTAATCATTTTTTAATCATCTAATGTTATATTTTTCTTGATTTTTTAAAGTGATGGCATCAATAAACGTAATACAATCTAGCTATATGTAGGTTGATTAGATGTATTTGCTAACTTAAATTTTATTTATATTTTTTAATCATAATAAATAGAATTTGTATTGAGAGAATTAGATCGAATTGGACAGTTGTTTTGGTGATCACATATTTATTTATGCACTAAAAATCTAGTAAACCGATTGAAATATTTCATAATAGATCGAACCGAACAGAACTAATTCAAAATGGGTTGAACCGGCAGAATGTACATCCTAATTCAATCTTTTTCGCTAGTGGTAGGTTTCTATTAAAAATAATAGCACCCGTAGTCATCAAATCCTGGATCCGCCTCTGTGTTTGAAGTTTAACTTTAATATATTCGTGTTGCCACTAGACTATACAATTTTGGTTAGTGCTAAGTACACTTATTAGAGCATATAGTAAATACGAAGTAAATTAATTACTTGATAAAATCAATCTTAATAAATAAATGTCATTGTATATTTAATTAGATGAAGTTTTCTTGTCTTTCGATAATATAATTTTCTAGTTTATTTGATATATATAATCTATTGTAATTTAAATTTTGATTTAGAAACCTTGAATAATTTTAGCTAACATGAATAATGAGAATTTATATTCCGAGATTAGCTTAATATCTTCATGCTACGACATTTTAGTGTTGATAATTATTAGGTACATATATTAGAGTATCTAATAAGTGCAAAGTAAATTTTTTACTTATGAAAATAATGTTACTATAAATGATATTGTTTTAATTATTTTTTATACTTAGATATACATAAGTTATTACTTTATATAATAATATTACTATAGAATGACATTGTTTTAATTAATATCTATACTTAGATAACGGTTTTTGCCTTTTTATTGTTGTAAGATACCTACCAAGTTTCTATCTCAATTACTTTATCTAATGATGAGATGAGAGATTATTTTCCCGTAACATTAGAATTTTAAGCTTAACATCTTCATCTTAGTATTCGTGAAAGTGATGCAAGAGTGGAGCTAGAATGTTACATACTGATTCAACGGAACATAATAGTCTTAGTTCAAATTATGTGTTTGTATTACTAAGAAATTAATTTCTATAATGTCTTGATATCGCTATCCAAACATCTAAAGTAGTAGTAATTGTTAGTACTTGATTTAGAATTATCCAGTATGGGGATAATTGAGTAGTTGAGTTTAGAATCTTAGATAAAGGGTGTCATATTGTTGCCAAGTACTCACTTTGGTGCATGTCAATTGTCACATATCATTATCATTTTTCATTTTCTAATTAATATGCAGTAGGCCTTTTGAGGAGCACCTTTTTTTGACTGGCTTGTGAGAGTTGGATAGCAAAAAGCAAGCAGAGTCAACATAGTTTTTGGGAGTTTGATAATCGGGACTTGCTGGTCAACTAAGGACTTATTCAAATTTCAAAGGCATCACAAAGTAATACGCAGTATACATTTTTTTAAATAATTCAAACGAATTTGGGTTGAGAACCATGAGATTTCAGGTTTAAATTCTAGCGGAGGTAAAAAGCATTAGGTAATTTCTTTCCATCTATCCAAGTCTTGGTGGATAGAGTTACCTGATATCTGTTGCTGGTGGGAGGTGGTAGATATCCCGTGAAATTAGTCGAGGTGTGTGCAAACTTGTCCGGACACTACGACTACTAAAAAAAGAATGAATTTCAAACTCAGCCATATAATAGTTTGGTTTTGTTATACACACTAGAGTATGATTTTGACGAGCCCTATACACATAGGGATTCTTGAACATGACAAATCAATGTGTTCTAAGCTAAATTTATCATTTGATGATAGTAGATTAATACTACATCCGGTCCTAACTATTAGTTGTTAACTTTTTTTTCAAAATAAATCAGTTTAGAAAAATAAAATTTGTTCATTTATTTCAAATTCGTCGTTCTAATTAGTGAGCATTAATTAACTGATACGTTTGAAAGAAATAAAAGGTCATTTAGAAAAATATTACTTGTATAGTTATTAAATATCCTTCTTAAAGAGTGCAAAAATCTTTAAAAACACATAATAATATCATGTATAATTAGTGAAGTACGACATTGAACATCCTTCAAATAGATGGATTTGGTTTTTAAAAGTAGAGAGTTTGATCTCGTGATAAAAAGTTAACTAGACCTTTCTAGAATATTCCCACAAAAGCAAAGTCATTGTTTTCAATTATTTCAGTTTAGTTGTCAGCATTCTGATTCTGCTGAATATGCTGATAAGTCGGAAATTTGGATTGTTTTTTATTTTTGCTTTTTCAAGATCTAGTTCAAATTGTAAAGTCACATCCTACCAAAAACTATGGAGCTGTAATAAAATAATAAAAGTAGAAGAACAATATTACAGAGAAAGAGAGAGTAATCCTTATTAAATTTTTGGATGATTTACAATGGGGTAAGACCCCTCTATTTATAGGAGAAAAATGACTTAGCCACAAAGTAAAACTCTCTAAAAGATAGACATTCACTCTAATTATAATTCTATTCATAACACTCCCCCTTGAATGTCTACTCAATAAGTAATGTGCCTCGTTGAAACCTTAACNGATTTTGTGAACAAATCAGCCATATTATCACTTGAACGAATTTGTTGCACATTAATATCACTATTCTTTTGAAGATCATGTGTGAAGAATAACTTTGGTGAAATGTGCTTTGTCCTATCTCCTTTTATGAATCCTCCCTTCAATTGAGCTATGCATGCTGCATTGTCTTCATGCAAAATCGTGGGTAGTTTGTCACATTTCAAACTACATTTTTCTCGAATAAGATGTATTATAGGCCTCAACCACACACACTCTCCACTTGCTTCATGAATAGCAATTATCTCAGCATGATTAGATTAAGTAGCCACAATTGATTGCTTAGTCGATCGCCAAGATATGGCTGTGCCTCCATAGGTAAACACATAACCTGTTTGAGATCGAGCCTTGTGTGGATCGGATAGATACCCAGCATCGGCATAACCAACAAGATCAGGACTGCAATTATTGCCATAAAATAAGCCCATAGCGGTAGTCCCTTTTAGATACCGCAATATGTGTTTGATTCATTCCAATGTCTCTTTGTGGGAGCAGAGCTATATCTTGCTAAGACATTAACTGAAAAAGTTATGTCAGGCCTTGTAGTATTGGCAAGATACATTAGTGCATCAATTGCACTAAGATATGGTACTTCAGGACCAAGTAGCTCTTCATTCTCTTCTTGAGGTCGGAATGGATCCTTATTCACATCAAGTGATCGAACAACCATCGGAGTACTTAATGGATGTGCTCCATCCATGTAAAGCCGTTTCAATACCTTTTCTATGTAGGCAGACTGATGAACAAAAATTCCGTTTGCCAAATGTTCAATTTGCAAACCAAGACATAATTTTGTCTTTCCGAGATCTTTCATCTCGAATTCCTTCTTTAAATAATCAATTGCCTTTTGGAGTTCTATAGGAGTTCCAATAAGGTTTATGTCATCAACATATACGGCAAGTACAACAAATTCCGATGTGTTTTCTTTATAAAACACATGGGCAAATGGCATCATTTATATAGCCTTCCCTTAATAAATACTCACTAATACGAATATACCACATTCGTCCTGATTGCTTTAGACCATACAAAGATCTTTGCAATTTGATTGAAAATATTTCCCGGGACTTTGAATTGTTTGCGTTAGGCATTTTAAATTCCTCGAAATTTTTTATGTATATCTCATTATCAAGTGAGCCATAAAGGTAGGCGGTAACCACATCCATTAAATGCATGTCAAGCTTTTCATGGACAGCAAAACTAATGAGATAACGGAACGTTATAGCATCCATAACGGGTGAATATGTCTCTTCATAATCGACACCAGGCCTTTGTGAAAATCCTTGTGCAACAAGGCGTGCCTTATATCTTTGTACCTCGTTTTTCTCATTTCTCTTGCGTACAAAGACCCATTTATAGCCAACAGGCTTAACACCATTAGGTGTTTGGACTACAGGCCCAAAAACTTCACGTTTTGCAAGTGAATTCAACTCTGATTGGATTGCTTCTTGCCATTTTGGCCAATCACGTCTTTGTTGACATTCTCCAACAGATTGAGGTTCAAGATCCTCACTATCTTGCATAATGCTAGATGCAACATTATATGCAAAGATATAATCCACCACTATATCCAATCGATTCAAATTTGTCTCAATATCGATTGGATTTATTGATAGTTCCTTATTTTCTTGAGTCTCAGGCTCAGTGATTCCTCATGAATCTCAGGATTGGTTAAATCGTGGATTTCTTCATGAGACTCTTTCGTAGTGTCATCTTGATCATTTGTTTTCCTTTTTCTAGGATTTCGATCCTTAGAACCTAATGGTTTGCCACGTTTTAGGCGTGCTTTTGACTCATTAGCTATGACACTAGAAGATTGTCCAATAGGGACATCAATATGGATTGGAACATTCTCTGCAGGGATATGTGATTTTGTTATCCTTTTCAAATCCGTAAATGCATCTGGCATTTGATTTGCTATTTTTTGCAAATGGATAATCTTTTGCACCTCTTTTTCACAAATAGAGGCACGTGGATCAAGATGAGATAATGATGGATTTTTTCACAAAATTTCCCGTTTGGTTCCACCATTTTCTCCCCCTAATTTTGGGAAAAGTGTCTCATTGAATCGATAGTCTGCAAATCGTGCAGTAAATAAATCCCCCATTAATGTTTCGAGGTAGCGAATAATGGAGGGCGATTCAAACCCAACATATATTCCTAACCTTCTTTAGGAGCCCATTTTGGTGCGATATGGCGGTGCTACAGGCACATATACTGCGCATCCAAAAATTCTTAAATGGGATATATTAGGTTCATGACCCAAAACTAATTGCAACGGGAAATATTTATGATAATTTGTCGGTCTGAGACGAACTAGCATTGATGCATGCAAAATGGCGTGACCCCAAACAGAAGTGGGCAACCTCATTTTCATGAGTAACGGTCTTGCTATCAATTGCAGACGTTTAATTAAAGACTCTGCAAGGCCATTTTGAGTGTGAACATGAGCTACAGGATGTTCCACTTTTATCCTAATTGATAAGCAATAATCATTAAATGCTTGGGATGAAAACTCAGCAGCATTATCAAGTCTAATAGACTTAATTGATTATCGGGGAATTGAGCCCGTAATCGAATTATTTGTGCTATTAGTTTTGCAACGCGAGGTTGCGAGATGACAATAGGGACACATGAGACCATCTAGAAGATGCATCTATTAGACCATAAAATATCTAAACGACCCACTAGGTGGGTGAATAGGTCCACAAATGTCCCCTTGCATACGTTCCAAAAACGCAGGGGACTCAATCCCAACCTTTGTTGGTGATGGTCTAATAATTAACTTGCCTTGATAACAAGAAGTGCAAGAAAATTCATTATTTAAAAGAATCTTTAAATTCTTTAATGGATACCCATTTGAGTTTTCTATAATCCGTCTCATCATAATTGATCCAGGGTGTCTCAATCGATCATGCCAAAGTACAAAAGTATTGAAATTAGTTACCTTTTGGTTTACAATAGAATGTGCCTCAATTGCACTAGTTCATGTCCAATACAGGCCACAAGATAAAGATGAAAACTTCTCAATAACCCTCTTTTGGTAAGAGACATTCGTGGTAATAATGATATATTCAAGATTATTCTCATCTATTGTCTCAATATGATATCCATTTTGGCGGATATCTTTAAAACTCAACAAGTTCCTTTTGGACTTGGAGGAGAACATTGCATTATCTATGATAAGTATTGTTCCCTTGAGCAGAGTTATAGCAGCTCTTCCAATGCCTTCAATTAAATTACTACTACCAGAAACTGTAGTAACATCTGCCTTACACATACTTAAATGAGAGAAATATTTCTTCTCTTTGAATATTGTATGTGTCGTACATGAATTAATTAAACAAATATTTTTACAATTGAACTTTGATCCAAGTTTGTTTTGTGAAATATCTATATTTGCTTCCCATGGTTTGACATACAAAAGAAATATACGAATAGATATTAGTATTTTCATAGATAAAGGAAAAGAGACAAAGTGAAGTCAATAACTCAATAATGACTTATTCAATAAGTGTGATGATAATTTTTCGTAAGACACAATCTTTGATTGAACAACTTAATTAGAAAATAGATATTGCATTTTAATAAAAATTTCGTATAGTGTCAGTTGATTTAAAAGCTTTAGCAAATAATTTCACGCTAGTATGTAAGACACTTTTTCGTTTGCAAGTTTTCGTCCTTTTTTTCTTGTAATTTTTTTTCCACGATTCTCAACTCCTAACATAAATTACAATTGATACTGACTATAAATTTTGGCCACTCTCAAACTTTATTCAATGACAGATTATACTAATTCGACATACTAATTAAAACTACTACTCATGTAAACTACGATAATTACATGATGTTTATTCACTAACTAATACAAATAAGCAAAATAAAATAAAATCAAACTACTCAATCTTCTTTAACCACATATCCATCACTGATCAAGTGGTCTATTTTCCCATCAGAGTGCTCAAAGAAGTCTGCCACATCCAAGTGGATAATGTCAAATGCATTGTCATAGACAAGATTAGCTTCAGGGCCTTTATTCTTTAGAGATGCTTGATAAGGCTCAACCAAATGTCTTGGTGTACGAAAAATATTTGCCCAATGCCCTTTTCCACTGCTACGATAACATTCAGTTTCTGAACCATTTGCCTTTGGCTTCTCATCTTTCCCTTTCCACTTTTGGTGGTTATTTTTCTTTGGGGGGTGATTGACACCAGAAAAATTTCTTCCTTGTCTACGGCCACGACCACGAATAGGGCCACGACTTTTTCCACGCTTAGCATAATGGGAATACACCTCATCCACTTCAGGCAATGGTGTAGACCCAGTGGGTCGATTTTCGTGATTTCTCGTGAGCAAGTCATTGTTTCGTTCAACCACAAGGAGAAGAGAAATCAACTCAGAGTACTTCTTGAAACCTTTCTCTCTGTACTGCTGTTGCAGGACCATATTGGAGGCATGAAACGTTGTAAACGTTTTTCAAGCATATCATAGTCATTGATAGTATCTCCATAGAGTTCCAATTTAGAAGTAAATCTAAACATCGCAGAATTATATTAAGAAACAGACTTAAAGTCTTGGAGCCTCAGATGAGCCCAATCATATCGTGCTTGTGGAAGAGTGACCAACTTTAAGTTGTCATATCTTTCCTTTAAGCCATTCCATAAAATAAGTGGATCTTTGACTGTGAGATATTCTATTTTCAACCCTTCATCAAGGTGATGGCGCAAGAAAATCAAGGCCTTAGCACAGTCTTGGGTGGATGCCTTAGTTTTGTCTTAAATGGCGTCTCCAAGACCCATTGCATCTAAATGGATTTCAGCATCCAACACACATGTCATATAGTTCTTGCCCGAAATTTCAAGAGCAACGAACTTTCTTTTCATAATATCAGTCATAATTAAAAGAGGAGAAAAGTTATACCTTAGTCTTCTCAAAGAGCTTCTTGAGACGGTAGAGTCTCGTACTGATAACGTGTAATAAAACAATAAAAGTAGAAGAACAATATTGCAGAGAAAGAGAGAGTAATTCTTATTGAATTTTGGAATGATTTACAATGGGGTAAGACCCCTCTATTTATAGGGGAAAAATGACTTAGCCACAAAATAAAACTCTCTAAAAGATAGACATTCACTCTAATTACAATTTTATTCATAACAGGAGTAACAATATTAAGCTTCCGTTTGACATAAATTTAGGAGCTTTTTTTTTATAATTTTTTTTTCAAATATTTGTTTGTTTATTTATTTTAATTGTTTTTGTTAGATTTTAAAAATAAAATCTTCAAATCCCAGCTCTAGAGTAGTTCTTGAAGTTTTCTACTCACAAAACTTTAAATTCTTTTCAAGTAAAATGCATGTCCAAATGCAATTTCAACTTTTAAAAAAAACTTTTCATCTCATCTTCAAAAACTTAATTTTTCAAGTTTCAACCAAATCTATGTCCAAACACTAGCTAAAAATTTTGAATTTATTCCTGCAAACCAGGAAGAAATTAGTTTAACTTTTCTGCAGGCACCTCCTCACTGTTGATCAGTCGGATAAAATTGATATATAAAAACTGTGATTTGAAGGCTGAATTTTGTATGATAAACTAGTTGTAGTGTTTAAAATCTTTAAGTTTGTCGTCTGACATTATTGATGTGCTAAATACGTAATACATTTATTTGGGTCTTTAACATATTAATATTTCTTAATTTAATTCTTGGATCATTATTTAAAATAATTTAAATAATTGTAAAAACTTTGATTACTAAAATGCTTAAGTACCTCCGCTTTTAAACATAAAATCACTAGGTACTAATTAGGAAAGAAAGAGAAAGAAAGAAAGACCTTTGGAACTTATAAGCTTAAAGATACTGTCAGGACCTAGCCTAGGGTTGCGACGGATAACCGACATTAAGTGTCGATTATCACTAAACCTGCTGATAATCTACATGAATATAAACTGAACAAGCATAAGCATAGCTTATAAGAACTCTACAATCCGGAAAGCCGACAAGGCTAACACAAGCTGACATATGAAAACATACTAACTGCACATATGCATATCTACAAGCTTCTAGGAGTGCTGATCTGAACAAGTACTAGACGGGACAGGATCCTGCCAAACCCAAACTAGCTGACTGTATACATACAAAAAGACAAGTAACTCCGAGAGTAAGCGGAGTGACTCCAACAACTAGTGGATGACCTACTGATGTGGCTCAAGCGCTGATCTATCTGTACCTGCTCGGCATGAAATGCAGCATCCCAGAAGGGACGTTAGTACGATATGTACAAAGTATGTAGGGTGGAAAGCATATGTAAAGCATACTAAAGTATTGTAAGCTGGAAATCTGAATATAAGCTGAAAGCTAAACAAGAGTATGAACTAGCAACTGATCTGGAACTGAACTGAAGTTGAAGCTGAAACTGTGCTGAAACTGAACTACTATCTGAACTGGTACCTGTCCGGTGTTATGGGCTATATCCCCCCAATCAGGTAACTGTACATCTGAACTAGCCTCATGTATAGTCATGCAATGCAAACTGTAGCTATATATGCGTATATAACATGCCTGGCTGGCGTTATGGGCTATATCCCCCCAACAAGTAAATATATAATCAATAGGCCCGGCCTGGTGTTATGGGCTATCTCCCTCCAACGTATAATCAATAGGCCTCGCTGGTATTATGGCTATATTCCCCCAGCATAATCAATGTAAGTGTGTATGAGGCATAAAACATGTGGCAGCATATGGACTCAATAGATCATGAAGGAAACCATAAACGGGATCACATACATAATCTAACGCTCGTCGTTTATAAGTTGGACGGAGGATCCTATCCCCATTTTAGGAATAAAATAAGTATGTACATGAGATACAAAGGCTAATTAACTCATTAGGATCCCTATAGAATCAAGAAACTCGAAATTTGTCCAACTCTTCGAATTTCCAAAGAATTCGGCAGAGTTTCCCCGAAAACTAGATGATCCCAAAAAAAAAAAAAACAGCAAGCACCATGATATAAGGGAATGGATACCCGAACAAGATTATAACATCAAATTAAAGAAGATCCAATTATCCACAATAGTGCCAAACGATCGACAAACGAAATTATGAACATAATATCGGCTCATAGTGGCTAACTTATGACATGAAAGTCTAAATATGATTTAGGAATAATTTAAGCATAAACACATATTTAAATATATATAATTTTAAATGAAGCTATTAGGATCATATGAGGGTTAGGTATACATAAAAACATCAAAGGAACGGAACAAACGGAAGTCCAGATGGCGTAGGCTAAATGGGCGATTCATCTTTTTGTTTGAAGTTTCAACCTAAACTAGTTTCTTCCATACTTCACATAAGGAATTGAATACTATACAAGGATACAATACATACTGAAATTTCCCTTAAATAACTCTTAAAAGATTAAGAATAAAGGCTAGAACATAGCTAAACTAAATCATACCGAAAACGAAACGAAGACCCTACATACTTCTTGTATTCTTGCTTCCAAACCTTGTTCCATTTGATCCACACCCTCCTTATGCTTGTATTGCTAAAATAAAGAGGTGACAAGCTTGCTTAGCACGAAGCTCTTTCCAGAACTCGAGTTATAAGGAGAAAGGAGGACGACAAAGTCTTACCTATGTCGTAATGATCGCGTTGATGTGTTCGTTTCTTGATTTTGAATTGCGGATGATGGACTTGATTCAAAATCCTGAGGAACTTCTTGGATAGCTATGGAAGCTTTTCTTGTGCGTGAATTTTCTGGAAAATGAGAAAAAAATAAGACTAAGTCTTCTATTTATGGTAAGGTTGAAAAGTCAATCACATATGTGCTTCACCGGTCATTCTTCCGACGCTCATATCTCTTTATCCGGACATCGTATGATTGAATGATCAAGAGCATTAGAAATTAAATCCCAATACCTTCAATTTGATACATAATATATTCCCAAAAGACCTCATATAATATACGAAATTAATTGCTCAAAAAGCTTCATTACAAGGAAAATCCTTAGTCGATTTTTCCGCAACTTAAATCCGATTTTTCTCAAACTTTATATTCTATATTCAACCATCATATATAGTCATATTATGACTATAAGATCAATTAAATCATGCTTAGAAAGTCATTTACACAACATATGACATCACAAAAGTACGGGGTGTAACAATCTCCCCCTTTAAGAACATTCGTCCTCGAATGTTGACTAAGGTATACAGAAACATTACGCAAACATTCGTTACATACCTGGAGTATTGAAGAGATGTGGATATCTAGATCTCATTTCCTTTTCAGCTTCCCTAGTCACCTCTTCCACATTATTGCTCCGCCATAACACTTTCACCGAAGGAATATCTTTCGTCCTCAACCGACGAACCTGCCGATCTAAAATGGCAATAGGTACCTCCTCATAAGTCAACTTCTCAGTGATATGTACATCATCGAATGGTGCAACTCTGGAAGGATCTGCAACACACTTCCGAAGCATGGAGACATGAAACACTAGATGTACCTACTGTGGTCTGATGGAAGGTCCAACTTGTATGCTACACGACCAACTCGTCTGATGATCTGGTATGGACCTATATGCCTAGGGCTAAGCTTGCCCTCCTTTCCGAACCTCATATAGACTTTAATAGGTGACACCTTCAGAAATACCCAATCGCCAACCTGGAACTCTAGATCTCAGCGTCGATTGTCTACATATGACTTCTGTCGACTCTGGGTTGCTAACAATCAGCGTATCCTTATCTACTACCCGTTGGATCAAATCTGGGCCTACCAACTGAGACTCACCAACTTCGAACCAACCTATGGGTGATCTACACTATGCGCCCGTACAAAGCTTCATAATGCGCCATCTGTATGCTGCAATGATAACTATTGTTGTATGCAAACTCTATCAACGGTAAGTGTTCATCCCAGCTACCTTTGAAATCTAACACACACAGCCTTAACATGTCCTCGAGCGTCTGTATGGTTCGCTCGGCCTGTCCATCTGTCTGGGGATAAGAAGTTGTACTCAAATTCACATGCGTCCCCAACCTTTCTGGAACGATCGCCAGAAGTTAGTTATACACTGTGACCTCTGTCTGAAATGATAGATACTTGAACACCATGGAGGTGTGCAATCTCCCTAATATACAATCTGGTGTAATCTTCTGGTGTATAGGTAGTTCTAACAAGCAAGAAATGAGCTGATTAAGTAAGTCTTTCAACTATAACCCAAATAGAATCAAACCTGCTCCGCGTATGAGGCAAGCCTGTGAAAAAGTCTATACTCACTGCTTCCCACTTGCATGTTGGGATCTCTATCTCCTGTAACAAACCGCTAGGCTTCTGGTGCTCAAACTTTACCTGCTGGCAGTTAGGACACTGGGCCACGAAATCTACTATGTGACGAGCGCAAAACACAACACAAAATTATTGCTTGCTAGTTAAAGATAGTATTGTTAAATTATCGTCTCCACAGGAATTGAATTTAAACAGTATTCGAATAATCTTTAGTTGATTACTATCCAGGAAAATTAACACTTGATTGAACGATTATCAACTACGGTTAACTACTAAAAATTAAGCAATTATCAATTGATCACAAAAGACAAGAGTTGAGCAACACAGAAATATCAATGAGAGGAATAAGGGTAATTGACTAAACATGTGCAAGATAATTGACTCGGAATCCAATTCTTGAAGTAGTTCATTCTATAATACTGTTGATTCTCACGAATTCACCAGATAATTGGATTACACTTGAAGTTAAGGTTCCTCTTTTGATTAAACGTTAATTTCAGTAAGTAATCCAATGGAAGCACGGTAAACAATTGTAACAAATAAAATGACGGTTTTAGTCTAAAGGGGTAGCTTCTCATGAATATTTTCCTATTTTCTAGTTCGATTAATAATTCAAGAGGCTCTTTCGATTACCTAGTTGAGTCACGAATTTAAACTAGATCATAAGATGTAAAGAAATTCAATATAAATCTCCTCTTTCGATTAAGCAAACTAATAAACAACTTCAAAGCAAGATTTGACGCTCCATATATTAATTCAAGCAATTGTCAAGAATCGAATCCCTAATCAAATTATTAATACATCGTATCTGTCAACACCCTAAGGGGAATTACTCCACAACAATGGAAAAATTAATCTCAATAAGGTTTAAGGATCCTATAGAATCCTATTTGGCATTCACTGGGGCAGCGGGTGGTGCCCGCCTACCTCTTCTCCGACTACTAGGGGGGCAACCCTAGAAGAATCAGTGTTAGCACGTTTACTGGGATGACAAGACATTGTACCTTCACAGAACGAACACAATTAGCCACAACACGTAAAAAAACAAGTAAGATCAAATAAGGTAACCACCCCATACTTATGTCATTGACATGTTCACAAGTACAATGTATACCGAGGACACAGACTACCCCTTTATAAGCACGTCACAAGTCATTAACAGCCCGTCCAACCACCTACTAACATTACAGCAACACAACCAAGGACTACACTATTATAAAATATAAAATCAAGAAGCTAAAATAGTAACTAATAAAAGAAAACCAATAAGTTATACTACAAAATTACACAAGTATATAGCATGAATCGGACACCACAATAACAACTAGAAACACAATAGCATGGAGTATCCAATCGATTAGCACTCGGGGCTAACACTTTACAGTTTCATGAATTAAGAACATTACCGCCCACCCCACACTTATCATCTATTTTCAATTTATTACAATTCAGTTAGCTTCTAGATTAGCAACAAAAGACAGAATTTATATCACTAGAGCATTTTGCCGAACACATGTAGGCATTATTTTCAACATAAAATTTCACCTCAAAGTGGGCTAGAATCACCATACAAATACACCAATCACACCACTCAATACAACCACAATCACCAAATCTTAGCAACAGCATAAAGTGCTCCAATTTCAAAAAAATAACCTCAAAATTTTCAGCCATAATGCACCCCTAACATGAAGTCATCTGAAATAATAGGCATAAGTGCTAATAAAATCCCAACATAAGCATGCCCAATTTCGCCCATCATGAGAAAAATAACTAAAAAATTGTCAAAAATAATACTACCTAGGGTTAGAGAAAATTAAACTAAACTACGTAAAATTACTACTAGAAAGAGAAAAGGGAGGAGAAGGATACCTTGATGAGGAATGGGGGCAGTAGGAGTTGAAGGGAAGAAATTGAAGAAGGAGAAGAGATGATTATGTGGTGGGAGTTGAGAGATGAGAGAAAAGGAATGGGGAAAAGGGGTGAAGGGAACAGGTATAGACAAAAAGGGGGTCTGGGTTGGGTGGGAGTTGAGAGAGGAGATAAAAGGAATGGGGGAAAAGGGGTGAAGGGAACGGGTATAGACAAAAAGGTGGTCTGGGTTGAACGTTTATTTTTAATTTTTTTTCCAAATTATGGCCACATTTTTACGGTACCACACCATGGGGTGCGGTGCCCTGCGCGCCGCGATAGTGGATATATTTAGAGCCTTATTTATTTTTTGTCAGAGGGTCGTATGGACTAGCGTAGCGAAGGGAGCGGCACCCCACGCGGCACGCTAGGCCATTTCTCTAAGAGTTTTGCCACTTTTTGCGTTTTAGCCCACGGGTTGCACCCCGACTCTATGTTGTACTTATTTTGTATCGAATTCATGCTCATACCTGTCCAAACAAGTATCAAAACTCCTAAACGCTAGTATTCCTAATCTACAATCAACTAAACTACTCTACAAAAGTAGTTCTGAGTTATAGTCGTTAGCTTGACTCCGTCACATAGGCTCATTTGATCACGATGCTTGAGGATTGATTGTCAAATCCTCCAACAAGGTACAGTTTTAACCTGTGCCTATTCACCTTAAAGCTCTCATTCCCTTCCTTACTTGGATCTCAATGGCGCCATATGGTGAGACGTATTTCACCACGGACGGACCTGTCCAGCTTGACTTGAACTTTTAGGGTAACAAACTAAGTCTACTATTGTATGTAAGACCTTTTCCCCTTCATGAAACTCCTTTGTCTTAATCAAACAATCATGCCACTTCTTCATTTTCTCCTTAAGAATTCGCGCATTTTTATATGCGCCCAATCTAAACTCCTCCAGTTCATTCATCTGCGCTAACCTATGTTCACCTTCAAGACTAAGATCAAGATTAAGTAGCTTAATTGCCCGATAAGCTTTATGTTCTATCTCAACAGGTAGGTAACATGCTTTTCCATACAATATTTTGAACGGTGAAGTCCTATGGTTGTTTTGAACATAGTTCTGTATGCCCATTGAGCTTCATCCAATTTCATAGACCAATCCTTACGAGAAGCATTAACCATCTTTTCAAGAATTCGTTTAAGCTCACGGTTAGCTACTTTAACTTGCTCACTATTTTGGACACAATATGGGGTTCCTATTTTGTGTGTGACCCCAGCCTTGGACAACAACGCAACAAACTGCTTTTTCACAAAATGCGATCCATTGCCACTGATGATCACTCGAGGTGTCTCAAAGCGGGTAAAGATGTTCTTCTGTAAGAACTAACACACCACCCGAGCATTATTGGTCCTAGTAGGGATTACTTCGACCATTTAGAGACGTAGTCAACGACTACTAGGTTGTACTCATAAGAGTGAGACGATAGGAACGACCCCATGAAGTCATTGCCCCAAACATAAAAATTTCACATACCAGAATGGAGTTTAGCAGCATCTCATCCCTCTTGCTAATATTACCTGCCCTTTGACACTTGTCACATGCATCTGCATACGCCCGTGCGTCTTGTACAATGTAGGCCAATATAAATCGGCTTCCATGACCTTTGATGCAATGCGATTTCCACCATAGTGTCCTCCAGCTGATCCATCATGACAATGAGACAAAATACTTGCCATCTCTTTTTCAGGTACACGTCTTCGAATCACACCATTTGCCCATAGTTTAAACAAGAAAGGTTCATTCCAAAAATAACTTTTTACCTCACCTTGAAGTTTCCTTATTTGATCATGAGAGAGGTCATGCGGCAACCATTCACTAGCCAAAAAGTTGGCTACATCAGCATACTAAGGCGGTCTTTCGGAGACCGCAACAATGGAGAAAATCTGCTCATCGGGGAACTCTTCCTTATTTCTACTATCTCTACCGGAGGTCTCTTAAGTCAATATAGATGATCTGCGAATTAATTTTCTGTGCCCTTCCTATCCTTGATATCTAAGTCAAACTGTTGGAGCAACAATACCCATCGCATCAGACGCGACTTAGACTCCTTGTTACTCGGCAAATATTTCAAAGCTGAGTGATCAGTGTGCACAATCACTTTACTCCCCACAAGATATGATCTAAACTTGTCAAAAGCAAAAATAACAGCAAAGAACTCTTTTTCAGTAGTGGCGTAGTTAACTTGAGCATCATTCAACGTCCTACTTGCATAGTAGATAGGCCTAAACATCTTATCTTTTCTTTGCCCTAGAACTACCTTCATCACTAGCATCACACATTAATTCAGATGGCTGGCTCCTATCAGACGTCACCATAATAGGAGCACTAACACTTTTTTCCTTTATCAATTCGAATGCTCTTAATCACTCTAAAGTGAACACAAACTTGACATCCTTCGCTAGCAATGCGGTCAACGGCATGGTAATGCTGGAAATTGTTTTGATGAACCTTCTATAGAATCCAACATGTCCCAAGAAACTCTTTATGCTCTTCATAACAGTTGGTGGAGGAAGTCTAGAAATTATATCAACCTCTGCTCTGTCAAATTCAATACCATATGTCGTCACTTTCTTTGTACAACTTGCACAGAACTGGTCCATTGGCTATCAGAGTCAGAGATGGGAGAAATCATTCCCGCATCTAGAACTTGATAATCTCCTTATGCACTACCTCCTCCAAATTTTTATTCACCTTGCATTGTGGCTGCAACACCGGCTTGCTATTTTCTTCCAGCAAATTTTTTTGCATGCAAATGGCTGGACTGATTCCTTGAATGTCAGCTATGGTCCAGCCAATGGCCTTCTTGTACTTTCTCAGCAGCTCCACCAGCTTTTGTTCATGTGAACCTGTCAAGTAAGTAGAAATAATCACAGGAAAACTGTTAGGTTCAAGAAAATCATATTTCAAGTGAGTAGGGAGGACTTTCAATTCCACACTAGGCTTAGAAGCCTCCTTTTGAGTTCCTCCTCATAAACCGCTTCATCCTCAGTTTCAAGAGTTTCAGCCTCTTTCTTCATTTCAGGATCTCCATCCTCCACTGTGCTAGACGGAGTAATATACCTCTCTAGAGTGTCCCTCACAAGCTTATCAAAATTGTATTTTTCAGCCAATTCCCCAACAATATCTAACTTAAAAAACGAGTAGGCAGGTGCCTCATCACTGTGGTATTTCATCATTCTCTTCATCTAGAACACCACTTTCTCGTTACCTACTCTGAGCATAAGCTGTCCCTCATAGATATCAAGAATTGCTGTACCTGTACATAAAAAAAGGCCTCCCTACAATTATAGGCACCTCCTTGTTCACTTCCATGTCCACCACAATAAAGTCTACGGGGAACACAAACTTGTCCATCCGTACTAGAATATCCTCGATAATTCCTTCAGGCAAGATGATGGTCTGGTCAGCCAGTTTTAGGGACACTGGTATGGATTTGATCACTCCAAGCTCACCTTCCAGTTTCCTGAACACCGACAAAGACATTAGATTTATAGAAGCATCAGAATCACAAAGAGCCTTGTCGAATTGCTCACTCCCCAACGAGCATGGTATGGTGAAACTTTTTGGGTCCCCACACTTTTGAGGAATTTTATTTTGTAATATGGCACTGCAGTGGGTATTCAGCTTGACCACTATTGTCTCCTCTAATTTCCTCTTACTGGACAAGATTTCCTTCAAGAATTTAGCTTATGTAGGCATTTGAGTGAGAACCTCTGTGAAGGGGATGTTCACATATAGTTGCTTGAGTATGTCCAAGAAACGCCTAAAGCACTTATCTAATTTTTCCCGCTTCATCTTTTGAGGGAATAGCAAAGCTGGCATGTGTCTGCTTTCTTCAATCTCCTTTTGCACCCCAATACTTTGGCCTTTCTGTTCTTCACTCTTTTGCTCTTCCAGTGTCTCAGTCTGCTTGTTCACCACCTCGGGTCTAGCTTTCACAACTGGGTCAGCCAATGTTTTGCCACTTCTCAGAGGTACAACTTTGATTATTTTCTTTGGGTTCATTTATGTGTCAGAGGGTAAAGTCCCAGGAGCCTTCTCAGATAACAAGTTTGCAATATGTCCCATTTTTCTTTCTAAATTTCGGATGGATGTTCCCTGTTCCCGAATGGTTGTGCCCTAAGTCTCAAATTTCCCATCTGATTTGTTGATGAACACCTTCATTAGATCCTCTAGACTCGAACGATTAGGCTATAAAGGCTGGTACTGTTCCCTTTGCTAATTTTGAAAACTAGGAGGTCCTTGTCCGGGTGCTCTACGATTCTGCTGTTGCCATGAATTTAGACTACCACTTGAAGATCTCCACGAGAAACCTGGATGTCTTTGTCCCATAGAGTTGAAATTATTGCCTCCTTGGTCGTTGCCTCTGCTAAAAGTTCCCTCTCTATTCACTTCTTCTACAGTAGTGGAGGTTTGACACTCATGTGTTGGGTGTCCATTCCACGAGAATATGGTTGACTCTGTACCTGGGCCAGTGTCAACTTCTTGATGTCCTTAGCCAAAGCTGCAATCTGGGTCTGCATTGCAGCAGATGATTTTACTTGGTGCACACCTACTGACCTTCTTCGATCACCTTAGTTAGTAGGCCATTGATCTGCGTTCTTAGATAGTTCATTCAGAAGAGTGACAATCTCTTTCGGAGTTTTCTTCATTAGTGGGCCTCCCACTGCACTATTTAGTACCCTTTTCGATGCATGAGTTAACCCAACCCAAAAATCCTGGAGTTGCATCCATTGCTCTATCCCATTTATGAGGGCATCTTTGTAACGGCTCCTTAAATCATTCCCATGCTTCGAACACAGTTTCTCCTTCTCCTTGGCTGAAATTGTGAATATTCTTCCTTATTTTTCCCGTCTTAACGACAGAGAAATACTTGTCTAGGAACTTGGTAGTCTTCTCTTCCCACGTGCGGATAGACCCCGTGGGTGGACTCTGTAGCCACTGCTTTTCATCATCTTTTAGTGAGAAAGGAAATGCTCTATGGTAGATAGCATCATGTGATGCTCCATTATAATGGAATGTGTTCATGATTTTATCGAAGTCCATCAGATGACTGTTAGGATCTTCGTTGGGTTTACTTCTGAAGATGAAACTGTTCTGAATGGTCTGGATGACTCCCTGCTTGAGTTCAAAATTGTTAGCTTCAATGGGTGGGGGTCTCACACTGGATTGTCGTTGGTTGTAGACCGGTCTGTCATAATCTCCAAATGATCTCACAGGCTTGGGGCTGTATTTTCAAACTCATCTTCAACCAGGGGTCGATTTAAATTGAATCGTCAACCCCATCCTCTTCGACAGTCTCATCAGCAACTCTAAGGCCTGCCTCAGTTGCTAACTGTGCAGGTTGTTCTCTCTATTGTGCTACCTCTCTTGCAGCTGAATCTACCCCATCCTTTTCGTTGTTTACCATTTTATCTTGGGTCGAGGTCTGACCTAAGAAGGATCCACTCGATTCTTTCTCCTTCCTCAACTGCTGAAAGTGCTTGTCCAATTCTGGGTTGTAAGGAACCAAGTCCTTGGAAGAGGATCGAGTCATACACCACCGAACTTAACCTATTGCCTACACACAGATGAGAAAAAATGTGAAAAATAAAATAAAATTGGTTCCTGAATTAGCACCAAAAATAATTATGAACACTCTTGATTGCCAATCCCTGGCAACAACATTAAAATTTGACGAGCGCAAAATACAATACAAAATTATTGTTGTCAAAGATAATATAGTTAAATTATCGTCTTCACATGGATTTGATTTAAATAGTGTTCGAATAATCTTTAGTTAATTACTAGGAAAATTAACACTTGGTTGAATGATTATCAACTACAATTAACTACTAAAAATTAAGCAATTATCAATTGATCACAAAAGACAAAAGTTGAGCAACACAGAAATATTAGTGAGAGAAATATGAGTAATTGACTAGACAAAAGCAAGATAATTGATTTAGGATCCAATTCTTGAAGTAGTTCACTCTATAATACTATTGATTCTCACGAATTTACTAGATAATTAGATTACACTTGAAGTTAGGGTTCCTCTTCCGATTAAACGTTAATTTTAGTAAGTAATCCAATGGAAGCACGGTGAACAATTGCAACGAATAAAATGATGGTTTTATTCTAAAGGATAACTTCTCACGAATATTTTCCTATTTTCTAGTTTGATTAATAATTCAAGAGGCTCTTCCAATTACCTAGTTGAATCACGAATTTAAACTAAAGCATAAGATGTAAAGAAATTCAATATAAAGCTCCTTTTTCAATTAAGCAAAATAATAAACAACTTCACAATACGATTTGACGCTGCATCAATTAATTCAAGCAATTGTCAAGAATCCCTAATCAAATTATCAATACATCGTATCTATCAACACCCTAAGGGAAATTACTCCATATCAACGAAAAATTCATCTTAATAAGTTTTAAGGACATAGAAAACATCAATAACGATTCGATACAAGATCCCGTATTGCATCGATTGTTGGTTGAAATCTTGATGAAATCTTGTCTTTACTTGCCTTAGTTTCTTCTCAAATCTTTCGTAGGTCAAAGTCAAAAACATATTTTTGGTGTATTTATACCGTATAGAAGTGGGTCCGGATGGAACTGCCCTTTCCAAGCTGAAACAGGAAATTACTCTAAGAAAATTGAACAGGCACATCGCACATCGCGTCACACCATGAGGCGTGCCTATGAGGATTTACAGAGGGCATGTTATTTTGTCAGACAAGCATAATTGCATTGCTGCGTCGCACCTCGCAGGGCTCTAAGAGGGGGAGGATGTAACGACCCGGTCAGTCGTTCTGAGAGTCCCCGTTTCCCCTATTTCTGTTTCTTTATGTGTTGTTTAGCTGTGTTGAGTTGTATCGAGTTGGTAGGTTTGGGTTCGGAGTAGTTTTGGAGTGAAATGAACACTTAGTCTCTTAGTTAGAAAGCTAAGATAGAATAGTCAATCGGAAGTTGACTTATGAGTAAACAAATTCGGATTTTTATGATTCAATTAGCTTCGTTGGATGATTTTAGACTTAGGAGTGTGTCCAGAATGTAATTTGGAGGTCCGTGGTAGAATTAGGTTTGAATTGGCGAAAGTTGGAAGTTTAGAAGTTCTTAGGCTTGAATCCGAGGTTGATTTGGTGTTGTTTTGGGTGTTCCGGAGGTCCGACTAAGTTCGGGTAGTGATATATGACTTGTTGAAATTATTGGTTGAGGTCCCGAGGGCCTCGGGTGAGTTTCGGATAGGTTTGGGTTGTGTTGCACTCGTTTTTCTTATGTTTCGACGCCGTTTCTTCAAGCATAAATGATATCATATGGAACAAATGAGCTCCAATTTTTTTTGATTGAAGCATTATATCCGTATCGTAATTACGGACCCGTACCAAAAAGAATCGTCGAATTTGGACATCGTATGAGGATTTTATGGTCATTTTACTAAGAATTAGATTGCTAGATTTTTCAGATTAATTACGAAATTGCCACTGACGGCGTATTTAAAAATCTGCACTATTTGCAAATATTGAAACCAACATATCTCATTCATTATAAGGTCAAATTGAGTGATTTAAAAGCCTAACTTGACTAGAATTTCACAAGAAATTCACTGGAGGTATAAAAAGCGAGTTTGGGGATCATTTGGCATGAGAAACGAGGCAGAATAGCTGGCTGAAAAATATATAAAACAAGGGTTTGTTCATTCGGTCATATTTTGAGTTGGGGAGCTCGGATTTGGGCAATTTTGGAGGCGATTTTCACCATAGGAATTCGGGTAAGTGTAGTCTATTCAGTTTTGGTTATATTTCATGAATCCATCTTCGTTTTTGGGATTTGATTGATGATTTCAAAGTGAAATTGAGGGAGTTAGGGCTTGAGTTTTGGAGAGTTTTAGGTAGGGATTTGAGGGACCAAACGGAGTCCGATTTTGATAAATTTTATATGGTTAGACTCGGGAGAGGACGAGGTTTATTATTCTACCATTTTTACTGGTTTCGACACGTGGGCCCGGGGGCCGAGTTTTGGCCGATTTCGGATTTTTGGCATATTTTATAGTTTTTATTGTGGAATTCGATTTTCTAGCCATGTTGATAGTATTATTCCGATTTTGGTTAGACTCGAAGCTTTTGGAGACCGAGTCCAGAGACGAGGGCATCCCGGAGTAGGATTTTACGCTGTTTAGGTAAGTAACAGTTTTAACTCTAGCCTTGAGGGTATAAACCCGGAGAATTTGATATCGTGTGACTGTTCGGAGGTGATAGCCACGCTAGGTGACGGGCATGTGGGTGTATACCTCGAGGGATTGAGACTTGATCCATCCCATGGGTCCTCATGGCCATCATCTATGTTTACGTAGTTACTTGTTGTTGAACTTGTCTGCCTTCATGTTAGAGATCATGCTTAGGCTTTATTCATGCTCACATTATTTGTACTCAGTCATAGAAATTTTTGTACATGTTTACCTCAGTCTCTATAATTTGCTAATATGTTGTGATACTTGATGTGGCCTGTGTTCCCTTATTTGCTGATGATGGTGAGGCTAGTGAGGTACATGATTGAGTAAGGCCGAGGACCTGGTTGTGAGGATATTAATACCATAGCGTGTGAGTTGTCCGCGTAGCACGTGAGTTGTCCGCGTAGCACGTGAGTTGACCGTGCGGGTCCAGGTATTAATACCATAGCGCGTGAGTTGTTCGCGTAGCACGTGAGCTGACCGTGCGGATCCAGGTATTGATATTATGGCACGTGAGCTGTCCATGCTTAGCGCTTGGACTTTGGGAGCCCCTCCGGAGTCTGTACACATCCCCAGTGAGCGCAGAGTGTTGAGTGTTTTGAGTGTGTTGAGTGCTGAGTGCGAGTGATGAGTGATGGAGTGACACTGCTGTGAGGTTGTATTTATTTGTGCTATTGCTGCATTTATCTGTTAAATTTCTTTGTGGCATTTACCGAGTTATAGAATTTATGTGTCTATTTCTGTTTATCTTTAAATAGTGAAAATAAATAATTGGACTGTTTTACTTAGCTCGTCACTACTGCTTAGTTCCTTAGTTATTTTTGTTACTACTGAGTCGGTTGTACTCATACTACACCCTGCATTTTATGTGCAGATCCAGGTGAGTTAGAGCGCGGCGATCGTTGAGTTCAGGCCGGCTATCTGTGGAGATTGCAAGGTAGCTGCTAGTGTCCGCAGGACCTTGTTACTCCTCTTGTCATTTCTTGTTTTGGTCAGTTAGACAGTTTATATATCTTAGTTTATAGTTTTAGACGCTCATGACTTAGTGACACCCCGATGTTTGGGGCTCATTTTCCGTATTTTTCTATATTATATTTAGAGTTGATTTAGTTTATGAAAAATTTAAATGTTAAAATGTTTTATTAATTTTTTATAATCGGTTTAGTAGTAATATTTTAGAAGTAGGCTTGCCTTGTACACGATAGGCGCCATCACGACCATGGTTAGATTTTGGGTCGTGACAGCGGTAGTGCAATTTTCTTAGAGTAACTGTTTTCGCGCACTCTTTGATATCCAGACTTGGTCCTCGACCCCCGAATGCAATCTTGGTTTAATTCCTTAGGATTTTACCTAGACTTCAAAGCTCCAATTTGTTCAATTTAGCTTCATATTATCTTTTTAACTTAAAATCATATCCTGAAAGGCATAAAATACGTAATAAGTGCAAATCACCATTATTTAAGCTCAAACACAAGTAAATGGGGTAATTAGAGTGCAAACTACGGCTAAAACACGAGTTTTTTAGCCCACCATCACTATGTCACATTTCATTCCATCCAACCAGTAAATCCGCTTAAGATCATGGTACCTTAGTAGATCCTGGATGAATGGTGTACCTGTAATGATGTGTCTCTGCTATAATTTGCCTGCGTAACCCTGCAACGTCTGAAGCACAATGCCTATCTTTATATATGCGGACTTTGTCACTAGTAACTCTATAAGGTGACTTTTTCTTTTTCTTGGCTACTTGACTGTACTCAATCAGAACTGGATCTTCATATTGCCTCTATTTTACTTCAATCACTAAACAAGTGGTAGTTGTATTCTGGACTGCAACTCCTACATCCTCTGAATCTATCAATCTAACACTCAAACTAGCTAACTGATAGAGTTCATGAGCTAATTCCCTTTTCTGAGGCTGCAAGTAAGCTAAACTCCCATGGACTTACGACTGAGAGAAACATTAGCTTTACCTGGATAAAAAAGAATTTCAATGTCGTAGTCCTTTAGAATCTCTAACCAGTATCTCTACCGCAAGTTCAACTCCTTCTTCTTAAATATGTACTGGAGGCTCTTATGATCTGTATAGATATAAATTCATGAGTAACTGCTGATATCTCCAAGTCATGTGTAGGATAATTCTACTTGTGCTTCTTCAACTGTCTTGAAGCATAGGCAATTACCTTTCCGTGCTGCATCAGCATATAACCTAGGCCAATCTGAGAAGCGTCACAAAAAATAACATAACCCTCGAATCCCTCTAGAAGTGTAAGAACCGAAGTTGTAATCAACATGTTCTTTAACTCTTGGAAACTCCGCTCATATTCATCTGACCACTAAAATTTGGTTGCTTTATGTGTTAATCTAGCCAGTGGCGCTGAAAGGAAGAAAACCCTTCTACGAACCTCACGTACCCTGCCGAACCCAGAAAACTACGTACCTCAGTTGGTGTCATAGGTCTGGGCCAATTCTTCACTGCCTCTATCTTCTGACCATCTACTTTGATGCCCTCTAATGATATTATATGTCCAAGAAATACTAATGTACTCAATCAGAATTTGCACTTCGAGAATTTGGGATACAACTTCTGGTCCCGAAGGATACCCAACATTGTGTGTAGATGCTCTGCATGTTCTGATTAAGAATTGGAATATACCAGAATATCATCAATAAATACTATCATAAATAAGTCCAGATAAGGCCTAAACACGCTGTTCATAAGATCCATAAACACCGTTAGGGCATTAGTCAGCCTGGACGATATCACTAGAAACTCGTAGTGGCCATACCTGGTTCTAAATACGTCTTAGGTATGTCACACTCTCTGACTCTAACCTAATGATAGCCTGATCTCAAGTCTATCTTTGAGAAGCACTTGGCACCCTGAAGCAGGTCGAACAAGTCATCAATTCTAGGAAAGGGATATTTGTTCTTGATCGTGACCTTGTTTAGCTGTCTGTGATCTATGCACATATGAAGGGAGCCATCTTTATTTATCACAAATAAGACTGGTGCTCCCCAAGGAGAAGTGTTGGGTCTAGTGAAACCTTTATCTAACATATCTTTCAGTTGCTCTGCTGGTGCCATCATGTAAGGAGGAATAGATATTGGTCACATACCTGGCACTATATCGATGGGAAAATCAATTCCCCGCTCTAGAGGAAGACCTAGAAGCTCATCTGGAAATACGCCAGGTAACTCATTCACTACTGTAACTGATTCAAGAGTCGACGTTCTTTTCTCTATATCTCGAACATGAACTATATGATATAAGAATCCCTTGGCGATCATCTTCCTCGCCTTAAGGTACGAATTAAATCTACCTTTAGGCAATGCAGAAACATCTTCCCATTCTATAGCTGACCCTTCTGGAAAATTGAACTGGACCGTCTTTGCTCTAAAGTCAACATAAGCATAGCAAGAAGACAACTAATCCGTACCAAGTATAACATCAAAGTCAACCATTTCTAACTCAATCAAGTCAGTTGTAGTACAACGGTCGCCAATCAGAACAGTGCAACCAATAAAACATGCATAGCTACTACTGAATCACCAACTAGGGTGTCTACCTTAAAAGGTTTAATAACTTCTGGTTCTATCCCAAACTTTGTAGCAATAAAGGGAGTAACATATGATAGTGTAGAACCAGGATCTATCAACACATACACATTATGAGAATTCACTGATAAAGTACCTGTAACCACGTTCAGTGAAGCCTCCCGGTCCTGACGACCAACCAGAGTGTAGGTGCGGTTCTGGGACCGCTTGTAGTAGGAGCTCTGCCTCGGTCTCTACTACGGATCACTGGTGTCTGAGGAACTTGCCCTTGCGGGCGTGCTGGTGCTGAAGAAGCTACAACTGGTCTCGCTGGTTGAGCTGCACCACTACCACCCTAGACAGACAATATCTCATAAAATGGCCTGACTCGCCACAAACATAACATGCATCATCGCCCAACTGGCATCGACCCAAATGGCATCTACCACAATCAGAACACCTAGGGCATATGATTTTAGAAGAATCAACATCACCAATGAAAATCCTATAGGCATGATCTATAAACAACGTAGAACTTAACAGTTTTGGACAAAATGAGCAGAATTAATAGCCTAGATGAAACCCTATAGGTAGGATTTCTACCCAGTTTAACAAAGGAAATAAGAAACCCTCCCGATTTTACTAAATACCCCAGAATCTGTTTATTACAAAGTTATTATAGACCAGATTAGCAAATGAATTACATGATAGTAATGGCATAAACTATAGGGAGCCTTTATCAGGCCCAAATACACCTGGGCAACCAGGCCTTCAAACCATTTCCACCTTGAAGCTTAGTTCACAGGTACAACATAGCCAATAATGAGTAATTCACCCATAGCACATATAGAATCAGGTTTTCAGTGTGTCAAAGTTCCCAAGGGCCTCAGGGACCCAGGGCAATGCTCACACTAGAACCACATACTCGGAAATGATTCAAAAGGGATTAGGAACCAGTTCCCAGTGTGTCAGAGTTCACAAGAGTCTCATATAGACCCTGAGCAGTGCTCACACTGGGGTGGTTGAGGATAGAACCTGAAGGACTAAGATTGGGAATTTGTTTTTTAAAAAGAGTAACAATATATAAAAGAGGTAGGGACGGATTTAAAACAGTTTGGATTTCTCAGAAGAAGACTACCATAACAGAATTTTAGAACACAGAACATGTAGGCATAATGGCATTAAGAAAACAAGCAAGGGTGGCAAAGTACATAGTTTCAAACAGGTCAAGTCAAAAAAGACCTAATCACACTAAGTGTGCATGCTAACATTTAGGACAACCTTGTTTAATCACAGAAACATTTAGGCAAAGTGTTAAGGCAAACAGTCAGATTATCACATAAATCCAGAGGGATACAAGACCTCTTAGCAGGGCATATGAATTAGGTAACAATACAAGTATGTAAAGTTAGGATTGATGAGCTAATTTCATGCTAGTGGTATCCTAAGGATACTAAGTTCAGAACAGGTTTAGGATTAGAGAACAGTGTGCATGAGACAAGTTAAAATATTACGGTAGGTTAAGAGGATTCATATTATTATTCAAAACAACCAATCATGAACTCATAGAAGCATAAAGGCAGAATCATGCTCAAAATAAAGTTCAAACATGCTGGTCGAACAACACATATTAGGGAGACATAGAAAATAAAATGGCAAGGGATAATGACTTACCAGTTAGGCAGGAAAGCAAGAAAATACATCACAGGAGTTAAGTCCAGAATTAATTGGCCTTGGCTTTCAGCCGGCCAAGTCCAGAAACAAACGAGCAGAGAATCAAAGTGAAAAGCTAAGATTTTTAGTGAGAGTATTAAGAGTTCGAGTCTCTCTAAAGGGGAAAAGGGAGAAGGTTTAAATAGCGTTCAATTGGCAAACAAATACGGAAAGATATCAAACACACATAATCAAGGAAAGAAATTAATCACTGAATCAATTGAAGTCTAGTTTTAGGGCAAATAATACGGAGTTCAGTGAATCAATCAGAGAATAATGGCGTGCAATCAGGCGAGTAACACTTAGAATAAGGAAAATATCACATAGAATCGATTAACAATCAGTTTCAGGGCAAAATAAGGTAAAGAAATAAAGGAAAGATGGCAGATTGAACATAAATAAGGAAAGTATCAGTCCCACACGAGAAAGAAAAGGGTATCAATCAGAAAATCAGTAAAGACAAAGAAAGGTCTCAAACCCTAGTTTTAGGTAAACCTTCACAAGTCGGCAGAAAATAAAGACAATCAAATACATATTGCATGCGATGAATGTGGACAAGTAATCATTCGAAATAACACATAATCGAGTGGTCCAAATTTAGGGTCTGAAACCCTAATTTAGAGTAAGTAAAAGAAATTAACAGAAATAGGCAGATTTATGCGTAATAGAGTGAATATAGACGAAATAACACTTAAAATTAAAGTTTGAACCAATTTTGGCTCGAATCAAAAGAGGATCTGAAAACCCTAACCTTAGGGTTAAGTACGAATCAGTGAGAGATACGAAAATATTCGTACTCACAAAGAACAATCTATGAACACAGATGGAATAAACAACGGGTTAAAGATTTGAACCAGTTTTGGTTCGATTCTTACAAGATCTGCTTGCCATTTTATGCAAGCCATTATGTAATACCAAAAACGGGTAGCCAGTAGGTAGGTGGGACTGATATGGTAAAGGAATCATAGATTGATTCCATTTTTGGGGTTGGAATCGGAGAGATTTGAGTGACGACGCTAGGGTTTTGAGAGGAGGGGGGGAGGTTTGAGAGAATACTACAGAGACGGCGGGAGTTGGGATAATGAGTTAGGGTTTGGGGACGGGTAGGTTAATTAAAAGGAGGGAGTGATATGGGTCGTTGATCTTCAGAGATCAACGGCTGTGATTTAGAGGGGATTGAGTCGGGTGTTTTAAACGGGTATGGGGATTGGGCTAACAGGTCTTGGGTTAATTCATTTAGGCTGGGTATTTTGGGCTAATGAATAGGCGATTGGGCTGGGGTAATTGGGTAGTGTAGGTCCGGAATTGGGTTTTTTTGGGGGCTGGATTTTAAATATCCAATTCAACAAATAAATAATTTAAAAAATAATTAATAAATAATCACTTGTGCATGAAAATAATTTAAAATAATTACTTAACATTATAAAAATATTAAAAGTCATTTTTCGTATAAATAATATAATTATGCACATATATGAGCTGTTATTGCAAAATATGCAATTTTAGCCTAACGATGCAAATATGATTATGATAAATACATCAAAAATATTTAAAGATTAACATGGATATAAATGATGAAAATTAAATGATAAATCATCATAAAAATTATTTGAGATGCAACTAATAATGATTTATATGATAAAAATGCAGGAATAAATTGATTAAAAGCCTTTAAAAATTATAGAAAATTATGAAAAGTGTTTGTATACGTTTATAAACCAAGTGATGGTGCATATGCACTATTTTGAAGGTATATATATATATGTTTGAGGAATATGAGGGAAAAATTGGGTATCAACACGTAGATCATCGTAGCACTAAATCTTAGTACTCCCCTAAAGGGGGGAATATGGAGTGATGTGGTTTTAAGTCAGAATTAAGTGGTTCTAGTAGCTATGGAATGGTAAAGGAAGTATGCAATAAAAATAAGAAAGGGATGAGATTGCACTTATTCAAATCCTACAGATATGCTACGATTCCCGATCATTATGCAAACATGACGTCAAGGAAAGGAAGTAAGGGTTCCTGATCACGCCCAACTATGCCTTATAAAAAGGACTAAGCGATCGTTGCAAATATAATCTGGTTTACAAGTCCGGAGTCGAATCCCACAGAGAACTAAGGCTTAGCTACAGTTGTTACCTATTACTAAGAAGACAAGCTCGAACAATTCCTAAATTATAAATATAAAGATTCTTGTATCTAATTAACTAACAAATTAAATTAGTAGATTGACAACTAGGGATACTAAGTGTTGGAGACAAGATTAAGGAGGTCTAGAGTTATGATTTCTCCAATTGTCGGAATCCTTTCCGCTACGTTTCCTATAAATTCGCCTAAGTATTCTCTACCGATCATGAGAGCTCTGAGTGTTGTAATTCTCTCCCGAGTAACTACCATAATTTACTAGACATATTTTCCCGAATTATGCTAGTTGGCATTAAGTTTGGCTCACTCGGATCGCACCCAAGGTTTCGTTATCCCTAATCCCACCTTTAAACCCTTCGTATTGATGCCTCATATACGTTAGGAGTGATGTTACTCAACAACTACCTAAATATGCACTCTCTCCCGAGTAATACACACTAAATAGGCACAGTCGATTGAGAGCTCTTCAACCAACCACAATAATAACGTAGTTGAACAAATAGAGAAAATACTACGGCAAAACTGTATTAACATAACAGGAAAATTATCCTCCAAAAGGTTCCATCAAAACCCTAGATAACAAATTAGCTATTCATAATAGTATGCAAAATTACAATACTAGAACTCATAATCAATAATGAAAAATAGGAAGAAGGAAGTGAAAAACTCGTAGAAGAATTCTCCGCCTTGCTCCTAGTTTCTTGCCTCCTTAGGTCGAAAGTATGTCCAAACTCTCGCTTCTCTCCTTAAAATTGGTGTTTAATGACGATTTATATGTATAGGAAAAAGCCTAGACGAAATAACCAAGTCCAAAACCAAATAGGAGACAAAATAGGCCTGAAACCCGGAACATGCACTGCCTCGCGTTAGGCCTGGCGACGCACGCTCAAACGCGAGAAGACTCCCTCGCGTCGTCAGCTCTTTGCTGCTTCGTTTCTAAAATTGATTTTGCTGACTAACGTTGCACTTCTTTTCTCTTCTTTTTGCCTTTGTTGTTCAATTCTTTGCAATTGCTTTTTGTCTTCAATCATTGCCCAATCATGACATCATAATACTTTAAATCATTAAATAATCATGAGCCATTCTTGTAGTGTATAAAATATACATAAAATCTTTACTTTGCTCCCAATTTCGTCTTCAACGTACCTACGCATAAAATAAACTCACTTAAGCACAAATATAGTATAGTTTAGCATTGAAGCACTTAAAATGTAAGGTAACTAATATACTAAAATATGGAATTATAACCGAACATCAATACCCCACACTTAAAAGTTGCTCGTCCTCGAGCAATCAAACTACACTTATAGACACGACCTTTTTAAGCAATTCCCTTAACTCATCACACCAAGAATCTTTAAAATAGACTAAGCACAAAAGCGTAACATCTTCACCTCAAGATTTGACTCGCAAGTACCACGCATTATTCACAACTCACTCACTTACTCTAACATAGAGATCAATGACATTACCTTTCCTTAATGAATCACGTGCCCTCACACAACAAAAGAAAGTAGTTCCACACACAATAAAGTTTAACAACAATTAGGAACTCAAGATAGAAAGAATACACTCAGTCTCAGAAATAATATTCATATGCTACAAAAGATGCACCATAGTTTTGCCCGTAGTGTACTACTCTACTAATCGAGCTCATTCAGTCAAGGATCAAGTATGACTTTAATTGGTTGTATGTAGGCTGCGGGTCGGGTAGGATACATTTGGATATAAAAGTGACTACACCTCCCTAAGCACTTTAATACATATACTTTAACATTCAAGCCCATAATTATGTCAAACCATAATTCCACCTTCACATCAGTATATATTAACTCCATACTTCTTTAAGCACACTTACATCAAGAGTCACCACTTAGCAAGGAATTTTTTTTCCCCAACAATACAACTATTTTTTATTTTTTTATTTATTTTTTTCCAATTCAAGTGGCTCTTATTTTCTTTGTCAACACAGTGCACCTTTCTCCTTATTCCATTAGCTCCACTCAAAAGCCAAACCAACCACCCCACACTTTAACTTTTACAAAGTTCATTACAATTTAAGTGCTCATGAGAGGTGAAAAGGTTCAAATAGATGGTTAATTCAAACAATTGGGTAAGGCTTGTAACGTGGTTGCCAAAGAAAAAGGATTACAGGCTCAAAGGGGTTAACTACGATACATAACAATTAGGCGGGTAAAATATATATATGGCTCAACAAAGAAACGCTTATATCACTTCCAAGACTGAACAAAACTACTATTTCGCTTTGCAAACACACAGGGCAAGTTCTAGACATCAAATGCAATGCGTAGAATAACACAAAATCTTACACGCACGTGGCACATGACTCACTCAAGATTGGATCATCAAGACACTCTAGTCAAAGTAGTTAAGCAAATTTAAGATCATACGATTTAAGGTACTTCTACAAGAGTTAAAAACTGAGTCTAAGCGTCACAACCAAAGTACTCGCTATTCTCAAGGCATAACAAAGTCAAGAGATATTGCTTCAATTCAATTCATCTCACACTAGCTCCTATTCCTAAAAAAATTAAAACCAAGTACACCCGGTTCAAACAAAACCCTTGGAAAAGAACCGCGGCACAAAGAAAAACCAAGGGGGAATTACTACACTACCTACAAAGAAAATCTTGTTTTTTGACTTAATTCCCTCAAGGAAAAATAATAATTAATTAAACTAACACAACTAAAATAGCATAGAAAGTCACCCAGACAATCTCCTCACCCCACACTAAAAATTGTGCATTGTCCCTAATGCACACCATAACTAATAAGAGGATAAAAAAAACTCCCTGGTAGGCCAAAGGCCGAAGCACTAGCAGCTCATGGGGTACTCAGACTTCTCCAGGCTTGGTCCTTCGTGCGGGTACCTCACACTTAGTTCCAACCATCTGGTTTGCTGTTGCATCCTTCCAATAGCTTTGTTTTCCATGCTCCTAGAAAATCAAAAATCGACACTACAAAAAATAATACAATAAAATAATAATAATAATAATAATAATAATAATAATAATAATAATAATAATAATAATAAAAGAAAGCAGTAAAGCTGGGTTGCCTCCCAACAAGCGCTTGATTTAACGTTGCAGCACGACGCGAATCACTTTCTGCCTCCACTTTGAACTTATAAATTGGACCCCAAGTTTTGATTCTGCTCTGTGATCATGCTTCTGGGGTGGTAGAACGAATCTGCCTGGCCCAATAAAACAATGTAGTATTCTTCACTTCTTGGCCTTTGGATGAGATGTGTATTCCCGACTTTCTGGCACGAAGAATTCCAGAATGTAGGCATCTTGTTCCTTACTCCTTGACTCCTCAAGTGGCTCGGACGACTCTATTTCTATATTATCATCCAAACACAATGTGGAAAAATTCTTGGAGTGTGGACCAATGCGCTCAACTATATAAACATTGGGAGTGTCAATATCCTCAACACTAATGACACTAGACTCAACTAAGTATGCATCCTCAATATCCTTGGTTGACTCTAGTATCTCTTCTACGACATCGGCATCCTCAAAATCTAGTTCGATTGATTGTTGGTTTTCTACTCTGGCCTTCTCCTCTAGCTCCTCCCCGTATTTTTTTAAATCCTTTAGTATAATGGCAATTTCTGTAGCCAATTCATACTCATATTGGCTACTATCCACAATGTCAACTTGTTGCGCTTTACATGGTTCAATTAATTTATTTGCTTGAGCCTCCAAGATGTGAATAGCTGCCTCTTGCCTTTGTATCTGCCGTGGTTTCTCATCATATTGTTCCACATGGCACTTTAACATATCTTTGATCTCCTTTAGTTCAGCTTCCCTAGGTTCTTTGTTCCTGTTATCCTCACAAGAAAAAGAAGAACCATCAAAGTAAGGGGTTGGGGGAAGATAAGAATTATAAGCACAACCAAGAAAGTGACCATCTTGACCACCACATATATCACACATGTTCCACACATAAGATTGAGTTGGTACACACAACTCGCTCTTGGGAATATTTTGACAATTTTGCACACAACTCGCTCTTGGGAACATCGAAACTCTCATAATTCCAAGATGCCATGTTTTTAAAATCAACAAATAAAACAAAAACAAAAAAAATCAAATAAAAAAAATAAAAATAACAGTTCAAACTTGAAACCTAGAAATATGTACACCTACAACTACATCGTTAGCTCCCCGGCAATGGCGCCAAAATTTGATCACGCCCAAGTATGCCTTATAAAAAGGACTAAACGGTCGTTGCAAATATAATCCGGTTTACAAGTGCGGAGTCGAATCCCACAGAGAACTAAGGCTTAACTACAGTTGTTGCCTATTACTGAGAAGACAAGCTCGAACAATTCCTAAGTTCTAAATATTAATATTCGTGTATCTAATTAACTGACAAATTAAATTAGTAGATTAACAACTAGGGATACTAAGGGTTGGAGACAAGATTAAGGAAGTCTAGAGTTATGATTTCTCCAATTGTCGAAATCCTTTCCGCTACATTTCCTATAAATTCGCGTAAGTATTCTCTACCGATCATGAGCGCTCTGAGTGTTGTAATTCTCTCCCGAGTAACTACCACAATTTACTAGACATATTCTCCCGAATTATGCTAGCTGGCATTAAGTACGACTCACTCGGATCACACCCAAGGTTTCGTTATCCCTAATCCCACCTTTAAACCCTTCGTATTGATCCCTCATATACGTTAGGAGTGATGTTATTCAACAACTACCTAAATATGCACTCTCTCCCGAGTAATACACACTAAATAGGCACAGTCGATTGAGAGCTCTTCAACGAACCACAATAGTAATGTAGTTGAACAAATAGAGAAAATACTATGGCAAAACTATATTAACGTAACAGGAAAATCATCCTCCAAAAGGTTCCATCAAAACCCTAGATAACAAATTAGCTATTCATAATAGTATGCAAAACTAAAATACTAGAATTCATAACCAATAATGGAAAATAGGAAGAAGGAAGTGAAAAACTCGTAGAAGAATTCTCCGCCTTGCTCCTAGTGTGTTCTTGCCTCCTTAGGTCGAAAGTATGTCCAAACTCTCGCTTCTCTCCTCAAAATTGGTGTTTAATGACTATTTATATGTATAGGGAAAAAGTCTAGACGAAATAACCAAGTCCAAAACCAAATAGGAGACTAAATAGGCCTGAAGCCCGGAACATGCACCGCCTCGCATTAGGCCTGGCGACGCACGCTCAAACGCGAGAAAACTCCCTCACGTCGCCAGCTCTTTGCTGCTTCGTTTCTGAAATTGATTTTGCTAACTAACGTTGCACTTCTTTTCTCTTCTTTTGCCTTTGTTGTTCAATTCTTTGCAATTGTCTTTTGTCTTCATTCATTGCCCAATTATGACATCATAATACTTTAAATCATTAAATAATCATGAGCCATTCTTGTAGTGTATAAAATACACATAAAATCTTTACTTTGCTCCCAATTTCGTCTTCAACATACCTACACATAAAATAAAGTCACTTAAGCATAAATATAGTACAGTTTAGCATTAAAGCACTTAAAATGTAAGGTAAATAATGTACTAAAATATGGAATTATAATCGAACAACAGTTCCTGCCCGGGATGTTATTGATAAATAAGGAGCCAATGCGAGAGGTAAGTTAAGACAAAGGAAATAACCCAAGAAAGATTACGCGGAATATTGATATGAGAATGGACCAATGAGTAGTCAGTAGTTGATTCCGGAAGAGCCTAGTTATGGCTAGACAAGAGGATACAGACAAATCAACAGATCGTGCAAGATAAATATTGTGAACCCAACATGGGGAATTCAGTCTCGCAGATATGATATCGTGACCCTTGGAAATATTCAGATAGAAGTTGGTGTAGTTAAAGGTACCGTATGAGTGCTACGGAAATAAAAGAGAGTGCCACTGGGAAGACAATCAAAACTTTAGTTCAGGAGCAACCGTACAAGAACATGAGTGTGGAGGTAAGTAACTAAGGATAATTATAGGTAAGTATGAACATCAAGAATTCCATTGGGTATACGATGTAATAAGCTCGTAGCTTTACTAGGGCCAGAAGGTATCCCTAAGTACTACAACAAAAGATTTGCTAAGGAAATAAGGAAGAAGGCTTCAACCTAAGCATAGTAACTTGAAGGAGAAATGGTCTTGTAATAGCAGTCTCGCTATAACATTGTATGCACTCCATAAGAAAGTGGCACCTATCGTGGCTAATGAGCGGGAAATGAAACCAAAAGTAATCTTCAAGACCATATAAGTTGCACAAAATTTTGACATGCGTGGGAACTAAGATAAGCTAAGTATGCACGCAACAAGTGGTAGAACGCCAAGAGAAGTAATAGCTTACGTTTAAAGAAAGCTGAGAAGGAACAAAAGGAATTATTCGATCAATGATCCAGAGTTAGTTATGTTATGAACGCACTTAAGATTTCGGAGTATTATCCATGCAAAATATATGTTGGCAATCATACAACCGTAGAAGACTTCGGTATAAGTTAAAAGAAAGAATTGAGTCCAGGTCATAGACAAAGGATTGAATTGTTAGATGATGGTATCATGGATATTCCAGAGCGTCCATGAAAGGCTAAAGTAATAACTAATACCATGAGCCGTAGATCGGAAGATAGCTTAAGCCTACATAAAGGCTGATCAGAAGGAAGAGGAAACTAAAGAGTTACATCAACGAAGTAAATCAGGAGTCTGATTATTGGACCCAAAAAATTATAGAAATCGTGATTGAGAACATTGCAGGATCACTCTTAATATCAGAGGTACAAAAGAGATCGTACAGTATCCATATTCTATAACGGCCCTACGATAAAGCTAGTTAGAATAATACCAGCCTCATAAGAAGTTGCATGAAGCTCCCACCGGATTATGTATGCACCAGAGGTGTAGGTATTATAATAGAGCTTCAAGTTGTGGATGTAAATTATACTTATGTGGAAGGGAGGTTGTGAAAGAGATAGAAGATGTGATGCGACAATTTAAGATAAGTAAGGTAAATGTGAACAACGTACGAGATACTCAAATGCAGAAGGTTGTGAACTGTTCATACTTCGGACAAAAGGCTAGAAGCGCTGGGATTCAGTATTCAGGAATGATAGTCGCGTCGTCAGTGGTATATCTTCCAGCCTATGGTTTCTAAGTATCGATAGATCTAGCCAAAAGAGTAAAGAAGAGTTAGAGACGATGTGATGTCTCACTTGATGTTCGAGAATAACATAAGAAAATCTATGGTGCAAGCAAGTTGAAGGAAGGTTGCGAGTAGTATAAACATGTATAGGTCTCAAGCTAAAGTATAGTAAAGCGACAAGGTTTTATGACAGGAGTAAGGATAATAAAGGGCGAGTGAGAAGGTGACGAGAAATGGATAAGTCCTCAGGATTAAGCCCATGAAAACAAGAGAGATAATGGTTTCTCTAAGTTATAGAAAGCTCAGTATAGCCTGAACGAACTCAAAGGAGTCTAAGACTAATAGCATTTAGGAGAGATGGAATGCTGCCCTGGTAGTAGAATGAGGGTGTAATTGCGATAAATAAAGGATGACGTTTGGGCCTTCGATTGAGTAATGATTTGATGAATTGTACAGGATTAAAATACCCTCGTAAGGAGAATCACATTGGGATGCTATGAAATATGGTTATTGGAGTATAGTATCGCCCCTAGGTGGATTAGGCAAGCCACTTAAGATATTCCCTGATGAGACGTAAGCCCTAGTGACAATATATTATGTAATAAAAGTTACAAAGTATGAGATGAGATTGGGGCATCAGTCTTAAGATGAACAGTAATGAAGAGGCGTTAAAGGACTTAGTATACATATAGGATAAGCAAAGAAAATAACCTGGAATTTGGTAGCAGGCCTCACTAACGATAAATCAAAGTAAGAGTTATGATATAGTATGACCTAGCTAGATGCAGTAAAGTCATACGGATGGATAAAGGATCTATAAAATAAGGTATAGCAATATTCGTAAGTGTCACGACCCTAAACCCGGACTCGGTCGTGATGGCGCCTCTCGTGAAGACAAGGCCAGCCGACACACTTCCAATTCATTTTAAGCCATTAAAATAATAAATACTAAGTCTTTAACAGAATAAAATCCCCAAAATAAGGTAAATAATACAGTTTGCGGAATAAAACACAGCCCGACATCGGGGTGTCACTAGTAATGAGCATCTATAATAACACTACAGGTCTGAAAAGGGTCTACTCCACTATTACATAACTAAAACAGAAGGAAATAAGATAGAGGGAGAATGCACAGGGCTGCGAATCACCGGGCAGCTACCTAGTAAATCTCCGGAATCTGCATGACAGCTCTCAACCCTCGCAAACAAGACCTGTAGCCCCCGAATCTGCACACACAGGGGTGCAGGAAGTAAAGTGAGTACTCCAACTCAGTGAGTAATAACCATAAATGAAGACTGAGCAATACAAAATCACGTTAAACACAACAATAAGCTATAAGAGGCAGAATAAAATCAGTAAATGCAATTAAACAGTGTAATATCATAAAGCATCTTTTAAGCAGTTAAACAAATAAAGGAAAAGCAGTTAGAAGAGGTAAACACATAAAAACTGCCCCTCGGGCACAATAACGAACGAATCAGCCCCTCGGGCAATAACATAGAACAATACCAGCCCATCGGGCTCTATCTCATATCACAATGGGTACCCGCGCTCACTGGGGGTGTACAGACTTCGGGAGGGGCCCCTTACGGCCCAAGCACAATATCAAGCCATCTCGTGGCATAATCACTAGGCTCTCGGCCTCATCTCAACAAGCCACCTCGTGGCGTACAATCTCAGGCCCTCGGCCTCATAATCATAATCAGTGTATCAATGCTACGGCGTGCAGCCCGACCCAAAAGTATCCTCATAACACAGGTCCTCGGCCTTACTCAGTCAGAATCTCATAAGCCACTCGGGCAACAGTAAAACATTATGCTCAGCTCAAAATATCTTTTAAAATATCATTTAAGGTGTTTAAAATAGAGTAAACATGGTTGAGTTATGAAAACAGTAAAATATAGCATGACTGAGTACAAGTATAAAGTCAAAATAGTGAGGAAATGGCAGTATAAATCCCCTAAGGGTCCAAACAGTTGGCACGAAGCCCAAATATGGCATTTAGCCCAAAACATGACAACATCTAGCAATTTGCAACCAAATACGCAGTAAAACAGTCATTCAGGATGGACCAAGTCACAATCCCCAACGGTGCACGACCCTACGCTCGTCATCTAGCGTGTGCGTCACCTCAACATAGCCTAACGCTGTGTAATCCGGGGTTTCATACCCTCAGGACAACATTTAAAATCATTACTCACCTCAATCCGGCCCAACTCTAGCTCGCGATGCCTTTGCCCCTCGAATCAGCCTCCGAATGCTCCAAATCTAAGCAAAATCAGAACGTAACCATCAAAATACGCTAAAGGGACAAAGCCCACTCGAAAACAATCGAAAAACGACGAAATTCCCGAAATTACCAAAACCTGACCCCCGGTCCCACATCTCGGAATTCGATAAAATTCACATCAATAGATTCCTTATCTCCCCACGAGTTCATACATATCAAAAGTTCCAAAATCCGACCACAAATGGTCCTTCAAATCCTCAATCAAAGGCCTAAGTTTCCAAGCCCTAGTTTCCCCAGTTTAACCCTTAAATTCCATTAATTACAGCCCTAATCCGTGAATTAATACCATAGAAACGAGTTTTCATAATTCAAAACCTTACCTCAACGAAGTCTCCTTGAATTCTCTCTACAAAATCGCCCAAAACTCCAAAATTCGCGTTTAAAAATGGTGAAACCCTCTGAAAGTCGAGAAGGAAGAAATATATACATTCTGACCCAGGCTTTTCGCACCTGCGGTCCAGATATCGCACCTGCGTAATCGCTTCTGTGGTCCCAAGCGCCGCACCTGCGGTTTCCACTTACTTGACAAATTTCCACTTCTGCGGTTAAAACATCGCACCTGCGCCATCGCAGGTGCGCCTCCTCGACCGCTTCTGTGGTTTCAGCTAGCCTTCAACCTGGCCGCATCTGCGGCTCCCTTTTCGCTTCTGCGAGACCGCACCTGCGGTCACCTAGCCGCAGGTGCGGTTATGACAGCAATTCCAACACTTCAGCTGCCAAACCAACTTCCAAACTTCCCGTCAACCATCCGAAATCACCCCGAGGCCCCCGGGACCTCAACCAAAAGTAAAAACACATCATATACCACTATCCAAACTTATACCAATCTTCAAAACACTTCAAACAACATCGAATCAACCAAATCACATCGAATTCAAGCCTAAGGTTCTAAAATCTTCCGAATTCCGCTTTTGATCAAAAAGTATACCAAACCACGTCCGAATGACCTGAAATTCTGCACGCACATCCCAACTTCCAGAATTCAATTCCGACCCCTATATCAAAATCTCACCTATCAACCGGAAAATGCCAAAATCCCATTTTCGCCAATTCAAGCCTAAATCTACTCCGGACCTCCAAAACCCATATCGATCACGCTCCTAAGTCCCAAATCACCTCCCGAAGCTAACCGAACCATCGGAATTCACATCCGATCCATCTAACACATAAGTCAACATCCGGTTGACTTTTCCAACTTAAGCTTTCTTAAAAGAGACTAAGTGTCTCGAACCTTACCAAAACCTTTCCGAACCCGAGCCAACCAATATAGAACCGATAAACAAAGCAATAAGAAGCAAAAATGGGGGAAACGGAGCGGTAACTCATGAAACGACCGGCCAGGTCGTTACATCCTCCCCCTCTTAAACAAACGTTCATCCTCGAACGAGTCAAGAAACAAACCTGAAGCCTCAAATAGGTGAGGATATCTGCTCCGCATCTCCCGCTTGGTCTCCCAGGTAGCCTCCTCCACGGGTCGACCTCTCCACTGCACTTTCACTGAAGCTATATCCTTTGATCTCAACTTTCAAACCTGACGCTCTAAAATAGCTACTGGCTCCACATCATAGGTCAAATCACCATCTAACTGAACTGTGCTGAAATCCAGAACATGAGACGGATCCCCAATATACTTCTGGAGCATAGAAACATGAAATACCGGGTGCACACTCGACAAGCTGGGTGGCAAAGCAAGCTCATAAGCCACCTCCCTAATCCTCCGAAGTACCTCAAAAGGCCCAATGAACCGAGGACTAAATTTACCCTTCTTCCCAAATCTCATAACAGCCCTCATGGGTGAAACCTTCAACAGAACCTTCTCACCAACCATGTAGGTGTGACGACCCAAAGGGTCATCACCTGTATTCCTACTCACTCTGTATCTCTGAGGCCGTGAAAACCTGTTTTGGGGGTTGCCTCGAATTTGTGTGCGCAGTCCAGGCGCGTAGCCGGAACATTTAAATATGAATTTGTGAGAAAGATAATAAAATTTTGATATTTTAATTGATTAAGTTTGACTTCGGTTAACGTTTTGGGCAAACAGACCCGGACTCATGATTCGACAGTCCCGGAGGGTCCGTAGGAAAATATGAGACTTGGGGGTGTGCCCGGAATCAAATCCGAGGTCCCGAGTCCGAGGAATGAATTTTTACGTGAAATTGTTTTCTGAAAATAATTAAAGAATTGGAAAGTGTTATTTGTTTAGAAGACTGTGCTGTTGGGCTCGTATTTTGGTTCCGACGCCCGGCACAAGTCTTAAATATGAGTTAAGCAATTGCTGTGAAGTTTGGTTAGATTTGGACGTCATTTGACGCGTTTTGAGCTAGAAGCAGTAAAACTTGATGTTTCATGGAAATTGGAAGGAAATCATGGGTCTTGAGGCCTAATTCGATGTTGTTTTGGCGATTTGATCGCACGGATGAGTCCGTAGGATGTTTTTTAAGTTATGTGCATGTTTGGTTTGGAGCCCCGAGGGCTCGGGTGAGTTTTGAGTGGGTCCCGGGAGGGTCTTAGACTTAAAAGTATCAGAAATTGCAGGTCCAGGTGTTGCAGGCCCCCAGCGCGGCCGCGGTCATTTCCGCGCGGTCCGCGCTGGAAGCCGCGCGGCCGCGGTGCATTTCTGTGCGGTCCGCGTGGCTAGGTTCAAAGGGCCAAGGGGTAAGTCGACCAGCGCGGCCGCGCACCAAATCAGTGCGGTCCGCGCTGGGTAGGTTCAGAGAGTTGTTTTCCCTCCCTTCCTCGGCGCGGCCGCGGGGCATTTTTGTGCGGTCCGCGCCGGGTCTCCAGTACAGTATATAAAGTCGGGATTTTCAGTCATTTTTCACTTTTTCAAAACCCAAAACATAAGAGGCGATTTTCCAAACGATTCTACTTCTTCAAAACGATTGGTAAGTGGTTTCTAACTGATTTTCTATACTCCTTAACATCCTTAAACACAATTTCAAACTTCAAAACAAAGATTTTAATGGGGAAATTGGGAATTTAGGGTAGAACCTAGGTTTTCTAAAATTGGGGGTTTTGGACCTCAATTCGAGGTCCGATTCCAAAATAACTTACATATTTGAGTTCATGGGGGAATGGTAATCGAGTTTTGGTTCGAACCTCGGGTTTTGACCACGTGGGCCCGGGGGCGTTTTGGGAAATTTTGAGTAAAACTTTGGGAAATTCACTTTTCATGCATTCAAATTTATTAGATTAGCCTTTGTTGATACACTCAAGTAATTTGTGACTAGATTCGAGCGGTTTGGTGGTGAATTCGAAGGGTAAAGCTATACTAGAGGATGAGTTGAGTTTGGAGCATTTGAGGTAAGTGTTTGATCTAACTTTGGCTTGAGGGAATAGGATTAGAGTGTTGTTTGCTAATTGCTAAATGTTGAGTACGGTGTATAGGCATGGTGACGAGTATCTATTGTATGTATTCATCCTGATATTGTTATGACTCGTCCATGTAATTTGTTGAATTCTATGCAATGTGAAGAGTATGAGGACTAATTATGAATTGTAAATTCTTTGGAGCGTCGGCTCGAACGATAAAAAGACTATTGAGTAAGATGATTAATCCCTTACCGGGATGGTTTGAGTATATTGATTATCTCCCTTGCCGGGATGTGAAAGTATTGTTGTTGCTCCGTTGCCGGGATTTAGCTGTTAATTGTGTAATCCCATTGCCGGGACATTTCTTATTATTTGTTTATCCCCTCGCCCCGTTTGGTTGTGATTACTGTTTGGGTGAGGAAGAGTGACAATGCACGAAGGGTCATTCCGTGCCATGTTTTGATTATATTCGCACGAAGGGTCATTCCGTGCCATGTTTTGATTATTTATGCACGAAGGGGCATTCCGTGCTCTGATTTGATTATAATTGCACGAAGGATCATTCCGTGCCATGATATGAGCATTATGTGAGGGAAAGCACGAAGGGTGATGCCGTGCACTTTATTTGATTGCTTTTGGTGAGAATGAGAGTAAAAGCACGAAGGTTGATGCCGTGCAACTGTTGATTTTCCTGCTCTCATTAATTATTGTTATTGCCCTGTTTCTTATTTAAATTGTTGACTTTGTATCCGGACTGTTCTCCCCCATAGTATGCTTCCCTCCCTCTTCACTGTTTAATTTCTTGGTTCTTTCCTTTTATTGCATATATATATATATTGAACTGTACAGGTTGGTTTGGTAGTCCTGTCTAGCCTCGTCACTACTTTGCCGGGGTTAGGCCAGGCACTTACCAGCACATGGGGTCGGTTGTGCTGATACTACACTTCTGTGCTCTTTTGCACAGATCACGGTACCGGAGCAGCTTTTGGACCCCTGCAGTAGGATATTGATCGGGAGCTGACTTTAGTCCAGGGACTTACGAGGTAGCCTAGCTGGCGTTCGCAGGCCGGAGTCCCTTTCTATGTTTTCAGTTTGTCTTCATTGTACCGAGACAGACATTTAGGCATTTTTCTATTCAGACTTGTTTGTAGCACTCTTTAGTAGTTCGTGAGATAGCGACTCCAGTCTTGGGTAGAGAAATATTAAACTTCCGCATTTTGGGTTTTCAGTTATTATGTTCTTTTTCTTAAAGACTTCCGCATTTATTTAAAGACTCGTTGGTTTATTATTGTTGTGTTGTCTTCCGAAAATGTTTAAAATGTTTGGCTTTCCTAGCTCCGTTAGTAGGCGCTATCACGACTCCCGATGGCGGGAAATCCGTTAGTAGCTCCGTTTGACTTTCGATTTAAATAATGCCTCCAAATCTTCAACGCATGTACAATGGCAGCCAACTCCAAATCACGAACAGGGTAGTTCTTCTCATGAGGCTTCAACTGACGAGAAGCATAAGCAATAACTCTACCCTCCTGCATCCAATAACACCCAATACCAACCCTCGAAGCATCATAATACACGGTATAAGAACCTGAAGCTGATGGCAATACTAACACTGGAGCTGTGGTCAAGGCAGTCTTGAGCTTTTGGAAGTTCTCCTCACACTCATTAAACCACTGGAATGGAACACCCCTCTGAGTCAACTTGGTCAAGGGCGATGCAATACATGAAAATCCCTAAACAAATCGGTGATAATAACCCGCCAAACCTAGAAAACAGCGAATCTCTGTGGCTGAGGACGGTCTGGGCCAACTCTGAACCGCCTCTACCTTCTTCGGGTCAACCTGAATACCATCACTGGACACCACGTGCCCCAAGAAAGCCACTGAACTGAGCCAAAACTCACATTTGGAGAACTTTGCATAAAGCTTCTCCTCCCTCAATCTCTGCAACACTACTCTCAAATGCTCCGCGTGCTCCTCCTGACTACGCGAGTATACCAGAATATCATCAATGAAGACTATGACAAATGAGTCGAGATACGATCGGAACACGCTGTTCATCAAATGCAGGAACGCTGCTGGGGCATTGGTTAGCTCGAAAGACATCACCAAAAACTCATAGTGACCATATCGGGTCCTGAAAGCTGTCTTAAGAATATCTGAGTCCCTGATCTTCAACTGGTGATAACCTGAACGGAGATCAATCTTGGAGAACACTCTCGCTCCCAGAAGCTGGTCGAACAAATCATCGATACGAGGCAAAGGATACTTGTTCTTAATTGTTACTTTGTTCAACTGCCTGTAATCAATGCACATCCTCATCGTGCCATCCTTTTTCTTCACAAAAAGAACCGGCGCACCCCAAGGTGACACACTAGGCCGAATGAACCCCTTGTCAAGGAGTTCCTAAAGCTGCTCCTTTAACTCCTTCAACTCCGCTGGTGCCATACGATATGGTGGAACAGAAATGGGCTGAGTGCCCGGCACCAGATCGATACCAAAATCAATATCCCTGTCCGGTGGCATGCCCGACAGGTCTGCAGGAAACACATCGAGGAATTCCCTCACAACTGGAACAGAATCAATACTAGGAGTCTCTGCGCTGACATCCCTCACAAATGCTAAGTATGAAAGACAACCTTTCCCAACCATACACTGGGCCTTCAAGAATGATATTACCCTGCTGGGGACATAATCAGACAGACCACGCCACTCAATCCGTGACACACCTGGCATAGCTAATGTCACTGTCTTGGCATGACAGTCCAGAATAGCCCAGCACGGAGATAGCCAATCCATGCCCAATATAACATTGAAGTCCACCATACATAACAACAATAGATCCACTCGGGTCTCCAGACCCCCAATAGACACAACACACGACCGATACACATGGTCTACCACAATAGTATCGCCCACCGGCGTGGAGATATGAACAGAAGAAACGAGGGACTCGCATTGCGTATCCAAATAATGGGCAAATTAAAGGATGACACACTAAGAGAAAGTAAGAACCAAGGGTCAAATAACACAGAGGCATCTCTGCACCAGACTGAAATAATACCTGTAATCCGTCTGAAGCAACCGCATCAGGTCTAGCTGGAAGTGCATAGAAATGGGCCTTACCACCACCGGATCGAACCCCCCCTCCGAGGCGACCCCTAGATGACTATCCTCCACCCCTAGCTGGCTGGGTGGATGGTGAAGTGACTAGAGCTGAAGTCGAGGGCTGACCCCTCTGTTGAGATGAACCCCCAAGACAATGAGGACACTGCCTCCACATGTGACCCATCTCTCCACACTCATAGCAACTCCCAGGTGCTAGAGATGGGGACGTGAAGGGAACCCCTAGCACCGGAATGACTAGCAGACGCAGCTGGCATAGAAGAATCCTGAATTGATGGACCACGGGACGAACCCTGGGCTGGAAGTGAACTGAGTGAGGAATGACCCTGCTGAGAACCGTGAGAACCATGGCCCGATGATACCCCACGATAACCTGGGCGAGCTGACTGAGCATGCCTGAACTGACGGCCTCTGCCATGCTGAAACTGGCCCCTCGAAGGAGCACCCCCAAAACTACCATGTCCTCGAGGCCTCTTGGCCTCCCTCTCTTCGCGCTCCTGGCGACGAACTGACTCAATCTCATGAGCGATATCGACAACCTCCTCAAACGTAGCACCTGACACTCTCTCCCTAGTCATGAGAACCCGAAGCTGATATGTGAAGCCATCAACAAACCTCCTGATCCTCTCTCTCTCCGTAGCAACCAGCCAAATAGCATGACGAGCTAACTCTGAGAACCTCATCTCTTACTGAGTAACAGTCATATCCCCTTGTCGTAACTGCTCGAACTGCCTACACAACTCCTCCCTACGGGACTGTGGGACATACTTCTCAAAAAATAGAGCGGAGAACTACTGCCAAGTAAGAGGTGCCGAACCAACAGGCCTACGCCTCTCATATGCCTCCCACCAGGTGAAGGTAGCTCCGGTAAACTGAAAGGTCTTGAATGCAACCCGCTGGTCTACAGAATACCCCCGGTGCGAAGAATCCTCTGACATCTATCCAAGAAACCCTGGGCATCCTCGCCCTCTGCACCACTGAAAGTAGGAGGATGGAGTCTGCCAAACCTCTCCAATCTACGCTGCTCGTCCTCTGGCATAACTGGGGCTACGTAACCCTGAGCAGCTGCCACCGGCTAGTGGTACCTCTGGTGTCTGCAATCCCTGAGCAGCTTGATCGGGTGTGCGGGCGGCGGGAGTCTGAGAGCCTCCCCCTGCCTGAGAAGTGGCTACGGCAGTAGAAATCGCGACCGCCTGAGCAAGACTCGTACATACTGTCAAGATCTGGGCCAAGGTTTCCTGAAGACCTGGAATCACAATGGGCACAACTGGTGCCTGAGCTGGTGCTACTGGAGCGTCCACAACTGGGACCTGATCCTGAACTGGGGCGGCTGGTGGATCTGCAGGTGTTGCCCCAGCTGTTGTGTGGGCTGCACCTCTGCCCCTACCACGGCCTCAACCGCGTCCTCGGCCTCTAGTGGCTCCCGTTGGTGGTACTGGTGGTCGTCCATCCTGACCGTCGCTCGTGTCCTCACCATCTGTGAGAGAATAAAATAACAAAAGTTTAGTACTTGGATCAAAAGATTCGCGCGACAAGAATTTCAAGAATATGAAATTTTCCTAAAGGTTCTGCAGCCTCTCGAGGATAAATACAGACGTCTCCGTACCGATCTGCGAGACTCTACTAAACCTGCTCATGACTCGTGAGACCTATGTAACCTAGGATCTGATACCAACTTGTCACCACCCTAAACCCGGACCCGGTCGTGATGGCGCCTCTCGTGAAGACAAGGCCAGTCGACACACTTCCAAATCATTTTAAGCCATTAAAATAATAAATATTAAGTCTTTAACAGAATAAAATCCCCAAAATAAGGTAAACAATACAGTTTACAGAATAAAACACAGCCCGACATCGGGGGGTCACCAGTCATGAGCATCTATAATAACACTACAAGTCTGAAAAGGGTCTACTCCACTTCTACACAACTAAAACAGAAGGAAATAAGAAGAGGGAGAATGCACTAGGCTGCGAATCGCCGGGCAGCTACCTAGTGAATCTCCGGAATCTGCTGGACAGCTCTCAACCCTCACAAACAGGACCTGTAGCACCCGAATCTGCACATAGGGGTGCAGGGAGTAAAGTGAGTACTCCAACTCAGTGAGTAATAACCATAGATGAAAACTAGCAATACAAAATCACGTTAAACACAACAATAAGCTATAAGAGGCAGAATAAAATCAGTAAATGCATTTAAATAGTGTAATCTCATAAAGCATCTTTTAAGCAGTTAAACAAATAAAGGAAAAGCATCTAGAAGAGGTAAACACATAAAAACCGCCCCTCGGGCACAATAACGAACGAATCAGCCCCTCGGGCAATAACATAGAACAATACCAGCCCCTCGGGCTCTATCTCATATCACAATGGGTACCCGCGCTCACTGGGGGTGTATAGACTCCGGGAGGGGCCCCTTACGGCCCAAGAGCAATATCAAGCCATCTCGTGGCATAATTACTAGGCTCTCGGCCTCATCTCAACAAGCCACCTCGTGGCGTACAATCTCAGGCCCTCGGCCTCATAATCATAATCAGTGTATCAACGCTGCGGCGTGCAGCCCGACCCAAAAGTATCCTCACAATACAGGCCCTCGGCCTTACTCAGTCAGAATCTCATAAGCCACTCGGGCAACAGTAAAACATTATGCTCAGCTCAAAATATCTGTTAAAATATAATTTAAGGTGTTTAAAACAGAGTAAACATGGTTGAGTTATGAAAACAGTAATATATAGCATGACTGAGTACAAGTATAAAGTCAAAATAGTGAGGAAATGACAGTAAAAATCCCCTAAGGGTCCAAACAGTTGGCACGAAGCCCAAATATGGCATTTAGCCCAAAACATGACAACATCTAGCAATTTGCAACCAAATACGCAGTAAAACAGTTATTCGGGATGGACCAAGTCACAATCCCCAACGGTGCACGACCCCACGCTCGTCATCTAGCGTGTGCGTCACCTCAACATAGCTTAACGCTGTGTAGTCCGGGGTTTCATACCCTCAGGACAACATTTAAAATCATTACTCACCTCAATCCGGCCCAACTCTAGCTCGCGATGCCTTTGCCCCTCGAATCGGCCTCCGGATGCTCCAAATCTAAGCAAAATCAGAACATAACCATCAAAATATGCTAAAGGGACAAAGTCCACTCGTAAACAATTGAAAAACAACAAAGTTCCCGAAATTAACCAAACCCGACCCCCGGGCCCACGCCTAGGAATTCAATAAATTTTACATCATTAGATTCCTTATCTCCCCACGAGTTCATACATATCAATAACTCTGAAATCCGACCACAAATGGTCCTTCAAATCCTCAATCAAAGGCCTAGGTTTCCAAGCCCTAGTTTCCCCAAATTTAACCCTTAATTCCATTAATTACAGCCCTAATCCGTGAAATAATACCATAGGAACGAGTTTTCATGATCCAAAACCTTACCTCAATGAAGTCTCCTTGAATTCTCTCTTCAAAATCGCCCAAAACTCCAAAATTCGCGTTTAAAAATGGTGAAACCCTCTGAAAATCGCGAAGGAAGAAATATATACATTCTGACCCAAGCTTTTCGCACCTTCGGTCCAGATATCGCACCTGCGTAACCGCTTCTGCGGTCCCAAGCGCCGCACCTGCGGTTTCCACATAATCGACCAATATCCGCTTCTGCGGTCAAAATATCGCACCTGCGCCATCACAGGTGCGCCTCCTCGACCGCTTCTGCGGTTTCAGCTAGCCTTCAACCTGGCCGCATCTGCGGCTCCCTTTTCGCTTCTGCGAGACCGCACCTGCGGTCACCTAGCCGCAGGTGCGGTTATGACAACAAATTTCAACACTTCAGCTGCCAAACCAACTTCCAAACTTCTCGCCAACCATCCGAAATCACCCCGAGGCCCCCGGGACCTCAACCAAAAGCACAAATACATCACATACCACCATCCAAACTTATACCAATCGTCAAAGCACCTCGAACAACATCGAATCAACCCAAAACACATCGGATTCAAGCCTAGTGTTCTAAAATCTTCCGAATTCCGCTTTTGATCAAAAAGTATACCAAACCACGTCCAAATGACCTGAAATTTTGAATGCACATCCCAAATGACACAACGGAGCTACTGCTACTTTCGGAATTCCATTTCCGACCCCTATATCAAAATCTCACCTATCAACCGGAAAATGCCAAAATCTCATTTTCGCCAATTCAAGCCTAAATCTACTCCGGACCTCCAAAACACATTCCGATCACGCTCCTAAGTCCCAAATCACCTCCCGAAGCTATCCGAAACATCAAAATTCACATTGGAGCCCTCTAACACATAAGTCAACATCCGGTTGACTTTTCCAACTTAAGCTTTCTTAGAAGAGACTAAGTGTCTCAAACCTTACCAAAACCTTTCCGAACCCGAGCCAACCAGCCGATCACACATAGAACTAATAAACAAAGCAAATAGAAGTAGAAATGGAGGAAGCGGAGCGGTAACTCATGAAACGACCGACCAGATCGTTACAAAAAGATAGCATTACATGGAGGCCTAGAAGCAAATGAGTGTTCTCTATGAGTTCTTTTCTTCCTACAAGGATCCGATAAAGGTGGACTATTTAGCAAAGCCTTGGATATGGAAACAAATTTGGAGGTCCAAAGCTCCAATCAAGATTTGCTAGCTTCACACGGATAGTAAGCAATGAAGTTCGTCTCACACATGCGCATCTGCAAAAGAGGTGGCGTCCTAACTAGGAAATGCGTTCTCTGTGGACGTCAAGCAGAGAGTACCAGTCATTTGCTTTTGCATTGTCATGTTACTGCACAATTATGGAATTTGTACATGAATATGATTGGGCTGCAGTGGGCTATGCCAAGGACAACAGATGACTTTTTGAGGAGATGGACAGAAAGGGAGCTAGGAAGAGGAAGCTTCTTTGGTGGGATACTATACGTGCTTGCATATGGTGGACTATATGGAACGAGAGAAATAGAAGATGCTTTGAAGGTAGTGTCAACTCAATTCACAAGATAACGGCAAACTGTATATATTCTTTTTGCTTTTGCTGTAGACTAGAATATGTAAATGAGACTGAAATAGTGCTACTGGTTTTAGAATCACTAAGGGCCTAGTTGATGCTGTCTTTTGCTATTTGGTGTTTCTGTGCTGATATTGTACAGCTAAAACAACACTGCCTTTGTGCCGAGTCATTTACAAATTTACCTTGACTTTTCAAAAAGACAAAGGTCAAGGTGCCCACACATAAATAAGTCAAGAAAACATGTCTACGAGTACCTGAAGGTGAAAAAGATTTTCTGTCGGCAATTTATCATCAAAGCCCTGAAAGCATCCAAAAAATAAAGAATTAATATAATGAGAGGTTCTTTCAGAGAAGATGATTTTGTCACTTATAAACTGATTTAGTATAAAATATTGATGAGTAGGTATCCTCTATTAAGAATTCGATGAACCAGGTATGGAGTTTCTCTCTCTCTTGAGACTTGTGCAACCTTTAAACTCTCTCTTTCCTTAGTCATCTCTGGCAATTTCCTATTATCCTAATCTAGTCCCTTTCTTTCCATCTCGATTTTTTTCCTAATCTAGCCTCCTTATTGTTCATCTCGAATCCATTTCCATAATCATCTATCCTAAGTGTTATTTTTTCTTCCCATCAACTTTCTGGTTCTGTCCACCTCTTTTAGACTCTTTTTTCAGTTCTTTCCCATTATCCCATTTTGTTATACTGAACTGCATTCACTGAGTAACTTAAGCCTAGTTTACGGCGACGAGAAAAGTGAATGTAGAGAGGTAAAGCATCGTGCAATGGGCAGGAATCTTGTTTTCTTTGCTGGACAGAAGTCTTTTGAGATAGTGGAGATCAGTGATGATTGGTTTGAAGTGGTGGATGTTGGAATTATTCATAATGCACAGTCAAAATTTTTTTTTTGAAATTCCATTTACAATCAATAGCCATGAGTTTTTTTTTTATTTATTTTTCAAATGTCCTATCTATTTTCAAGTGGCCTCTTGCATGAAGCCTTAAAGCCAAGTGTTGAACGACTTTGACAAATGGCTATGCAAATCTACCATATGTCTTCATGCATGGAAGACAAGATACACTTGTCAATATTAGATCCAAGTGGACTAATATAATGGGATAAGTGTCAAAAGACTATCGACACTTTTCATACATGCAACCTCCTTAATTGCCTATAAATAGGTTATGGATTAGCCATCATAATAACTCAATCTTAACCAAGAATCCATCTTGCTAATCATTACTTTTCTTTCTACAACATTCTTTAATTTCTGTAACAGCTACAGAAAATACCTTCATCTTCTCTTCTTTCTGGGCAACTGTTTTGTGCAAATTCTAAACATCCAGCCACGAGTGCACGTGTTTGGAGGTGCTGTGGAACCTTGGGGAGCGACCGGCCTTAACAATTTGCACCTAGTCGGACCGAAATCGCTTTCAAGGCAGTGGCTTGCCACGACACAGTATTTTTGATAAGTTGTTCTTCTTTCCTTCTTTTTCTTAGTCAATATTATCTACTCATTTTTCTTACAATTTGAAAGCCATTTTACATATAATATTGACTAATGGATACCACTTTGAATAAAACACTTCCTGATCTCTCAAATCTTGAGCCTTTAGATGGAAATAATTATAAGCGTTGGTCCCAGAAACTTTCAATTTTCTTTGAACAATTAGAAGTTGATTATGTTTTGTTTAACGATCCTCCTGCTGATATTGTTGTTGATAGTTCTAATGCTGCTAATATTATTGTTGCTGATGATGCTGCTAAGAATAAATTTGAAAAGGATAATAAAACAGTGAGAGGGCATCTGCTTAACCATATGACTAACCCTCTCTTTGATTTGTTTATAAATTTTAAATCTGCTAAAGTCATATGGGACAGTTTGGAGAAGAAATATGGTGATGATGACGCGGGAAAAAAGAAGTATGTCGTTGGAAAGTGGATCAAGTTTCAGATGGTTGATGATAAGCCAATCATGGAACAAGTTCACGAGTATGAGAACTTGGCTGCTGATGTTTTGAACGAGGGCATGGAGATGTGTGAGGTTATTCAGGCTAATGTTCTGCTTGAAAAGTTTCCACCTTCCTGGAGTGATTACAGGAATCAACTGAAACACAAGAAGAAAAACTTAACTCTTCAAGAACTGATCAGTCACATGAGGACTGAGGAAGCAAACCATCTCAAAGATGAGGAGTCTGAACGGCTTAAGGATAAGATGAAATCTCTCTTCCAAAGCTAAACCTTGGGAATTTCTTCTAGTACTTTTGTGAAAGGAAAACAGGTTATAGGAAAAACACAGAAGAAAAGGCCAGAAGGAAAAAGACACTGTGAAGAAGCGCAAGAATTACTTCAATAAGCCGGGAGGGCCATATTCAAAACTATGTTTGTCGGCGAAAATTAGGTCACAAGGACCTTTTCAGTGCAACCAGAGACAAGGACAAAGCTCAAAGAATGGAGAAAAAACTCCAGTCCAAGCTAACCTTACTAAGGGTGGTGATGTCATTGCTGCTGTGGTTGTTGAGGCGAACATGGTGGCTAAAAAAACCGACTGGATAATGGACACAGGCGCTTCAAGGCACCTTTGCGCCAACAAAGAGCTGTTTCACGACTTTGAGGAATCTGCTGTTGGCGAGTGTGTCTACATGGGTAACTCCACTATAGCTGGAGTTATGGGTAAAGGAAAAACTCTTCTTAAATTAACTTCTGGAAAAACTTTAGCTTTGAACAATGTTCTGTATGTACCCCCTCTTCGTAGAAACTTAGTTTCTGGTGCGCTTCTCAACAAGGTAGGTCATAAACTTATTTTTGAATCTGATAAAGTTGTTATTTCTTGTGGGGGAGACTTTGTTGGGAAGGGTTACCTTAGTGGGGGTTTATTTGTACTGAANTCACTACGTTCGCCGGGGTTAGGCCAGGCTTTTACCAGCACATGGGGCGGTTTGTGCTGATGCTACACTTTGTGCGTTTTTGCATAGGTCCAGGTATTGAGCAGCAGCAACAATATTAGCTCGGGGGCGAACCTTCAGTCCAGGGACTTACGAGGTAGCCTAGCTGGCGTTCGCAGGCCGGAGTCCCTTTCTATGTTTTCAGTTTGTCTTCATTGTACCGAGACAGACATTTAGGCATTTTTCTATTCAGACTTGTTTGTAGCACTCTTTAGTAGTTCGTGAGATAGCGACTCCAGTCTTGGGTAGAGAAATATTAAACTTTCGCATTTTGGGTTTTCAGTTATTATGTTCTTTTTTTTAAAGACTTCCGCATTTATTTAAAGACTCGTTGTTTTATTATTGTTGTGTTGTCATCCGAAAATGTTTAAAATGTTTGGCTTGCCTAGCTCCGTTAGTAGGCGCCATCACGACTCCCGATGGTGGGAAATTCGGGTCGTGACAAGTTGGTATCAGAGCTCTAGGTTACATAGGTCTCGCTACTCACGGACATACTTGGTAGAGTCTGAGGGATCGGTACGGAGACGTCTGTATTTATCCCCCAGAGGCTACGGAGTTAGGAAAGGTTTCACTTTCGTTCTTTCCTATCGTGCGATTCTGTTTCTCAAATACTGATTGTCTTTCTGCCCTGTTCTTTCGCAGATGGCGAGAACACGTGCTTCCTCTTCTACCGCGCAGCAGCCCGAGCCCCCAGCAGCAGCTCCTGCGAGGGGCAGAGGCCGAGGCCGTGCCAGAAGCCGAGGCCGGGGCAGAGCTCAGCCCCGAGCAGCAGTCCCAGAGGTGGAGCCTCATGTTGATTATGATGAGGAGGCTCCAGCCCCAGCAGCTCCGGTGGGCCCAGCTCAGGTCCCAGAGGGGTTCATAGCCACCCCAGTTCTTCAGGACGCTCTGGTCAGATTGGTAGGTTTTGTGGAGAGCGTAACTAAAGCGGGTTTGCTTCCAGTAGCACCAGCCACTTCTCAGGCTGGAGGAGGGGTTTAGACTCCTACTACACGTACTTCGGAGCAGGTAGCTCCCCAGGCTCAGGTTCCAGTGGTTCAGCCAGCTGTGGCAGTTCAGCCGAGTATTGTGACTCAGACCGGCGGTGGAGCGGCTATGTCTTCGGATGCTTTGTGGAGACTTGATAGGTTCTCCAAGCTCTTCACCACCACATTCAGCGGTGCTTCTTCAGAGGATCCACAGGATTTCTTATTCAGCCGCCATGAAATCCTTAGGACTATGGGTATTGTGGAGACCAATGGGGTCGACTTCGCCACCTTTCGGCTTGCAGGATCCGCCAAGACTTGGTGGAGGGACTATTGTTTATCTAGACCAGCAGGGTCGCCAGCATTGACATGGGATCAGTTTGCAGAGTTGTTTTTGGAGAAGTTTCTCCCAGTTACTCAGCGAGAGGCTCTCCGCAGGCAGTTCGAGCGCCTCAAGCAGGGCACTATGACAGTCACACAGTATGAGACTCGGTTCATCGATTTGGCACGCCATGCTATTGTTATACTCCCGACAGAGCGAGAGAGGGTGCGGAGGTTTATTGATGGATTGATTCAGCCGATCCGTCTCCAGATGGCTATGGGAGCTGGTAGTGAGATTTCTTTTCAGGAGGCGGCCAACGCGGCCCGGAGAGTTGAGATGGCCCTTGCACGGGGAGGTGGTCATGTGTCGGATAAGAGGCCTCGTCATTCTGGTAGGTTCAGTGGTACCTTGTCTGGAGGTAGGGATCCTTATGGTAGAGGCCATTTACCGAGACCCTTTCAGGCAGCACTCCAGGTTTCTCATGATACTTCAGGCGGTGGTGGTTCTCAGCAGCATTTTTCTGATCAGCAGCCCATCAGTGCACCGCCACTTCAGAGTTTCCGGGGAGGACCTTTAGGTCGACAGGGCCAGCAGTCTCAGCAGCCGAGGGCTTGTTATGGTTGTGGTGACCCGAGTCACGATTGTCNACATTGATAACTTTGACACTTATTCTCCTGTGACTAAGATAACGACTATTAGAACTCGTGTTACTGTAGCCGCTATTCATAATTTAGTAATACATCAAATGGATGTTAAAACGGCTTTCCTAAATGGTGATTTAGAGGAAGAGATCTATATGTCTCAACCTGAGGGTTTATGATCCAAGGACAGGAGAATAAAGTATGCAAATTGAGAAAGTCTTTGTATGGTCTAAAGCAGGCACCTAAGCAATGGTACAAAAAGTTTAATAGCACATTAGTGGATAATGGTTTTATTGTTAATACATCTGATACTTGTGTTTATTCCAAGATGATATGATCAGATTGTGTTATTATATGTTTGTATGTGGATGACATGTTAATATTTGGCCCTAATGTGAATGTCGTTAATGAGACTAAGAATTTTTTGTCTTCTAAATTTGAAATGAAAGATCTTGGAGATGCAGATGTATTTTAGGGGTTAAAATCAAAAGAACCTCAAATGGTTTTTCAATGTCTCAGTCTCATTATATTGAGAAAATGTTGAAAAGGTTTAATTATTTTGATGTAGCACCTGTAAGAACTCCTTATGATCCTAGCATACACTTGTAAAGGAATAAGGAATCTAGTATTTCTCAAACTGAGTATGCTAAGATAATCGGTAGTGTAATATTTCTCATGAATTATACACGACCTGATATTGCTTATGCTGTTAGTAGATTGAGTAGATATACTCACAACCCTAGTAGTGAACACTGGAATGCTCTTCATCGTTTGCTAAGGTATTTGAGAGGTACTATGGATTAGTGTTTGCATTTTAATAAATTTCCTGCTGTTTTAGAAGGATTTTGTGATGCAAACTGGGTTACTGACAATGATAAAGTTAGCTCCACCAGTGGCTACGTGTTTACTTTGGGTACAGGTGCTATTTCATGGAAGTCTTCCAAACAGACTTGTATAGAACGATCTACTATGGAGTCTGAATTCATTACTCTTAAGTTGGCAGGGCAAGAAGCCGAGTGGTCGAGAAACTTATTGTCACGACCCTAAACCCAGACCCGGTCGTGATGGTGCCTATCGTGAAGACAAGGCCAGCCGACACAAACCCCAAGTTTAATTAACAGATATAATGATTCAGAATCCAGTCATTAATAATGATAAATCTCAAAATAAAGCAAACCATATCAACCGCGGAAACAAAACACAGCCCGACATCAGGGTGTCACAAGTCACGAGCATCTACTCAGGTCTGAATACAACTAAGAGTATAAAAATGTACTAATTACCGTCTGAGGAAGACAAGAGGGAGAAAAGTAGTGCTGCGAACGTCGGGCAGCTACCTTGCTAACTCCAATGACTCTGCCACTGAGCAATCAACACCCACTACCGGGTTCAGAAGTACCTGAATCTGCACACAAGGTGCAGGGAGTAATGTGAGTATGCTAACTCAGTAAGTAATAAAAGTAAATGAAAGCTGAGCAGTAAGAAAACACGTAAGCCACGTCATAACGCTACAGCAAATGCAGTACATTTCCAAAATAGTACAGAATCATTTACTTCGTAAATCATGCTCAATTTCACTAAAAACCTTTTTAAAACAACTTTCAATAGTTTCAAAACGAGTGATAAAAACAGTGAGTAAAAATGATTCCTCGGGCAACACATGTACCATAAACCTCCCCTCGGGCATCATATCAATAGAACCAGCCCCTCGGACTACCTCACGGTCACTCGTAATCAGCCCCCCGGGCATATCAAGAATCAAGAACTGCTCCTCGGGCAACATAGACCAAGAACAGCCCCTAGGGCTTCAATATGAAATAACAACAGCCCCTCGGGCTACAACACATCACGCACACCGGGTACCCGCGCTCACTGGGGGTGTACAGACTTCAGGAGGGGCCCCTTATGGCCCAAGCGCAATATCAAGCCATCTCGTAGCATAATCAATCCGGCCCTCGGCCTCACATATCAAATAGAATCATCACACTGGGTACCCGCGCTCACTGGGGGTGTACAGACTCCTGGAGGGGCCCCTTACGGCCCAAGCGCAATAATAAGCCATCTCGTGGCATAATCAACAGGCTCTCGGCCTCATATCAATCACAAGCCACCTCGTGGCATAATAAATCAGGCCCTCAGCCTCTCATATATCAGAGTCGGTACCACATGCTGCGGCCAGCAACCCGATCCCATAGTATCCTCACAACACAAGCCCTCGACCTTACTCAGTCAGAATCTCACAAGCCACACGGGCAACAATAAAACATGATGCTCAGCTCAAAATATCTTTTAAAATATTATTTAAGGTGTTTAAAAATAGAGTGAACATGGCTAAGTTTTGAAAATAGTAAAATATAGCATGACTGAGTACCAGTATAAAGTCAAAATAGTGAGGAAATGGCAGTAACAACCCCCTAAGGGTCCAAACAATCGGCACAAGGCCCAAACACGGCATTTAGCCCCACACATAATAATATTTTCCAAGATATTACAATTCCAATAGTTTTCAAGTAAAATTCGTGACTTAATAGTCGTACGGGATGGACCAAGTCGAAATCCCCAACGGTGCACAATCCCACGCTCGTCATCTAGCATGTGCATCACGTCAAGGTAGCACAACGATGTGAAATTCGGGGTTTCATACCCTCTGAACAATATTTACAATCATTACTTACCTCTATCCGGTCCAAACTCTAGCCCGTGATGCCTTTGCCTCTCGAATCGGCTTCCAGATGCTCCAAATCTATCCAAATAGATTTATACTATCAAAATACGCAAAGGGAACTGTCACAACCCGGTTCGCCCTCCGTGAACCATCGTGATGGCACCTAGTCCCTACGACTAGGTAAGCCTAATAATGCGGAAAATAAACCAATTTGCGGAAGAGAAACAAGTAAAACCACAAATAGTGAATAAAACAATGTTTAATAGTGCCGCTCGGCGTACACAATATCAACTCTCGAATACTAATACTTTTCCCAAAACCCGAAATCTCATGAAATCACAAGCTAAGAATAATACATAGCGCTCTAACCCCAGAATGTCTAAAACAAAGTAAATACAGAAGGGCTGTAACTACAAGAGAGAATGGAGAGAGACTCTTCGGTCTGCGGACGCGGCAGATATACCTCGAAGTCTCCGAAAGATCGCCTCGCCTCAAGGATGGTAAGTCTGAGTAGAGGTACCTGGATCTGCACATGAAAAACATGCGCAGGAAGGGCATGAGTACACCACAACGGTACTCAGTAAATGCAGCGCCTAACCTCGGCCGGGTAGTGACGAGGAAGGTCAGGGCCCTACTGAGATTAAATAAAATATAATGTCCGACAGTGTAGAACAAAGCAGTATAAATGAGTACAGCAGTAAGAGTAACACAGGATGTAAAGGATAACAACAACTGTACAGAAACAAGTAATCACGGTAAACAATATAGCTCAACGCAAAAGTAACAGTTGGGGAATCTCCCAGGATACCGTCCTGTAGTCCCCAAATATAAATACCCAGTGGATCTCCCGGGTGCAGTCCCGTAGTCCAACTCATAAATGCGCGGGGATCTACCGGAATACCACATCCGTAGTCCCAAATATAAATACTCAATACTGGGGAAATCTACCGGGTGCAATCCCGTATTTCCAATGTAAAAGTGCAGGGGGATCTCCCGGAATACAATTCCGTAGTCCCAAAGTAAACATACAGGGGGATCTCCCGGGATACCGTCCCGTAGTCCAAAGTAAACACACAACAGTCTCTAGGAAAAAATCTACAGTTCTATTCAAAATAAACAGGGATTTCTACTCTAAACATGCTTCATAGAATCCAAGTAAGTTGTTAAAGCAGATAAGGCAGTTAAGTCACAAAATCATGCTTTCCTAAGCTAAACAGGAAACTTCAAGTACAAGTATTGCTCAATTAAAAGAAAATACAGATATTTACTTAATGGAAGCGAGGTTTTTCAACAATTAGCACGTGTACGTACTCGTCACCTCACATACACGATATTCATATAACAACAATACCAAAATCCTAAGGGGAATTCCCCCACACAAGGTTAGACAAGCCACTTACCTCGAACCAGCTCAAAATCAACCCGAAACCACGTTCTTGCCACTAGTATTCGACTCCAATGACCCAAATCTATTCAATTCAATTGCATAATGGAAATAACGCTTCAAGTAACTAATTTTACAAATAAATTCTAAGCTAATACGCGAAATTAGGTGAAATGACAAAAACGCCCCTCGGGCCCACATCTCGGAATCGGGTAAAATTTATGTTTTCGGAATCCTCATACCCTCACGAGTCTAAGCATAACAAGAATACTGAAATCGGAGTTCAATTGACCCCTCAAATACCCCTTTTTAGGTTTCTTAAACTCAAGCCCTAATTACCCATTTTTCCAAGTTTTCCACCACTAATCGGGTCTTTAATCACATAATAACGAGTTATGAAGTCAAAAATGTTACCTCCAAGTGATTCCCTTCAAATCCCTCTTCAATCCCCTCCAAAGAGCTCCAAAAATGATTAAAAATGGTGGAAATAAACTCTAAGGTCGCGGACATCTTTTTAAAACATTTCTGCCCAGCAGTTTCCGCATCTGCCGTAAAGGGAGCGCATCTGCGGTCCCGCAACTGCGGAAGAATGCATCGGAGGTGCGAAAAGTCCCTTAAAGGGCTGGGTCCGCATCTGCGGTCTCTTGGCCGCATCTGCGGCACCGCATCTGCGAAAACCTAGCCGCACTTGCGAAATCCTGGAACTTGGCCCAAACTCGCTTCTGCGACCTGCGGAACCCAAACCGCAGGTGCGGTTATGACAGACACCAGCAGCTTCAGCTGCTTCAAACCATTCCAAAACCTCCCGTCAACCATCCGGAATCGTCCCGAGGCCCCAGGGACCTCAACCAAAGGCACCAACAAGTCTAATACCACTGTCCAAACTTGTACCAATCCTTAAAACACCTAAAACAACATCGAAACCTCAAATTAACCATGGATTCAAGCCTAAGAACTCAAAATTTCTAAAAAAAACACACTTTCGATCAAAAAGTCTATCAAACCTCGTCCGAATGACCTGAAATTTTGCACACACGTCACATTCAACACTACTGAACTACTCCAACTTTCGGAAATCCATTCCGACCCTCGGATCAAAATCTCACTATCGAACCGGAAACTTTAAAATTCTATCTTTCGGCATTTCAAGCCTAAATTAGCTACGGACCTCCAGAACACAATCCGATCACGCCCCTAAGCCCGAAATCACCCAACGAAGCTAACAGAACCATCGGAATCCCATTCCGAGGCTGTATTTACACTGTTCCGACTATGGTCAAAATTTCCAAGACTTAAGCTCTCATTTAGGGACTAAGTGTCCCAAAACTCTCCGAAATTCAAAACCGAACATCTCGGCAATTCAAAAATAGCAGAAATAAACACGGGGAAAGCAGTTAATAGGGGATCAGGGCGTGAATTCTATAAACGACCGACCGAGTCGTTACATCCTCCCACACTTAAACATTTGTTCGTCCTCGAACGAGCATAGAGACATACCTGAAGTAGTGAAAAGATGAGGGTAACGGCTGCGCATATCATGCTCGGTCTCCCAGGTCGCCTCCTCGTCCGGCTGACCCCGCCACTGAACTTTCACTGATGCAATGTTCTTTGACCTCAGCTTTCTAACCTGCCTGTCCAATGTTACATCTGGCTCCTCAACATAAGATAGATCCTTGTCTAGCTGGACTAAACTGAAATCCAACACGTGCGACGGATCACCGTGATACCTCCGGAGCATCGAGACATGAAATACCGGATGAACTCCTACCAAGATGGGAGGTAAGGCAAGCTCGTAATCAACCTCCCCAACAAGCCTCAAAAGGGCCAATAAACCTCGGACTCAGCTTCCCTTTCTTCCCAAATCTCATAACGCTCTCATAGGCGAAACCCGAAGCAGAACCCGCTCTCCAACCATGTAGGAAACATCACGAACCTTTCGGTCCGCATAGCTCTTCTTTCTGGACTGGGCTGTACGGAGTCTATCCTAAATCACCTTGACTTTCTCCAAGGCATCCTGAACCAAGTCTGTGCCCAATAATCTAGCCTCGTCCGGCTCAAACTGACCCACCGGAGATCTACACCGCCTACCATATAAAGCCTCATAGGGTGCCATCTGAATGCTGGACTAATAGCTGTTATTGTAGGCAAACTCCGCCAATGGCAAGAACTGATCCCAAGACCCTCCAAACTCAATCACACACGCACGGAGCATATCCTCAAGAATCTGAATAGTGCGCTCGGACTGTCTGTCCATCTGAGGGTGAAATGTTGTGCTCAGCTCCACCCGAGTACCCAACTCATGTTGTACGGTCCTACAGAATCGCGATGTGAACTGAGTACCCCTGTCTGAAATGATGGAAACTGGAATACCATACAGACGAACAATCTCCCGGATATAAATCTCCGCCAACCGCTCCGAAGAATATGTGGTACACACAAGAATGAAATATGTGGACTTGGTCAGTCGATCCACAATAACCCAAATCGCATCGAACTTCCTCAAGGTCCGTGGAAGCCCAGATACGAAGTCCATGGTGATCCGCTCCCACTTCCACTCCGGAATCTCTATCTGCTGAAGCAATCCGCCCGGTCTCTGGTGCTCATACTTCACCTGCTGACAATTAAGGCACCGAGCCACAAATCCAACTATATCTTTCTTCATCCGCCTCTACCAGTAGTGCTGCCTCAAATCCTGATACATCTTCGCGGCACCCGGATGAATGGAATACCGCGAACTATGGGCCTCTTCTAGAATCAACTCCCGAAGCCCATCAACATTGGGTACACAAACTCGACCCTGCATCCTCAATACCCCGTCATCACCAATAGTCACATCTCGAGCATCACCGTGCAACACTTTATCCTTGAGGACAAGCAAATGAGGGTCATCAAATTGACGCTCCCGGATACGATCAAACAAGGAAGACCGAGAGACCACGCAAGCTAGAACCCGACTAGGCTCCAAAAGGTCCAACCTCACAAACTGGCTGGCTAAGGCCTGAACATCCATCACCATGGGCTTCTCTGCTACTGGTAAATAAGCCAAACTCCCCAAACTCTCTGCCCGGCGGCTCAAAGCATTGGCCACCACATTGGCCTTGCCCGGGTGATACAAGATAGTGATATCATAATCCTTCAGCAGCTCTAGCCGTCTCCTCTGACGTGAATTAAGGTCCTTCTACTTGAACATATGCTGCAAACTCCGGTGATCAGTATAAATCTCACAAGGCACGTCGTACAAATAATGACACCAGATCTTCAAGGCGTGAACAATAGCAGCTAACTCAAGATCATGGACAGGATAATTCTTCTCATGCATCTTCAACTGTCTGGACGCGTAGGCAATCACCCTACCGTCCTGCATCAAACCGCTCCAAGGCCAACTCTCGAGGCATCACAATAGACAGTATAAGACACCGAACCGGTAGGCAATATCAAAACTAGGGCTGTAGTTAGAGCTGTCTTGAGCTTCTGAAAGCTCTCCTCGCACTCTTTCGTCCACTGGAACGGAGCACCTTTCTGGGTCAGTCTGGTCATAGGTGCTGCAATAGATGAAAACCCCTGGACAAATTGACGGTAATAACCTGCCAAGCCAAGAAAACTGAGGATCTCTGTAGCTGAGAATGGTCTGGGCCAACTCTGCACTGCCTCCACTTTCTTCGGATCCTCCAAAATACCCTCACTCAAGACCACGTGACCCAAGAACGCCACAGAATCCAACCAAAACTCACATTTCGAGAGCTTGGCATATAGTTTCTTCTCTCTCAAGGTCTGAAGCATTGTCCTCAGGTGCTGCTCATGATCTTCCCGACTCCAGGAATATACTAGAATGTCGTCAATAGAAACAATCACGAATAAGTCAAGATATGGCCGGAAAACACTGTGCATCAGATGCATGAAGGCTGCTGGGGCATTAGTCAGCCCAAATGACATAACAAGGAACTCGTAATGACCATACCGAGTCCTGAAAGCAGTCTTCGAGATATCCGGCTCCCGAATCTTCAACTGATGACAGCCTAAACGCAAGTCAATCTTAGAAAACATACAAGCACCCTGTAACTGATCAAACAGGTCATCAATACGAGGCAAAGGATAAAGATTCTTCAATGTAACCTTGTTCAACTAGCGATAATAATTACACATACGCATAGAACCATCCTTCTTCTTCACAAATAAGACAGGAGCACCCTAAAGTGATACACTAGGTCGAATGAAACCCTTATCAAGCAATTCCTGCAACTGCTCCTTCAACTCCTTCAACTCAGGAGGAGCCATACGGTACGGAGGGATAGAAACGGGCTGAGTGCCCGGCAACAGATCAATGCCAAAATCAATATCTCTATCGGGTGTCATGCCCGGAAGATCAGCTGGAAACACGTTAGAGAAATCCCGCACTACTGGGACTGAATCAATAGAAGGGGTATCCATACTGACATCTCTCACATAAGCTAGATACGCATCACACCCTTTCTCAACCATACGCTGAGCCTTAAGGAAAGAGATAACTCCACTGGGAGTGTGACCTAAAGCACCCCTCCACTCAACACGCGGTACATCTAGCATAGCCAGCGTCACGGTTTTGGCGTGACAATCAAGAATAGCATAATGGGGCGACAACCAGTCTCAAGATAATATCAAAATCAACCATGCTGAGTAATAATAAATTGGCTCTGGTCTCAAAACCACTAAGAGCAACCAAACATGACCGATAAACGCGGTCCACAATAAGAGAATTCCCCATAGGAGTAGAAACATAAACAGGGGAACTCAAAGAATCCCGAGATACACCCAAATGCGGAGCAAAATAAGAAGACACATAAGAATAAGTGGAACCTGGATCGAATAGAACCGATGCATCCTTGTGACAGACCAAGATAGTACCTGTGATGACAGAATCGGAGGGGACAGCCTTAGTACGGGCAGGAAGAGCATAGTATCTGGCCTAGCCTCCCCCTCGAGGGCGGCCTCTACCTCCCCGACCTCCACCTCTAGCTGGCTGGGCCGATGGGGTAGCAACTGGTGCTGGGACCATAGCCTAAGAACTCTGCGGGACATGTTGTGGCTGAGAAGTCTGTGGAGGTGCACCCCTCCTAAGTCTGGGGCAATCCCTCACCATATGGCATGTGTCACCACAATCAAAACAAGGCGGTCGGGGGGGGGGGGGGGGGGACGTGGCGGCTGTGACTGGCTCGGGCCAGGTCTGCTGGACTGACCACTAGAAACACCATGCGCAGGAGGCGCACTGGATACTAGAGGTGCATAATAAGGCTCCTGAGGCCTAGGTGGAGCTGGAATACCACTGGCTGCTGGAAGAGCTAAATGAACGGGGCAACTCATATAACCCCTACCATGACGAACTGCAGCTAGGGCACGGGCACCAGAATAATGGCCCGACTCTCGAGACCTCTTGGCCTCCCTCTCCACTCTATCCCTAGCATGCATACCCTCAATCCTCCTAGCAATACTCACCACCTGCTGATAAGAAATATCCATCTCTAACTCACGAGCCACGCTAGACCTGATGCTGGGAATAAGCCCCTCAATAAACCGGCGAACCTTCTCGCGAACCGTAGAGACCAAAGCTGGTGCATGTCTAGCCAAGTCGGTGTAACGGACAGCATACTCCGAGACAGTTATAGTACCCTGGCGCAAATGCTCAAACTCCATGCGCCAGGTGTCCCTGAGACTCTGGGGGACATACTCCTTCGTGAACATATCTGAAAACTGAGCCCAAGTCAGGGATGCTGCCTCATCCGGACTGTCTAACTCATAAGCACGCCACCACTGATAGGCAGCTCCTCTAAGCTGGAAGGTAGTGAAGGAAACCCCGCTCGATCTTGATATGCCCATAGTGCGGAGGATACGGTAGCACTCCTCAAGAAATCCAAGGGCATCATCTGAGGCTAGCCCGCTAAAAGTCGAAGGCTGATACTTCTTGAACCTCTCAAGCATCTTTTGCTCCTCCTCTGAAACTACTGCCTTCTCCTCGGGCTGAGCTGGGGCTACCAGCAGTACAGGAATAACCTCTGGGACCTGATAAACATGCACTCGCTGCTCAGGAGTGCGGGCGGCGGGAGTCTGTGCTCCTCCCCCGGCCTGGGATGTAGCTGCAGCAAGGGGAAGCAACCCTACCTGAGCTAGAGTGGTGTACATAGTCATAAACTGCACCAGGGTCTCCTGGAGTGCTGGAGTGGTAGTAGCAGACGTATCAGGTTTCTGGACTCCGGCTGGTACTGCTGGTGGCACCTCGACGGAAGCTCGCGCAGATGCTCTGGCTGCACCACAAACGCGTCCTCGGCCTCTAACCCGGCCCCGGCCTCTGACGGCTCCAGTAGGGGGTGTGGGTGCCTGATCATCTCGTGTAGCACGTGTCCTTACCCTCCGTGAGAGAATAGGAGACAGAAGTTTAGAATTGTGATATCAAAAATCTCGCACGACAAGGAAATCAAATGAAGTGGAACTTTCCCTAACAGTTACATAGCCTCTCGTAGATAAGTACAGACGTCTCTGTACCGATCAGCGAGACTCTAATAAATCCGCTTGTGATTCATGACTCCTATGAACCTAGAGCTCTGATACCAACTTGTCACGACCCGGTTCGCCCTCCGTGAACCATCGTGACGGCACTTAGTCCCTATGACTAGGTAAGCCTAATAATGCAGAAAATAAACCAACTTGCGGAAGAAAAACAAGTAAAACCACAAATAGTGAATAAAATAGTGTTTAATAGTGCCGCTCGGATACACCATATCAACTCTCGAATACTAATACTTTCCCCAAAACCCGGAATCTCATGAAATCACAAGCTAAGAATAATACATAGTGCTCTAACCCCAAAATGTCTAAAACAAAGTAAATACAGAAGGGCTGTAACTACAAGAGAGAATGGAGAGAGACTTTTCGGTCTGCGGACGCGGCAGATATACCTCGAAGTCTCCGAAATATCGCCTCGCCTCAAGGATGGTAAGTCTGAGTAGAGGTACCTGGATCTGCACATGAAAAACATGCGCAGGAAGGGCATGAGTACACCACAGTGGTACTCAGTAAGTGCCAAGCCTTACCTCGGTCGGGTAGTGACGAGGAAGGTCAGGGCCCTACTGAGATTATATAAAATATAAAGTCCGATAGTGTAGAATAGAGCAGTATAAATGAGTACAACAGTAAGAGTAACACAGGATATAAAGGATAACAACAACTGTACAGAAACAAGTAATCACGGTAAACAATACAACTCAACGCAAAAGTAACAGTTGGGGGATCTCCCAGGATACCGTCCTGTAGTACCCAAATATAAATACCTAGTGGATCTCCCGGGTGCAGTACCGTAGTCCAACTCATAAATGCGCGGGGATCTACCGAAATACCACATCCGTAGTCCCAAATATAAATACTCAATACTGGGGAAATCTACCGGGTGCAATCCCGTAGTTCCAATGTAAAAGTGCAGGGGGATCTCACGGAATACAATTCCGTAGTCCCAAAGTAAACATACAGGGGGATCTCCTGGGATACCGTCCCGTAGTCCAAAGTAAACACAAAACAGTCTCTAGGAAGAAATATACAGTTCTATTCAAAATAAACAGAGATTTCTACTCTAAACATGCTTCACAGAATCCAAGTAAACTGTTAAAGCAGATAGGCAGTTAAGTCACAAAATCATGCTTTCCTTAGCTAAACAGGAAACTTCAAGTACAAGTATTGCTCAATTAAAAGAAAATACAGATATTTACTTAATGGAAACGGGGTTTTTCAACAATTAGCACGTGTACATACTCGTCACCTCACGTACACGACATTCATATAACAACAATACCAAAATCCTAAGGGTAATTCCCCCGCACAAGGTTAGGCAAGACAGTTACCTCGAACCAGCTCAAAATCAACCCGAAACTACGTTCTTGCCACGAGTATTCGACTCTAAATGGCCCAAATCTATTCAATTCAATTGCATAATGTAAATAACACTTCAAGTAACTAATTCAACAAATAAATTCTAAGCTAATACGCGAAATTAGGTGAAATGACCAAAACGCCGCTCGGGCCCATATCTCGGAATCGGGTAAATTTACGTTTTCGGAATCCTCATACCCTCACGAGTCTATGCATAACAAGAACACTGAAATCGGAGTTCAATTGACCCCTCAAATACCCCTTTTTAGGTCTCTTAAACTCGAGCCCTAATTACCCATTTTCCCAAGTTTTCCACCACTAATCAGGTCTTTAATCATATAAAAACGAGCTATGAAGTCAAAAATGTTACCCCCAAGTGATTCCCTTCAAGTCCCTCTTCAATCCCCTCCAAAGAGCTCCAAAAACGATTAAAAATGGTGGAAATAAACTCTAAGGTCGCGGAACATCTTTTTAAAACATTTCTGCCCAGCTGTTTCCGCATCTGCCGTAAAGGGAGCGCATCTGCGGTCCCGCACCTGCGGAAGAATGCATCGCAGGTGCGAAAAGTCCGTTAACGGGCTGGGTCCGCATCTGCGGTCTCTTGGCCGCATCTGCGGCACCGCATCTGCGAAAACCCAGCTGCACCTGCGAAATCCTGGAACTTGACCCAAACTCGCTTCTGCGGCCACTTAGCCGCTTCTGCGGCGCCGCACCTGCGGAACCCAAACCGCAAGTGCGGTTATGACAGATACCAGCAGCTTCAGCTGCTTCAAACCATTCCATAACCTCCCGTCAACCATCCGGAATCGTACCGAGACCCCTGGGACCTCAACCAAAGGCACAAACAAGTCTAATACCACTGTCCAAACTTGTACCAATCTATAAAACACCTAATACAACATCGAAACCTCAAATTAACCATGGATGAGCCTAAGAACTCCAAATTTCTATAAAAAAATATGCTTTCGATCAAAAAGTCTATCAAACCTCATCCGAATGACCTGAAATTTTGCACACACGTTACATTCAACACTATGGAGCTACTCCAACTTCCGGAATTCCATTCCGACCCTCGGATCAAAATCTCACTATCGAACCGGAAACTTCAAAATTCTATCTTTCGGCATTTCAAGCCTAAATTAGCTACGGACCTCCAAAACACAATCCGATCACGCCCCTAAGCCCGAAATCACCCAATGGAGCTAACGGAACCATCGGAATCCCATTCCAGGCCGTCTTCACACTGTTCCGACTATGGTCAAAATTTCCAAGACTTAAGCTCTCATTTAGGGACTAAGTGTCCCAAAACTCTCCGAAATTCAAAATCGAACATCCCGAAAATTCAAAAATAGCAGAAATAAACACGGGGAAAGCAATTAATAGGGAATCGGGGCGTAAATTCTAAAAACCACCGGCCGAGTCGTTACAGGAACAAAGCCCACTCGAAAATAACCAATTTACATCAAGAATCCCGAAATTGGCCAAACCCGACCCTCGGCCCACATCTCGGAATCCGACAAAATTAACATCAATGGAATCCTTAACCTCTCACGAGTTCATACATACCAAATTTACCAAAATCTAACCACAAATGACCCCTCAAATCCCAAATTTTAGGTCTCCAATTTCAAGCCCTAGTTCTCTTCAATTTCAACCACTAATTTGCATAAATTACAAACCTAATCCGTGAAACAACACCATAGAAACGAGTTTTATGTTCAAAAATCTTACCTCAAAGAAACCTTCTTGAATTCCCTCTTCAAATTGGCTCTCCCAAGCTTTATCCCGTATGAAAAGTGATGAAAAATAGCTCAAAATCGCAAAGGCCTTAATTTATATGATCTGCCCCAGCAAAACCGCATTTGCGGTCAAAATTCTCGCACCTGCGGACCCGCACCTGCGGACCCGCATCTGCGGTCCCAGGCGCGCATCTGCGGAATTCACTTAACCGCTCCAGACGGCACCTGCGATCAAAATCTCGCACTTGCGCTATCGCAAGTGTGCTCTAGCACGCGCATCTGTGGTTCCAGCTCCTCATGCCCAAATGCATCTGCGTCCCCCTTGGCGCTTCTGCGAGCCCACACCTGCGGTCCCCAAGCTGCAGGTGCGGTTATGACAGGAGTTTCAGCACTTCAGCTGCAAATTCCAACTCCAAACCTCCCGTCAACCATCCGAAATCACCCCGAGGCCCCCGGGACCTCAACCAAAAGTATGGACAAGTCATATACCACCATCCAAACTTATACCAATCTTCGAAACACCTAAAACAACATCGGAACACCAAATTAACCACGGATTCAAGCCTAAGAACTCCAAAAACTTCCGAATTCCTCTTTTGATCAAAAAGTCTGTCAAACCACGTCCGAATGACCTGAAATTTTGCACACACATCCCAAATGACACAACGGACCTACTTCAACTTCCGCAATTCCATTCCGACCCCTATATCAAAATCTCACCTATTAACCGGAAAACGCCAAAATTCCACTTTCGCCAATTCGAGCCTAAATCTACTACGAACCTCTAAAACACGTCCCGATCACACTCCTAAGTCCCAAATCACCTAACAGAGCTAACCAAATCATAAAAATCCAAATCCGAGATCAAATACTAACATGTCAAGACTGAGTCAAACCTTTCAAATTTAAAGCTTCCAGCTGAGAATCATCCTTCCATATCTATTCCGATTAACCTGAATCCAAAACCGACGATTTACATAAGTCACAATGCATAATACGGGGCTGGTCATGCCCGAGAACTGGCGAGCAAAGTGCAAAAGCTCAAAACGATCGGTCGGGTCGTTACATCCTCCCCCACTTAAACATACGTTCCTCCTCGAACGTGCCCAGAGTTGTTCCGAAAACCATCAAATCGCTGTGTAACCTTACCATGCACATACCCGGGGGGTGATCCCACGTCACCCTATCTCATATAGGTCCGATAACGCAATGTAACTGAAATTTCACAATCCAACCTAGCCCATAAACCTTAGAACCACATTTCCACTTCTGAATTCACCCACAAGACCAGAATCTCACATCTATACTCGAAATAAGCCCAAACAAGCGGTAATAACCCATACTTGCAACCTCAGATGCAATTACATGACATACCACATAACTCAAACACTCGTAGCGATAACTTCTAATCACAACAGTTGCTCAAAACATCCGATTATCGATAATAAGCCTCTTATCAAATAAAGCTTCATTCCAACACTTTCGTATACTGCCCATGATAAATGAAACACATAGGAAGTCATAACCACTCCTCAGATCAACCATTCGTGAAGCCACTTCTTCTTTAGCAAGGACCATAGCAAATTTCTTAGCCGAACATCGATATTATCCCTCTAACACGCTGAAATCGAATCCGTTTGTATTTATTCCAGATCCCGACAATCTCATCTAATTCCAACACAACTACTCTGAGGACATGACACGTCAATACAATCTAAAGCCACAACTCGTGCAATCCGCGCACCAATAAGCAACAATCTGAACGTACTCAAATCATGAAAAATAACTCAAATGAGAGAGCTGTACCGCAAGCTCACCAGTACCACCACAACACAATGGTGATAACCCATCACGCGTCGTAGAACCAGAACACACGAATCTAGCCCGAAGGATCATACCTCCACATAACTTCGCAGAAATGCGCGACCCTATCAAAACACTGGTCCACATGGAACACCTCAAGTCACTATGCTCAAAATCGACAACCACGTGCAATTTGATGTCTAGAACCAAAGCAAATCATCATAACCACGGCGAAGCAATTGACATAACATTACACAAACCCGAAAGGACACAACCGATACGCCATCCGCCGAGAAATGCCCAATACTCTTCCCTCTCAAATTCCACTGAGAGAACCCAATAAAATCGCACCACATGTGCCTATAACCAACAAATCCCAACGCTTTGCGACACGGAAAGGTAACTCATAGATCTCCCAAGATCACTAATAAGCTCGCTAAAAATCGAGTCAACACATCCGTCAACAGTATAACTCGGAGTCAACCAAGCCTACTCGATGTAGAACACACCTCCATATTGGCCTACTAATGAACCCCTTATCAAGGAGTTCCTGAAGCTGCCCCTTCAACTCCTTTAACTCCGTCGGTGCTATACGATACGGTGTCTGACACCAAATCAATACCGAAATCGACAACCCCGTCCGGCGACATGCCCAAAAGCAAGAAACACATCCGGAAAATCCCTCACCACCGGATCTAAATCAATGGTGGGAGTCTCTGCACTGACATCCATCACAAAGGCCCAATAGGAAAAAGGCAACCCTTCCCATCCATCCGTTGGGTCTTCAAAAAAAAAAAGAATCACCCTACTGGAAACATAATCCTTCGAACCTTGCCACTCAATCCGTGGCATCCCCGGCGTAGCCAACGTCACTGTCTTAGCATGACAATCCACAATAACATGACACGAAGACCACCAGTCCATACCCAATATCACACCAAAATCTAGCATACTAAGCAACAAGGATCCACTCGGGTCTCCAAACCTCCAACAGTTACCACACAAGACCGATATACGCGGTCCACAACCACGACCTAACCTGCTTATGAGAACTCCCAGTCCCCAATTCCATATAGCACGCGCATCACCATATCCGATCCCAACTCCACCATCCGAATATACAACATACCTCTAATACCCAATCATCCCATGAGAGGTACTCCTATAATTCTTCTGTGCCACCAAGCAAACTCGAATATCAGCAGTCGATCAAACATGAGAGTGTCGCAATATTAATGAAGTATCCTCAACTCAAACACATCGCCCTTTCTAAAATATATACTCTCATCAAGCCATACCAGTTAGTAATATCATTTATCTAGTCATCTGAAACTATCCATGCTACCTAAGAATTTGAGACCTTCCTTTCAAAACTGAACCGTGACCTTACACATGCCAATCTCAATCCTACACCACATACCGCATATACCATACCACCCTAGGATAAACATGGGGACTTGATATCCCTTCTGAGCCATAAGCAGCTACGTACTGAACTAGCCACGAACTTTCCATTGATCCCATCTAGAAGAAAATCACTACACATCCCATGCTCCTCACGCTCGTAGCAAATATACATCTTTAACCGTGGTAGAAACCATCAATAACTCTCCGCATTCCATTTGCACAAAACTAAACCGTCAGGACTGAATCCTTCTAACTCAACCAAGCTACGCAGGACACTAAAAGCCAAGAGCATTGCCGCGAAACACCTGTAGAAACTCATTACCTTGTAAGCATCCAAAGAACTAATCATATCCTTATCATGCCGATCCGGCCTACTACCAAGCTATCCCATCTATCCGGGTTCCTTCTGATTTACCTTCAACTTGATACTTCTTCTTGCTATAACATTACAACTCCTCAGCCCAGACTCACCACACGAGACCCAAGCATAAAACCACACTGTCTAAGGCTCATAAGCCGCTGAATACTCTCTTATATATTCCCAAAAGCACCACATTCGAAATACTTTACTCCGACGAGACTTCCTGCGAATCTAAATCTGTTACCTTCACCTTCCTAATGCTGATGCGTAGAATCCATAATGATATAGAAATACCACAAGTCTTGACACCCTCCAATGCCACCTCAGATTCTAGCCAGATATACAACCCAAAAATCTCCAATTAGTATAGGAAAATCTTGAACACATTAGAACCATTCCCCGAGAATCATCCACTCTACTCAAACTGCAATTAGCCTGATCAAATGAACCGAACAACATGTGCCTCATTAGCACTCCGACACCGCAGAATGTAACCTCACCTTAATGCAACCAAGCAACTTCATGTTCTATGCACCGCACATCCTTTACCAATAACAATTTAAGTCATCCCACGTTTCTCATACACCCATAAAGCATAACATAACCTTTATTGAAATTTCCTTTACTCGAGTCATCCTCGGTCTCAACCTCCGTAAGCCATAACTTATTCACCAGTACGCCTCAAACTGGAACCAACATAGCACATAACCGTGCAACCAACTAATCAATAGCAGGCTCCCCCACTTGGCTCAAAGCCATAGATCAAAACACACAATAACTCATAATGCGTATACTCTGTTACTGCCATAATACCATAGTGAGATTAAACTCAATCCTTCATAAGCTCGTGCAACACAGACCATCTAAGACTTCAAATCTTCTGCAAATCTCGCGTTCACCCTCGTAACAGTCAAGCCCACTCTCTTAAGAGACCCAAATTTAAGTTGCAACACATATACTTCACCGGTAAGGAGATCTTCCAACAACAACATAAGGATCACACAAACTTCAGAACACTCCGCAGGAGATAACCCACCCGCTTCGTCTCAAACTAACATCTCTTTATACCCTTTCCACCGTCATAAACATTACGCAGTCATTTAATCTTCCTGAGTCTGAACTCATATCACAACGTGAAATCTACTTCACTTCCCAACTAGGCAACATGAAAAGGTCCTTCAATCATGCCCACAACTCGGGCCATACATCAAATCACGATGGAAATCAAACATCAGATAGTTCTTACTACCCCAAATTAGACCCTTCTCGTCTCATTCAAATCATTTGAACACATCTCGCAGTCACATCATACTCATCACATAGTCATCCAGCCATCACTTTCCCTAATAGGGACACTACCGAACATATAATTTCAAAAAGCACATGCTCACACAATCAGCACCTCAGTGCTCAAGCTACAGGCAAAACCTGGCCTCAAGTCCTCCATACTGGCCCAACATCATTGCACAGAAATCACATCTCGCTCCTCGATCAGGGGATCACAAGCCATCGATGCACATCTGGTACTGAGCGCTCATGCGCGATACGAATGCGTGGAAGGAATTCAAAGAGTTACATTTCAAGCTGAATCAAGGACGCACGATAAGAATTCAAGAATGTGAAGTTTTTCCCAAAGGTTCTGCAGCCTCCTGAGGATAAGTACAGACGTCTCCGTACCGATCCGCGAGACTCTACTAAACCTACTCATGACTCGCGAGACCTATGTAACCTAGGCTCTGATACCAACTTATCACGACCCTAAACCTAGACCCGGTTATGATGGGCCTCTCGTGAAGACAAGGCCAGCCGACACAAACGCCAAGTTTAATTAACAGATATAATGATTCATAATCAAGTCATTAATAATGATAAATACCAAAATAAAGCAAAATATATCAATTGCGGAAACAAAACACAGCTCGACATCGGGGTGTCATAAGTCACGAGCATCTACTAAGGTCTGAATACAACTAAGAGTCTAAAAATGTACTAAATACAATCTGAGGAAGACAAGAGGGGGAAAAGTAGTGCTGCGAACGTCGGGCAGCTACCTTGCTAACTCCAATGACTCTGCCACTGAGCAATCAACACCCACTATCGGGTTCAGAAGTACCTGAATCTGCACACAAGGTGCAGGGAGTAATGTGAGTACGCCAACTCAGTAAGTAATAAAAGTAAATGAAAGCTGAGCAGTAAGAAAACACGTAAGCCACGTCATAACGCTACAGCAAATGTAGTACATTTTCAAAACAGTACAGAAATCATTTACTTCGTAAATCATGCTCAATTTCAGTAAAAACCTTTTTAAAACAACTTCCAATAGTTTCAAAGCGAGTGATAAAAACAGTGAGTAAAAATGATAGAAACGTAACCAGCCCCTTGGGCAAAACATGTACCATAAACCTCCCCTCGGGCATAATATCAATAGAACTAGCCCCTCGGGCTACCTCATAGTCACTCGTAATCAGCCCCTCGAGCATATCATAAATCAAGAACTGCCCCTCAGGCAACATAGACCAAGAACAGCCCATCGGGCTTCAGTATAAAATAACAACAGCACATCACACACACCGAGTACCCGCACTCACTGGGGGTGTACAGACTCCGGGAGGGGCCCCTTACGGCCCAAGCGCAATATCAAGCCATCTCGTGGCATAATCAATCGGGCCCTCGGCCTCACATATCAAATAGAATCATCACACTGGGTACCCGCACTCACTGGGGGTGCACAGACTCCTGGAGGGGCCCCTTACGGCCCAAGCGCAATAAGAAGCCATCTCGTGGCATAATCAACAGGCTCTCGGCCTCATATCAATCACAAGCCACCTCGTGGCATAATAAATCAGGCCCTCGGCCTCTCATATATCACAGTCGGTACCATATGCTGCGACGCGCAGCCCGTCCCATAGTATCCTTACAACAAAGGCCCTCAGCCTTACTCAGTCAGAATCTCACAAGCCACACGGGCAACAGTAAAACATGATGCTCAGCTCAAAATATCTTTTAAAATATCATTTAAGGTGTTTAAAAACAGAGTGAACATGGCTGAATTTTGAAAACAGTAAAATATAGCATGACTAAGTACCTGTATAAAGTCAAAATAGTGAGGAAATGGAAGTAACAACCCCCTAAGGGTCCAAACAATCGGCACATTGCCCAAACACGGCATTTAGCCCCAAACACAATAATATTTTCCAAGATATAACAATATCCAATAGTTTTCAAGTAAATTCGCAACTTAATAGTCGTACGGGATGGATCAAATCAAAATCCCCAACGGTGCATGACCCCACGCTCGTCATCTAGCGTGTGCGTCACCTCAAGGTAGCACAACGATGTGAAATTCAGGGTTTCATACCCTTTGATTAAAATTTACAATCATTACCTACCTCTATCTGGTCCAAACTCTAGCCCGCGATGCCTTTGCCTCATGAATCGGCTTCCAGATGCTCCAAATCTATCCAAAATAGATGTATACCATCAAAATACGCTAAGGGAACAAAGCCCACTCGAAAATAACTAATTTACATTAAGAATCCCGAAATTGGCCAAACCCGACCCCCGGGCCCACGTCTCGGAATCCGACAGAATTAACATCAATGGAATCCTTAACCTCTCACGAGTTCATACATACCAAATTTACCAAAATCCAACCACAAATGACCCCTCAAATCCCAAATTTTAGTTCTCCAATTTCAAGCCCTAGTTCTCTTCAATTTCAACCACTAATTTCCATAAATTACAAGCCTAATCCGTGAAACAACACCATAGAAATGAGTTTTATGTTCAAAAATCTTACCTCAACGAAGCTTTCTTGAATTCCCTCTTCAAATTGGCTCTCCCAAGCTCTATCCCGTATGAAAAGTGATGAAAAATAGCTCAAAATCGCAAAGGCCTTAATTTATATGATCTGCCCCAGCAAAACCGCATTTGCGGTCAAAATTCTCGCACCTGTGGTCCCAGGCGCGCATCTGCGAAATTCACTTAACCGCTCCAGACCGCACCTGCGATCAAAATATCGCACCTGCGATCAAAATCTCGCACCTGCACTATCGCAGGTGCGCTCCAGCACGCGCATCTGCGGTTCCAGCTCCTCATGCCCATTTCCGCATCTGCGTCCCCCTTGGCACTTCTGCGAGCCCGCACCTGCGGTCCCCAAGCCGCAGGTGCGGTTATGACAGGAGTTTCAGCACTTCAGCTGCAAATTCCAACTCCAAACCTCCCGTCAACCATCTGAAATCACCCCGAGGCCCCCGGGACCTCAACCAAAAGTACGGACAAGTCATATACCACCATCCAAACTTATACCAATCTTCGAAACACTAAAACAACATCGGAACACCAAATTAACCACGGATTCAAGCCTAAGAACTCCAAAAATATCCGAATTCTGCTTTTGATCAAAAAGTCTGCCAAACCACGTCCGAATGACCTGAAATTTTGCACACACATCCCAAATGACACAACGGACCTACTGCAACTTCTGGAATTCCATTCCAACCCCTATATCAAAATCTCACCTATCAACCGGAAAATGCCAAAATTCCACTTTTGCCAATTCAAGCCTAAATCTACTACGAACCTCCAAAACACGTCCCGATCACACTCCTAAGTCCCAAATCACCTAACGGAGCTAACCAAATCATAAAAATCCAAATCTGAGATCAAATACTAACAAGTCAAGACTGAGTAAAACCTTTCAAATTTAAAGCTTCCAGCTGAGAATCATCCTTCTATATCTGTTCCAATTAACCTGAAAACCAAAACCGATGATTTACATAAGTCACAATGCATAATACGGGGCTGGTCATGCCTGAGAACTAGCGAGCGAAGTGCAAAAACTCAAAATTACCGATCGGGTCGTTACACTTATTGTTAGACGTGCCTTTGTGGGGAAGACAAGCTTCACCAGTTTCTCTACATTGTGACTCACAGGCGGCAATTGGAATTGCTAAAAATAGTGTGTACAATGGAAAAAGAAGACATATCTGCATTAGGCATGGTGCGGTAAAATAGTTGTTGAAACATGGTGTTATTTCCTTGGAATATGTAAGATCCGAAAGAAATTTGGCGAATCTTTTAACCAAGGGTTTGGCAAGGAGAGTTATCCTTGAAACGTCGAGGGGGATGGGGCTAAAGCCCATGGATTGAGGAAGTATGGTGTATACCCGTTTGTGGTCAAACGAAGCCATATGAGACCTCAATATGCACTATATTTCCTATCCCTATGGCGTGGTGGTAGTGCTTTATAAGGTTGAGCTTATTTTGCTCTTAATGATTCCATAGCCTTAAGGTAGTCTATGTGTAGATAGACTTGATGGAATCACCTACATGAGTGTAAAGGTGCGGTCGCCTTTTATGAAAGACTTGGGATGTCTTTCTAGAGCACTCATGAGACCCAAGGAATGTGCATGACCATAAAAGCACTTTGTTAGTATCGCAGAGTTTGCATAAAATTAAGGATATAGTACGTGTTGTGGGGGTCTCAACTAATGTCCATTTAGTTCAAGAGTACTTCACTTTGTGGATGTTAGTTGTTGCCTCATTTTACTACGTGTCAATTCAAATCGAAAGATATTGACACTTAAGTACATGTTCCTTCTTTTGCCCAGAATTGTTCTATTTTTGTCTTTGCATTAGTGGGGGATTGTTGGAATTATTCATAATGCAAAGTCAAAATATTCTTTTTGAAATTCCATTTACAACCAATAGCCATGTGTTTTTTATTTATTTTTCAAATGTCCTATCTATTTTCAAGTGGCCTCTTGCATGAAGCCTTAAAGCCAAGTGTTGAATGACTTTGACAAATGGCTATGCAAATCTACCATATGTCTTCATGCATGGAAGACAAGATACACTTGTCAATATTAGAGCCAAGTGGACTAATATAATGGGACAAGTGTCAAAAGACTCTCGACACTTGTCATACATGCAACCTCCTTAATTGCCTATAAATAGGTTATGGATTAGCCATCATAATCACTCAATCTTAACCAAGAATCCATCTTGCTAATCATTACTTTTCTTCCTACAACATTCTTTAATTTCTGTAACAACTACAGAAAATACCTTCATCTTTTCTTCTTTTTGAGCAACTGTTTTGTGCAAATTCTAAACTTCCAGCCACGAGTGCACGTGTTTGGAGGTGCTGTGGAACCTTGGGGAGCGACCGGCCTTAACGATTCGCACCTAGTCGGGCCGAAATCGCTTTCAAGGCAGTGGCTTGCCACGACACAATATTTTTGATAAGTTGTTCTTCTTTCCTTCTTGTTCTTAGTCAATATTATCTATTTTTTCCTACAGTGGAGAGATGTAAATACTTCACTAGCAGAGTGTCTCTTGATAGATATGTTTTAGCGGAGCTATGCAGATGTATGAAGTTGGCTTCAGAGGAGAAAGGCAGGGTATGCAGAAGGTGGGAGAAACAGAGATAACTATACTCTTATCATATTTACCTGAATTTCAACAGAATGGGTAGATTCATCAGACTGGTGACAGTAAAGGGGAAATCCATTATCATTCCAGAATTTGGAGAGAATGTCGAGTGGTCTGATTATGCAGAAAAAGGAAAGATTGGTAGGTTTTTGGAGAAAGGAGAAGTCAAGAGGATGGAAACAGGAAAGAGAAAAAAAGATGAGAGTTATGTGCAGGCAGCTCGGATAGTCGATCGGCCTAAAGACAATATCACGGTGGAGGATGGTAGCAATCTGGGGCTAAATTAGTTCTATACTAATAAACAGTCGATTAAGATTAGAGTGCATTATTTGCAGAAGTGTTTATTAGGGTCCTTTAGGAGCAAATCGATAACAGTACCAGCTTGTAGAGATTTACAGCAATGGGCTAATAAGACATGGAAGATTCCAGCAGGTATTGTTCTTAAAGAAGTAAACTGTGAATACTTTCTATTTGAATTTCCATCAAGAGTAGAAGCTGAGAGGATCAAAATGGGGGAATGGATGTATAACGGTGCTGTAATTCACCTGGAATGGTGGTCCCCTGTTTCAGTTTGTTACCGGAGAAATTACAAGTCGAATCATATTTAGATCAAATTATTGGGATTTCCAGCCCATGTTTGGTCGGAAATATTTTTAAAATCATTGGTGATCGATTTGGAGGCTTTGTGGATGTTGATGAGGACACAAAGTTTAGGCGCCATTTGAGATGGGCAAGAATATGTGTTAAATTATCTGATATCAAATTTCCGGCGACGGTGGAGCTTGTAATTGATAATTTTCTGTTTAGGGTGTCGTTGTGGGTGGAATCATCATCTTGCGTAGAGGAAGTAGATGGGAATAGATTTGTAGATTGCCAGAATGAAGGTCGCCGGAATGAGGAATATCGTCGGAATGTAACACCGAAGACGATGAGTCAGTCTGGAGAAATGCAAGAGTCGCAACGCCTTCCCGATAAATTATTTAATGCTATGTGTGGCAAGATGCAGGTTTCTAGAACTTGAAAGTATACCCCTAATAATGAGTTTGTTTCTGGAAGGAAAAGAAAGGAGGTTAATTTGGCAAAAAATTGGTCAGAAGATTATTGGGCTAGGGTTTATAAAGATAAGGAATTTTTACATTCCTATACACTATATGAAACTATATTACCCTCCCTATTCATGTTTTACTATAATTATATTTTATATACCCAATTACTATTTATGTACATATAAGGGAATTAATGATAATAATTAGTGTCCTAAAATTACTCTAACATATCTTCCACTCTCCCACGTTTCTCTTTCCACATCCCACCCCCCTCCCCCACGTATCTTGCACAAGAGAGCAGCAATTCCACCATTGACAATCATTAAAAAGCTTTGAAGCTTTGAATTCGAATTTGGATTTTCAAAAAATATTGTTTGTTTGAATTGGATGTTGTTGCAAAGAATTGAGAATTCTCTCTACGTCTCTCTCTATCTCTCATTCCCAAATTTCAGTAATGTAAAGCAAAGGAAAAGAGAGCAGCAATTCCACCATTGACAACCATTAAAAAGCTTTGAAGCTTTGAATTCGAATTTGGATTTTCAAAAATTATTATTTGTTTGGATTGGGTGTTGTTGCAAATAATTGGGAATATGGTTTGGAGTTTATATCTCAATTTTGAGGGGTTTTGGTGAAGATTAGACTTGATTTTTGTAACGACCCAACCGGTCGTTTTGAGCTTTTGCATTTTTCTCGCCAGTTCTCGGGCATGACTAGCCCCGTGTGATGTATTATGACTTATGCAAATCGTCGGTTTTGGTTTTCAGGGTAATCGGAATGAATTTGGAAGAACAGTTCTCAGTTTGAAGCTTAAAATTTGAAAGGTTTGACCAAGTTTTGACTTGTTAGTATATGACCTCGGATTGGAATTTTTACGATTTGGTTAGCTCTGTTAGGTGATTTAGGACTTAGGAGCGTGATCGGAATATATTTTAGAGGTCCGTGGAAGGTTTAGGCTTGAATTGGCAAAATTGGAATTTTGGCGTTTTCCGGTTGATAGGTGAGAATTTGATATAGGGGTCGAAATGAAATTTCGGAAGTTGGATTAGCTCCGTTGTGTCATTTGTGACGTGTGTGCAAAATTTCAGGTCATTCAGACGTGGTTTGATAGACTTTTTTATCGAAAGCGGAATTTGGAAGATTTTGGAATTCTTAGGCTTGAATCCGATGCAAATTTGGTGTTTTGATGTTGTTTTGAGTGTTCCGAAGGTTTGAACAAGTTTGAATGATGTTATGGGATAGGTTAGCATGTTTGGTTGAGGTCCCGAGGGCCTCGGGTGAGTTTCGGGTGGTTAAACGAATCATTTCAAATTGAGAAAAGTTGCAGAAAACTGTTGTGGGTGTTGCAGGCTTTTGGCCTTCGCGTTCGCGATGGATGTCCCGCGTTCGCGAAGGGTTAGGATGTGAGGCAGTAGAGTTTGCATTCGCATTCGCGAAGGTGGTCCCGCGTTCGCAAAGGGCTGAGGTCAGTGGTCAACGCGTTCGCGTAGAGGAAAGGTGAGCAGCTGGGGTCCTGGTGAGTTGTTCTTCGCGTTCGCGAGCTAGTAGTCACGTTCGCGATGCTTTGATGAGCTGAAGCTTCGCATTCGTGTTAGGGTTGTCGCGTTCGCGCAGAAGGAATTTTGTTCAGTGAAGCTTTGTGCTTCGCGAACGCAAGGGTGCTGCCGCGTTCGCGATGAAGAAAATGTCTGGGCAGACAGTTTATATTTAAAAATCGAGGGTTTAAGTCCAAAATCACAAAAGCCATGGAGAGCTTGGGAGAAGGTGAAATTTGAGGAGATTTTCAGTGGAGCAATTGGGGTAAGTATTCTTCATTCATATTTGGTTTAATTCCATGATTTAGTCTTGAATTTCATCATTAATTTGAGAAATTAGAGTGGAAATTGGGGAAAAATGGAAGAAAAGTTTGTGAATTCTTTTGGGATTTGAATGGGCAATTGAGGTCGGATTTTGATGAATTTGATGTGGGTAGACTCGTGAGAGGATAAGTATTTTATTGATGTAATTTTTATCGGATTCCGAGACGTGGGCCCGGGGGCCGGGTTTGGCCAATTTCGGGATTTTTTTATATAAATTGGTTATTTTCGAGTGGGCTTTGTTCCCTTAGCATATTTTGATGGTATAAATCTGTATTTGGTTAGATTTGGAGCATTTGGAGACCGAGTCGAGAGGCAAGGGCATCGCGGGCTAGAGTTTGGACCGGATTGAGGTAAGTAATGATTGTAAATGTCTGTCCGAGGGTATGAAACCCCAGACTTCACATCGTTGTGCTATTTTGAGGTGACGCACACGCTAGATGACGAGCGTGGGGTCGTGAACCGTTGGGGATTGTGACTTAGTCAATCCCGGATGATTGTTTTACTACGTATTTGATTGAAAACTGTTTGCTATCATCATATTTTGGGCTAAATGCCATATTTGGGCCTCGTGCCAACTGTTTTGGACCCTTAGGGGGGACTTTTACTACTATTCCTCACTGTTTTGACTGTATACTTGTACTCAGTCATGCTATATTCTACTGTTTTCATAACTCAACCATTTTTACTCTGTTTTTACATCTTAAATGATATTTTGAGATGAGCATCATATTTTACTGTGCCCGAGTGGCTTTTAGAGATTTCTGACTGAGTAGGGCCGAGGGCCTGTGTTGTGAGGTTATTATGGGATCGAGGGCCATAATAACTTGAAAAAGCAGCTTTCAAGGTCTCGTCGCTTCGGTGAATCACTTGAACCCTGATACATTTTCGGTGCCATGGAGCTAGACCAGTGAGCTATTACGCTTTCTTCAAAGGATGGCTGCTTCCAAGCCCACCTCCTAGTTGTCATCGCTCGATCACTTCCTTTTCCACTAAGTGATTGCTTAGGGACCTTAGCGTACGATCTAGGTTGTTTCCCTCTCGACTTTGGATCTTAGCACCCAAAAAGTCTGCCTGTACAAATGATCTAGGCCTGTATTCGGAGTTTCCCTGGGGTTGGTAAGGCGAAATGAGGCCACCCTAGCCCATTGAGTGTGCTGATTCATGATTATGAGGCCGAGGGCCTGAGTTGTACGCCACAAGGTGGCTTGATATGAGGTCGAGAGCCTATTGATTATGCCACGAGATGGCTTGATATTGCGCTTGGGCCGTAAGGGGCCCACCCTGGAGTTTGTACACCCCCAGTGAGCGCGAGTACCCAGTGTGAGATGTGATGTAGCCCGAGGGGATGATGTTGTTCCATGTTATTCCCAAAGGGCGGTTCTAGATTTATGTTATGCCCGAGGGGCTTATTACGAGTGATCGTGAGGTAGCCCGAGGGGCTGGTTCTATTGATATTATGCCCGAGGGGTGGTTTATGGTACATGTTTTGCCCGAGGGAATGTTTATGTTTCTATCATGTTTACTCACTGTTTTATTACTCGTTTGAAACTATTGAAAATTGTTTTTAAAAGGTTTTACCGAAACTGAGAATGATTTACGAAGTAAATAATTTCTGTACTGTGTTGGAAATATCCTGCATTTGTTGTAGCGTTTTGACATGGTTTACGTGTTTTCTTACTGCTCAGCTTTCATTTACCTTTATTACTTACTGAGTTGGAGTACTCACATTACTCCCTGCACCTTGTGTGCAGATTCAGGTATTTTTGAACCCGGTAGCGGGTGTTAATTGCTCAGTGGCAGAGTCATCGGAGTTAGCAAGGTAGCTATCCGACGTTCGCAGCACTGCTTTTCTCCCTCTTGTTTTCCTTAGACTGTATTTAGTACAATTTAAGACTCTTCATTGTATTCAGACCTTGGTAGATGCTCGTGACTTATGACACCCCGATGTCGGGCTTGTGTATTTATTCCGCACTGTTCGTTTAGACTTTCATTATGAAATATTTGATTAATTAAAGACTTAAAAATGACTTTTATTGATTAATGGTTGATTCGGGAGTTCTGTCGGCTGGCCTAGTTTCTCGATAGGCGCCATCACGACCAGGTCGGTTTTAGGGTCGTGACAATTTTGGCTGAATTTCAGATTGAAACTCGAAGAAGAAGAAGACATGACATGCATTATACTGCAGAAATTGTAGTAAAATTGTATTATGTTGTTTATATATTTTTCTTTTATTCATTTAACTATTGTATGAAAGTTGAACAACATTGTATAAAAATTATATTTAAGTTGTATGATATTGTAGTTGTATATAACTGAGTAGAAATAATGTATGAAAATTGTAGATAAGTTGTATAATATATAATTAGTTGTATGAAATTTGTTTTTACTATGTATAAATTAGATACGAAATATACAAAAGACATATTGTATAAAATTTGTATTTAAGTTGTATGTTATTGTAGTTGTATTTAACTGGGTAGAAATAATGTGTGAAAGTTGTAGATAAGTTGTATAATATATAATTAGTTGTATGAAATTTATTTTACTATGTATAAATCAAATACGAAATATACAAAAGATATATTTTATAAAATTGTATAAAAATTGTATTTGTGTAATAAGAATAGTGTCAAGAAAGAGAAATGGTTGAATCTGAAGCCATTTTCATTTATTTTCTTATAAAATTGAAACATCTTTTGTAAACATTTAAAAGGGTGTATTGGTATTGATTTTTGACTTGTTTATTCATAGAGAAAATATGAAGATGTGAACAGACTAATTTAAGTGTGAAATTGAGGCGCTGCATATTTGGTGATTGGTATTATAATATAATTCGATATTTTACCATGGTTGAGCCATTGCAGACTGTTATCAAATCTGCCAGAACTTATTTAATTGCCAAGTCGAAGAATTGAGACTCTCATTTGATCATCTAATCAAGAAGACCAAATTTCCTTTTTTATTTGTATCAAATTCAACAATAGTACTTCAGTTGGCCAGATAGAAGAAACTTCTATAATTGATTTGATGCAAGAATATTATCATCTTCTTGTCAGTTTGTTGTCTTTTTCCAATTTTAATAAAGGAATTCCATTGGAAAGATCATTCTTCTCGTGAAATTTGGTGACCGTTTCTCAGTTTTGTGTGAACTCAATTATTCTCACATTAAGGTTTTTGTCTTCCTTTGGTATGGGTGGGATGTAAAATACTTTTTGTACAACTAGAAATATCTTGGTGTGAATATTGTCAAGATGAAATTTATTTAATAACAGACAATAGAAATTTAAATGGTTGTAAAGTGCGATAACTTATAATAACAAAAGAGGCAAGCTGCTTGGAGGTATTAAGTAGCTTAATTGAAGGCACTAATAATGTATTGGGAGCCTTTTAAGGTGGAACGTATATATTTTATAAACAAAACTTGTGTAGGTAGGGTAATTTACTAAACATGAACATTAAGGGTAATAAAGTTTCAAATAGTGTATAGGAATGAAAAAATTCCTAAGTACAAATATCAAACGGTTTGTCAATGTCAACATCTGAATATACCCATAGTATAACATACGACAAAATTGAACAATTTTATTAGTAGATGGACAAATTTAAATGTTTTTCATTTAATTAAAAGGAAAAGTTTTTCAGCACATGAGCACAAATGATAACGGAAGTTAATGGAAGCTGCAGGGTGAAAAGCAGAGTGAAGATGCACAGAAGAAAGTGTGCAAGCTGTGCATGATAATTAGTCTTTGCTGTTAGTGAGTTGTCAAAAAGTTAGTTACAAAGAAGGCAAAGTCGGTTAGTTAGAACACGTATTGTGCACGTGTGAGAAGTGAACTAACATAATAGACTTGTATATAACAGTGTATCAGCTCATTTCTTCTAATGATGAATGATAGAACACTCCGTCAATTTACCTTTCTCTTCTTCCTCCCTCTCTAAGAAATTAGATTTAATTCTCATTTGCATCGCTCAATTTGAAATGGCATCAGAGCGGGTGCCTTGGCAATGGTCTCTTCCCTGTGTAATTTCGTGAGTTGCAGAAGAACACGAAGCTCAGATTTCTACAAAAATGGCAGGAAATGAGATTACCTCACTAGACCACAATCATCCGCTGTATCTTCAAGCTACACGTTGTGGAGTAGAGCGATGGAATTGGCTCTTCGAGGCAAAAGCAAATTAACCTGTGTCAAAAGCATGTATAGAGGAGAATTAGAAGAACAGTGGGAGAAATGCAACGCAATTGTTCTGTCATGGATATGAAGCACAGTCGTGAATGAATTAATGCCCAGTATCGTGTATGTAGCTAATGCTAAGAAGGTATGGAGTGAATTTCAGGAGCAATTTGATAGATTAAATTTGACTAGGATATTTCATTTATAGACTGAAATTGCCACTTTAAGGCAAGGTACTGATTCAGTCACTTTATATTACTCTAAGATGAAGGATTTTTGGGATGAGTTAGATGTTTTAGCTCCCCTACCTTCTTTTGACTGTGAGGAGTCTTTGCCTTATGTTATGCTTTTAAGATCATAGAGGTTGCTGCAGTTCCTTATGGGACTTAATGAGTCCTATAGTAATCTAAGAAATAATCTGCTAGCAATGAGACCTATAGTGTCAGTAAATGAAGCCTATGCAAAAGTGTCTCAGGAGGAAAGCAAAGGTCCCTAGGTGTAGTTGATACGAACAGGGATCCACTAACAATGTTAGCAAGAAGAACACACCAAGGTTTTAAGCCTAAGAAGCCTGGTGTAATATGTGAGCATTATGGATACAAAGGGAACTTGAAGGAAAATTGTTATAAAATTGTTGGCTACCCACAGGACTTTAAGAGCAAAGCACACAAACTGGTGGATTCAGACATTTTGCCAATTCTACAGTAGCGGGAGAAAATGTGAATTCATCAGAGGCACAAGGTCATTTCTTCACTGAACAACAATAGAAGCAGATCTTGAATATGCTGAATAAACCAACATCAAGTGACTGTGCAGACAACATAACAGGCAACATGGCAGGTATGACCTCACTATTGTCCAACAATTTTGCCTTGAATGGATAATAGACAGAGGGGCATCACATTATATTACACCATATAAGGAGTTGCTGACTACTTTTAGAACACTGAAAGATCAAAATAGCAGTAAAGTTCAGGTGCCTACTGGTGGTGGAGCAGAGATCACAAGTGTAGGAGATGCAGTGATTTTAGGAAGATATAAGCTTGAGAATGTTTTACATGTCCCAGATTTCAAGTTTAATCTTCTTTTAGTGTCCAAGATAACCTAACAGTTTTCTTGTGTGGCTTTGTTTTTCCCTGATATCTGTGTGTTCCAGGGACTCTTCAATGGGAAGGTTCTGGGGATTGGTAAGGAAAAGGAAGGATTGTATATACTACAAGAAGCAATAAAACCTGCAGTAGAAGTAATAGTTCATAGGGAGGACAATGGTGGAAAGCTATGGCATTGGAGACTGGGGCATCCCTCTGTTGGTGCAATGCAACACACTGCAGATTTCAAGAATAAAATAGATGTTGAACTACTGGAATGCTGTGAAATTTGTCCCTTGGAAAAACAAAGCAAACTAAAGTGTCACGACCCAATTCCCGGTCGTGATGGCGCCTCTCGTGAAGACAAGGCTAGCCAACAGAACAATCAACACTGCTTTTGACAATTTCTTAGCATAACAGGTTTAAACCATAGATACTGATTAATCATAAGTACGATAATAAACGTAACATAACGGGGAAAACCATCCCAAACTCAGCCCGATGATCGGGGCGTCACAAGTCACGAGCTACTACAGAGTTGATGAAAATACTACAAGTCTGAAAACATAATATGAAGATGAATAAAATATGCAGAAGGTAAGGAAGAAACGGGGCTGTGGACGTCGACAGCTACCTCGTCTCTCCTAGTTCGCCTGGTCTGGAAGGAAATCAGCGCTCAGGTACGAACTCAGATGTGCCTGTCTCTGCACACATGGTGCAGGAAGTAATGTGAGTACTCCGACCCAGTGAGTAATAAAATTAAATAACGACTGAGAACATAAAATCCCACAAGGGCACAAATAATGCTATCTCAAGCAGCAACATCAGATAAACTGTAAAAACCAGTGAAATATAGGAAAAAAATCTTTTTGAACACAGTTAAAAAATCAATCATACTCAACCAGTAAGTCAGCCATTGTTACCGGACCGGTCAGCCATTGTTACCTGACCAAACGCGTATTACAGTGCCATTGTTACCATTGGTCAGTCATTGTTACCTGACTGGTCAGTCATCGTTACCTGACCAAACGCGTATAACAGTGCCATTGTTACCACTATTCAATATTTAATCACTCTAGATGGGTACCCGCGCTCACTGTGGGTGTGCAGACTCCGGAGGGGCTCCTACAGCCCAAGCGCTATCAACAAGGCCTGAAAGCTTGAACAGTGTCAATACGAGGCCTGAAAGCCTCCTCACCAAACTCATCATGCCCTCACATAAGGCCCTCGGCCTCAATCAGTCCAGAAATAGTCAACATCCCCTCGGGCAACAGTAAAGCAATAATACTCATCTCAAACAATAGTTCAAATATCAGTTTAAAACTCCAAGTTTGAGTAAATATGGCTGAGTTCAAGAAACAGTGTAAATCGCATGGACTGAGTTCAAATAATATTTCAAACAGTGAGGAAAACAGTGATGATAGTTCATAAAGAGTTCAAACAGTCGGCAATAAGCCCCAAATATGGCAATAAGCCCAAATCATAGTGAAAACAATAAGTCATTGCTAATACGCGGTAAAATATCATCCGGACTGGACCAAGTCACAGTCCCCAATAGTAAATGACCCCGCGCTCGTCATGGAACGCGTGTCTCATCTCAACATAGCACCAAGTTATGCAAATCCGGGGTTTTCAAACCCTCATAACATCATTTAAAATCATTACTCACCTCTAGCCGGCCAAAGTCTAGCTCGCTATGCCTTTTCCCCTCGAATCGACCTCCTCGCGCGTCGAATCTGATCAAAACCACAAGAGATACATCACAATAGGCTAATGGATCATAACCCAATCGAAAAGACTCGAAAAATATCAAAAATCACGAAGTTGGCAAAATCTGAGCCCCAGGCCCACTTCTTAAAAAATTACGAAATTCACATCACCGGATTCCTCGTCTTTCCATGAGTCTATACATATCAAAATCATCAAAATCGGGATCCATTTGACCCCTCAAATCCCTATTTTAAACTCTCTTAAATTCAAGCCCTAAACCACCATTTTTGACCTTTGATTCCTTGATTATTCAGTCCAAATTCATCTTTATACACCATAAAATCAAGCTCTAAGTCCAAGAGTTCATACCTGATAATAGCCCTCGAATCCCTCTTCAAAATCGCCTCAAAGCTCTCAAGGTTCGGAGTCCAAAATGTCACTCTTTCAAAAATTCGCGAAGAAGATGTTCTCACTTAACCTGCCAGTTATTTCCGCTTCTGCGGATAAATTCCCGCTTTTGCGCCTTCTGCTTATGCGGTCAACGTCCGCTCCTGCGGACCTTTCACTTAAGGCGACTTTCCGCTTCTGCGGTCCAACTTCGCATCTGCGGAACCGCTTAAGCGACCCAATGTCCCGCTTCTGCGGAACCTGACCTGGGCTCCTATTTCCGCTACTGCAAGGCCTAGCTCGCTTCTGCGAGACCGCATCTGCGATCTCCTTTCTGCAGATGCGGAAACACCTGCTGCAACCAAAAACCTGCAATTTTCCAACTTCAAATTCCTTCCGTTAGCCACCCGAAAACACCCCGAGGCCCCCGGGACCTCAACCAAAGTTACCAACACATCTTAAAATATTATTCAAACTTGTTCCAATCCTCAAAACACGTCAAACAACGCTAGAACCATTAAATCACATCGAATTCAAGCCTAAGTTTCTTCAAAACTTCCGCAATACGCATTCGATCAAAAACCCGACCAAAACATCTCTGAATGACCTGAATTTCTGCGCACACATCCAAAATCACCTAACGGAGCTACTGCAACTCTCGGGATTCCATTCCGATCCTCGGATCAAAATCTCACCTACCAACCGGAATTTGCCAAAATACCAACTTCGCCAATTCAAGCCTAATTCTACACCGAACCTCCTAAACCAATTCCGATCACGCTCCTAAGTAACAAATCATCCCCCAAAGCTAACCGAATCACCGGAAATCACATCCGGGCCCTCTAACTAACTAGTCAACTTCCGGTTGACTTTTCCAAAACAAGTTTTCCTTAAAGAGACTAAATGTCTCATTTCCTACCAAAACCAAACCAATCCAACTCGATTACCTCAAATACCGATAATGAAGCATAGAGAAACATAATATGGGAAAAACGGGGCGATAAATCACGTGACGACGGGCCGGGTCGTCACATAAAGTTTCCTAATAGCAACAGTAGGTCAAGTAGTCCTTTTCAGTTGGTGCACCTAGATATATGAGGTTCATATATACTACTTTGTTGCCATAGTTGATGATCACAGCAGGTACACTTGGATATGTCTAGTTCAATCTAAATATGAAGTGTTTGTGGTATTGAAGAACTTCTTTGCTATAGTAAAGAATCAATTTGACAAGAATATCAAAATTCTTAGATCTGACAATGGTAGTGAGTTTTTTTAACTCAAAATGTAATGAACTCCTAGCTTCCTATGGTGTGATTCATCTAAGTAGTTGTCCATACACTCTACAACAAAATGGAGTTGTGGAGAGAAAGCATAGACATATACTAGAAGTGTCACGAGCATTGAGTTTTCAGAGTTCAATGCCGATAAAATTCTGGGGAGATTATGTTAGAACTGTTGTATACTTGATCAACAAATTACCATCAACAGTGCTGCTAGGAAAAATGCCACTTGAGTTGTTGCATGGTAAGCCACCTCAACTATCTCATCTTAAAGTGTTTGGTTGCCTTTGTTATGCAAGTAGGCTGCCTAGAGGTGACAAATTCACAACAAGAGCTAAGAAGACAATATTTTTGGGGTATTCAGAAACACATAAAGGTTACAAATTGTATAATCTTGAAGATCATCAATTCTTTATTAGCAGGGATGTTCAGTTCAAGGAATCACTATTTTCTTTTAAAACAGGAACTCAAGAGGAATTGGGTGATGTTTTTTTGTTCAAAGAGACAATGAATATAGGTATAAGCCAGGCACATGCAGGAGATCCTCACGATAAACATCCTACAAGGGAAGAACTAATACTTGAACCAGGAGAAACAGTGCCAGGAATGAAAAGTTCAGCCATTGATTCACAAAATTTCTCTGATGCAGCACCTGACGCAAGAGAAATAGTGGATCCACCTCAAACAAATGAAGCCCCTGCAGTTACAGAACCTAATCAAGATGAGACCCATCCAGTTGAGTTGATAGTAGAAGGAGATCAACACCATGAGAAGGAAGATCTTGTTCAAGCAGCCTCACATGGGAGACCAAGCAGAACAACCAGGCCTCCAATTTGGCTCAGTGACTATGTCACTACTGTCAAGCCAAAGGCACATTATTCTTATCCCATATCCCAATATGTGACCTACACTCATCTCAATCCCACCTACCAAGCCTACATGGGTTCTTTCCTTGTGACAACTGAACCTTGATCATTCAAGGAGGCTTCTAAAGATCACAATTGGATTCAAGCAATGCTACAGGAAATTGATGCATTAGAAGGGAACAAAACCTGGGAATTAGTTCCACTACCTGCTGGAAAGAGGGCTATAGGATCAAAGTGGGAATACAAAATCAAGTATAAGGCCACTGGGGAGATAGAAAAGTACAAGGCTCGTTTGGTGGAAAAGGGATACACACAAAAGGAGGGAATGTACTATCATGAAACCTTCTCTCCCGTTGCAAAAATGGTCACAATTAGAACAATCATTAGTGTGGCAGCTTCAAAGAACTGGTTTTGTTACCAAATATATGTAAACAATGCTTTTCTTGAAGGAGATTTATATGAAGAAGTCTATGGATTTGCCTGAAGGTTTTTATAGACATAGGGAGTATAGGGTATGCAAACTTTGAAGTCTTTGTATGGACTCAAACAAGCATCGAGGGAATAGAATATCAAGCTAACTAATGTTCTATTAGAAGCAAGGTACTGTCAAAGTCCTCATGATCATTCTCTGTGCACTAAACAGAGAGAAGGCTGTATTGTGATTATTTTAATCTATGTTGATGATCTACTTATTACTAAGAGTGACAAGGACCTCATTGATGAGGCTAAACAGACCTTACACAACAATTTCAAGGTCAAAGATCTTGGAGAACTCAAGTATTTCTTGGGCATTGAAGTGTTGAGATCAAAGCAAGGGATACTTCTCAATCAGAGAAAGTAAGCCTTAGAACTAGTTTCTGATGTTGAACTCAGTGGTGCAAAGCCAGCCACAACACCAATTGAAGCCAATACCAAACTAACCACTATTGAATTTGACAAATTAACAGGTGACACTAAGGTTGTCCAACGGGACGGGCCGTCCCGTCCCGTCCCACTTAATTCTAAACGAGATGGGCCCATGCTAAACGGTACACGGGATGCCCATTTTGTTCCATTTATCCCGTCCCGTCCCACCTGTCCCGTCTGTCCCGCGTGTTATTTAATCTTTTTTTTTTTGTTGAAAAAAATCTTGGTTTTGAAAAATTAACCACCAGGGAAGAAGAAGAATATAATGAGATACTTTGCACAGGGAGCGATGACGGCATGGAGGTCATGGAACATTAATCAACATTGCCAATTCTAGAATAATGTCTGAGAGAAATTATAGATAAGTTACAATGAAGCTATATAAGAGCTTACAAATATTAGTATGTTAATTTGTAATTGGCTACTAAGAGGCCTAGTTCAAACAGAATCCTTCCTAGAAGGTGGCTGCATAGGTTAGATGCTCTTCAAAAGAATTATATTTGTATGTTAAATTTGAAAGTTCTATTAATAAAATAAAAGGCTCTAAGCCTTGAATTTTTTTATGAATTGTCTTACACTCTTACTTAGTTACTTAATGGCTTTGAATTGTATTAAATAAATTAAAACTCTATTATAATTACTAAAATATTTCATTACAAGTACTTTGTTTTAATATTTTATAATTCTTTACTTAGTTTCTTTATAATTTATTAAGTTTTAAGTTTATTAAATAAGTCAAAAAACTAGCCGTTGCAAATTTTAGAAACTTAGTCATTGTCAAAAAACTAGTCATTGCCAAACTTAATGCTTTAACAATTAATTTTTTTTTAAAAAGGCCCACTTAAGGCCCGCGAACCGTCCCCTCCCATCCCATCTCATCCCTTAGGTTAACGAGATGGGATGTGCCTACCGTTTCGTCCCGTTTAGGCCCGTCCCGGCATAATATCGTCCCGTCCCGTTCGACAGCCATAGGTCACACTGATGATCATTTGCTAGAATACATATGCAGTTATGAAAAATTAGTTGGGAAACTGATTTATCTTACCATCACATGCCCAGATATTTGCTTCACAATTAAGTTACTCAGTCAGTTCATGCAGCATCCAAAGAGGTCACACTGGGAAGCAACATTAAGGGTGGTAAAGTACATCAAAGGTTGTCCTACCTTTAAGTCAGAACTACCCGGGGGGAACTTTAAGCTCATTAGAAATCCGAGGGAACATATGGGTGATTACTTGACATGGACAATCCTATTACATTTAAATGATATAAAGGAAATATGCAACGCAGAAATAGAAATTGTAAGCAACCAGAAAGAGATGGACGAAAAAAAAAGAACATTAAAATACAAACGAACAGATAATGAGCGAATTACTATTCGGGTGGGTACCACCTACAAAAGCAAAATAAACAGAAGAACTTCTTGTGAGGAAGAATTACATTTGGAAGAACAATATTAGGGGTTTTTCTAAGCCAGACCTCAACTACTTAATTAACAGCCTATTGCGACTCTGACTGGGCAGCTTGTCCTAATACTAGGCGCTCAGTCACAGGATACGTCATTAAGCTAGGTGACTTTCTGATCTCATGAAAGTCAAAGAAACAACACACAGTTAGTCGAAGCTCACCTGAAGCTGAATATCGTAGCATGTCAGCTTGTGTGGCAGAAATTATGTGGTTAGTTGGTTTGTTACAAGACTTAGCTGTACCTATCTCCAGACTAATCCAACTTTATTGTGATAGCAAAACAGCTATCCAAATTGCAGCAAATCCCACATTTCATGAGCGCACCAAGCATATAGACATTGATTGTCATTTTGTCCGAGAAAGGTGAAGGAAGGCCTTATTGAAACCAAGTATCTTGCTACACAATCTCAGATTGCGGACCTCTTAACTAAAGGTTTGGGAGTCAGCCAGCATCACCTCAAGAAAGTGTGCGAGCTATGCGTGATAGTTAGTCATAGCTGTTAGTGAGCTATCAAGAAGTTAGTTACAAAGAAGACAAAGTCGGTTAGTTAGAACACGTGATCTGCACGTGTGAGAAGTGAGCTAACATAACAGACTTGTATATAACAATGTATCAGCTCATTTCTTCTAATGATGAATGATAGAACACTCCGTCAATTTCCCTTTCTCTTCTTCCTCCCTCTCTAAGAAATTAGGTTTAATTCTCATTTGCATCATTCAATTTGACAAAAGTACCGTTTTATCTTTTTATATTATCACAGATATACAAAATTGCTTATACTTTTACTAGTAAACTATAATTTAGTCCCAATTAGTTTTCACACTTGGAAAACCAATACAACAACCTGATAATGTCGTATGACTCAAACAAATTCTAGACAAGTTGTTGAGTCCAAAACTCCACCAAAATGAACACCTTCATGCAATAGAAATAATATCTTTCTCTTAACTCTCTTTTTCACAATACCAACCACACCTTTTTTGCATACACCATAATACTTTTCTCTTCACAACACAAAGAAGAAACTCGTAATGACACGACCGGTCGTTTTGAGCATTTGCACTTCGCTCGCCAGTTCTCGGGCATGACTAACCCCGTATGATGTATTATGACTTATGTAAATGTTGGTTTTGTTTTTCAGGATGATCGGAATAGATTTGGAAGAACAATTCTCAGTTTGAAGCTTTAAATTTGAAAGGTTTGACCAAGTTTTGACTTTTTAGTATATGATCTCAGATTTGGATTTTTATGATTTGGTTAGCCCCGTTAAGTGATTTGGGACTTAGGAGCACGATCAGAATATATTTTGGAGGTCCGTGGAAGGTTTAGGCTTGAATTGGCGAAATTGAAATTTGGCATTTTCCTGTCGGCATTGGAAATTTTGATATCGGGGTCGGAATGGAACTCCGGAAATAGGAGTAGGTCCGCTGTGTCATTTGGGACGTGTGTGCAAAATTTCAGGTCATTCGGACGAGGTTTGATAGACTTTTTGATCGAAAGCGGAATTTGAAAGTTTTGGAATCCTTAGGCTTGAATCCGAGGGTGATTTGGTGTTTCGATGTTGTTTTGAGTGTTTCGAAGGTTGGTATTAGTTTGAATGGTGATATGTGACTTATTTGTATTTTTGGTTGAGGGCCCGGAGGGCTCGGGATGATTTCGGATAGTTTTCGGAAAGGTTGAACTTGAGAAATTGCAGCTGATGTTGCTGCTTCTGTCATATCCGCACCTGCGGATTGGGGACCACAGGTGTGAGCTCCGCAGGAGCGGAGGAGAGACGCAGGTGCGTGGAGGACCGGAGGTGCAGCTTGATAACCGCATCTACGATGCCGCAGGAGCGGTGAGGCGACCGCAGATGCGAGGCCTGGTGAGATAAGTGAAATCCGCAGAAGCGGATGTTGTTCCGCAGAAGCGGAAGTGCAGGTGCGCTTATGGGATCGCAGGTGCGAGAGTGCTGGGAAGAGAGTATAAAAAGGCCCCTCCGCAATTTTCAGTCATTTGTTCATCATTTTTGTGCGATTTTGAAGCTCCGAGCTGTGATTTCAAGAGGGAATTAAGTGTTGATAGAGAGGTAAGCTATTTGGGCTTTATCTCTTGTGTTTATGGTGATTATTTGGTTGTTTAACCATGAAAATTATCGGGGAAAATTAGAGAAAGAGTTGGGAAATTAGGGCTTGAAATTGGAAAGCTTTGAGTGGTGATTTGAGGGGCCATTTGAGGTCCGATTTTGATGTTCTTGGTATGTATAGACTCATGGGAGGATAATGATTTTAGTGATGTGATTTTTATCGGAATCCGAGGCGTGGTACCGGGGGTCGGGTTTGACCAATTTCGGGATTTGTGAAGTAATTTGATAATTTTCGAGTGGGCTTTGTTCCCTTAGCATATATTGATGTTGTTGTTCTGATTTTGGTTAGATTCGAGGCATTTGGAGGCCGAATCGAGAGGCAAGGGCATCGCGGGCTAGAGTTTGGCTTGGTTTGAGGTAAGTAACACTTCCAAACTTGGTTCTGAGGGTTCGAAACCCCGAACTATGTGTTCTATGATTACTATTGAGGTGACGCAAATGCCAAATGACGGGCTTGCGGGCGTGCACCGTGAGAATTGCGGCCTGTATCATTCCATGGCACCGCTTAGTGACTCCTTCTTGCTGATATCTATGTTGTAATTATGTGATTAAGTTAATGGACTGCAAATCATGCTAATTATCATGTTAAGGCTTCACTCCAATACTGTTGAGACCTGAGAGGTCGTTTCTTGCTGTCATATCATTTGCTTCATTGATATTTAGTACTCAGTCCTGTTCATGCATATTATATCATGTCTCAGTCTCGATTATTGTTATTTGACACATCATATCATTGTTCGGGCTAGTATCATGACATTTTGAGCCCGTGTGTGTGAGACTAGAGAGTGATGACTGAGTAATGCCGAGAGCCTGATATTGAGTGACAGTGTGGGATCGGGCTACACGCCGCAGCGAGATATTGAACATGCCTTCGTTGGCTTTGTTATAGTGTTTGGGCTAAAGAGAGAAGCCCCTCCGGAGTCTTTACACTCCCAGTGAGCGCAGTTGATGATATTGAGGGATGGATCTTCCCTGGACATGGATCTTGTCCGAAGAATTTATATTTGGAGATGGATCTTCTCCATAGGCTGGGATGGCCTTCCTAGGTACTGGATGACTGTTGTCAGTGATGTGTATATATTTCAGGATGGATCTTCCCTGGGCCTTGTGAGCCATATGCAGTACCGAGGGGTTGTAAGTTTGTTATTGATATTATCTGGAGATGGATCTTCTCCATAGGCTGGAATGGCCTTCCTCAGTACTGAGTGATTGCTATAAGAGATGTATTTATATTCCGGGATGGATCTTCCCTGGGCCGTATGAGCCATATACAGTACTGAGTGGACGGGCATTTAAGGTTGTGGGCACATGAGGCACTCAGCATGGTGTATTTTCATATAGCATGTGCATTGACATGTAGATGTTGCAGAGTTACACTCCTTTACCTTATTCATACTTGCTCTGTTTTACTGTTCGAGCTGTTTATTTAACTGAAAGCATGCCTAGGTTTCTGTACATTATTTCTATTATTCTTGAGGAGGTTGAGTTCGTCACTACCTATCTGTCCAAAGGTTGGACTTGTTACTTACTGAGTTGGTGTACTCACGTTACCCCCTGCACCTCGTGTGCAGATTCAGGCACTTTGGATCCAGTGGCGGATGTTTGATCGAGGCTTCTGACTCAGAAGATTATTGAGGTACCTGCACGATTTTCGCAGGCCTTGGCTCTCCACCTTACTTACCTATTGTATTTCAGTTGCTCCCTTAGACATATAGTAGACTATGTATGTTCCTTAGACGCTCATGTACTCACTGACACCCCGGTTTTGGGCTGGATTGTATTTATTCTTGGAATTTCTTATGTTTCAAATAGTTCTTTAACTGTTAAAACTTTTGTAAATGTTTTCAAACGTATTATTATCGGGTTGATTGTGGAGTTGAGGTTGACCTAGTTTCACTATAGGCGCCATCACGACGGGTCGAGTTTTGGGTTGTGACAAAACCACAATTTATAGGTGTAGAATCTCTTTCTTGAAATAAATGATAAGATATTGGGATAATAAAATAGTAGAACATGGGTTGGTGGTTACAAAAATAAGCTTTAGTGGGTAATTAGTGGTAGATCATGACATTAGTGGTTTCATGAGTTGCACCAAAGTAATGACCACTTTCTTTCCAATTTATTACCACTATCTCACAAGAAATACAACAACAACAACCCAGTAAAATCCATCAAGTGGGGTCTGGGGAGGGTAGTGTGTACGCAGACCTTACCCCTACCCCGAAGGGGTAGAGAGGCTGTTTCCGAAAGACCCTCGGCTCAAGATAATAAAAAGAAGACAAAAGGAGAGGATATTAGATTCATCACGGAATCATAGGAAAAATAGGAACATAAAATGCAGAAGAAAAATGCAAAGCAAAAATGGTGGCTAGAAAATGGATCCAACGTCGAAAAAGAAAATAGTAAGACACGACATTGCCCCTAGCTCTCTTAGACAAAACCCTACCGGACTAGGCTCACAAAGGTACAAAGTAACGCAAGACTCAACTACCTCCTAGCCTACAACCGTAATACTCGACCTCCACAAATAATACACTTTAATATTACAATTTTAGTATTAAAATGCACTAACACCAACAAAAACTTTTAATTATGAAGCACATTATTATGATTTAGAATCTAGGTAAATAACTAAAAATAGATTTATAAATAAATATTTTAACTACAAAAATAAATAGCTCAATGCCCCAAGCTCTCACTATGATAGAGATGTTGGGTTTTAAGCTTAGTTTAGCTTAAAAGAGGGTGAATGAAAAATGGAGGAAAAAATAAAATTTTAATTTCTCTCCTTGACAAAGGGACATTGTCCCATATTGGAGGAAAAGACTTTTGATGGGTATATAGACAATTGCTTTTCTTATAGCACTTAAAGAGTTAAGAAGAAGGCACACCTCGCGCCGCCGCCGTCGCTCGCTCGGCTCGTCTTCGGCTTTGGATTTGGTCGATTGATTGATTAAGTTTTTGGACCAAATTTATTTGTTAATATTAAGATTAACGTAAAATTAGTCGTATATGTAACGGTACATTAATTTTCCCCCGCGTTTTGATTTTCCATTTTATTTTGCGTAAATAGCCATTTACGTAATTACCGTTTTACGTGAACATAACAAACATTCTGAAGAGTTGCTCCTCTTCGTTTAAACTTAACATATTGACTATAAATAGCAGACCGTTCCCTCAGATTTTCCTTACGAAAATTCTGAAATCTCTTTCTTTCTTCTACATTGTTTTAACTACAAAGAAAGCAACAATAAGTGTAATTTGCTACCGATCATTATGTTCGCTGAAACACTGAGGTTTGAAGTACTGCTACACCAGTGTGTAATCCGTTCTATCCTGGGAGAAAATAATCCACAACCTCGGGTACTAGGAGGGGATTAAGTTCCTTAAGAAAACACTGTGAATTCAGTGGGCTCGGATTAAATTCTGTTTCTTCTATATTTCTATTTATACGTTATTTTTCCTTCTCCAGAATTATTTTACAAATACAGTGTGTGCTAACAAGCTTATGGAACTTAATCTATATTCTGTATTTGTGTTATACACACTGTTCTGGAGACTAAAACCTGTGTGGTTTTATACTCCTGTTTTGGAGATTAAAGCTTCGTGCTTTTCTACTCCATTTGTTTACTTTAACGTATATTCTATTTTGGTTTAATATCTGTTATTTGGAGATTAAAATCCTAGAAATTTTCTACTCCACTGGAGATTAAAATCTACGTGATTTTCTACTCCAATTTTATTCGGTTTAAAGATATAAAAACTTTGCTGTTTATTGAACATTTGTTTGTGTCATTTTGTTTACAGAAATAACGACTTAGAACGGAAACCAGCCTATTTCTATGGTGACTTCAAATGCATCGACAAGCCGAACAACACTGGCATTGGCACCGACACCGGCAGAAAAGCCTCGAAATTTTCCAGGATTGATATCAAGCGGTGGAAACAAAAGATATTCTTCTACTTGATGACTTTAAGTCTACAGAATTTCATTAAGGAAGATGTTTCTGTTCTGCCTGATGAAACTCGAGACAATGAACGCTTTCTCGTGACTGAGGCGTGGAAGCATTCTGATTTTTTGTGCAAGAATTACATTCTTAGCGGACCGGAGGACGATCTGTATAACATCTATAGTAATGTGGGGACGTCAAAAGAAATGTGGATTGCGCTTGAAAAGAAATACAAAACTGAGGATGCCGGGTTGAAGAAATTTCTTGCCGCAAAATTTTTGGGCTACAAAATGGTAGATACCAAGTCTGTTATTACACAAGTCCAAGAATCGCAAGTGATTATTCACGATCTCCTTGCTGAAGGTATAAGTCGAATTAGTACTTATGTTGAAAGTATTAATTCTACTATTATTACTAATAGAATTTTCATTGAAGGTCTTGTCATCAATGAAGCATTCCAAGTTGCAGCGATGATTGAGAAATTGTCTCCTTTGTGGAAGGACTTCAAAAATTACTTGAAAAACAAACGCAAGGAGATGTCGCTTGAAGATCTCATTGTTCGGTTGAGGATCGAAGAGGACAACAAAGCTGCTGAAAAGAAAGGTCGTGGAAACTTAACAATAATGGCAGCAAACAATGTTGAGGATGCTCCTCAAAATAATAAAAAGAGGAAGAAGGCTTCTGGACAAAAAAGCAACCCAAGCAAGAAGCGGTTCAAAGGAAATTGCTACAACTGTGGGAAATCTGGATAAAAATTTGTAGATTGTCGTGATCCAAGGAAAGACAAGAAGAAGGGTCAAGCAAACATAGTTGAAAAGCACGAAGATATTGATGACTTGTGTGCTATGCTTTCTGAATGCAACCTGGTGGGAAATCCTAAGGAGTGCTGGATTGATTTTGGAGCCACTCGTCATGTTTGTGCTGTTAGAGAAGCGTTTGCTACTTATGCTCCCGTTGGACCCGAAGAGACGCTTTTTATGGGAAATTCTGCAATGGCCAAAATTGAAGGATGTGGCAAGATATTTCTGAAAATGACTTCTGGCAAGGTGGTGACTCTGAACAACGTCCTTCATGTTCCTGAGATTAGAAAGATCTTAGTCACTACTGCATTTCTCGTTAAAAACAGGTTTAAATGCGTTTTTGTATCTGATAAGGTTGTAATAAGTAAGAATGAAATATTTGTAGGAAAAGGTTACCTCACTGAGGGCCTTTTCAAACTAAATGTAATGGTCATTGAGAATAATAAAATTTCGATTTCTTCTTACTTACGTGAGTCAAATGACTTATGGCATATACGTTTGGGACATGTCAATCATAAAATGTTGCGAAAAATGATTAATTTGGAAGTATTGCCTAAGTTTGAATGCGACAAATCAATATGTCAAATATGTGTGGAATCTAAGTATGTTAAACATCCTTATAAGTTAGTTGAAAGTAATTCAAATCCTTTAGAATTAATTTCCACAGATTTGCAACATGAAATCAATACCATCTCGCGGTGGAAAGAAGTATTTCATAGCTTTTATTGACGACAATATTCGATATCGCTATGTTTACTTACTTAATAGTAAAGATCAAGCAATAGATGCATTCAAGCAATACAAAAATGAAGTTGAAATGCAACTTAACAAGAAAATCAAAATTATAAGAAGTGATAGGGGTGGTGAATATGAATCTCCTTTTGAATAAATATGCTTAGAATATGAAATTATTCATCAAACAACGACCCTTACACGCCCCAATCCAATGGGATTGTGAAAAGAAAGAATCGTTCATTAAAGGAGATGTTGTACACATTGTTGATAAGTTCTGGTTTGCCACAGAACTTGTGAGGGAAAGCCATTCTTACGGCTAACCGGATACTAAATCGAGTACCCCATGGGAAAACACAATCCATTCCATAAGAAAAATGGAAAGCAAGGAAGCTCAACTTGAGTTATTTTTAATGCATGGGGGTGTCTGGCAAAAGTGCAAGTTCCTAAACCCAAAAGGGTAAAAATAGGACTGAAAACTATTGATTGTATTTTCATAGGATATGCGACCAATAGTAAAGCATATCGATTTCTGGTTCATAAATCAGAAAATTCCGGCATTCATAATAATACGGTTATAGAACCATATAATGCAGAGTTCTTCAAAAATATATATCCGTATAAAAAGGAATGTGAGTCAATTGGTGAAGGATCTAAATGTCCTTGGGAAGAAACAAAAGAAAGTATGTTTAATTAGGAAGATCCAAGACGTAGTAAACGTCGAAGAACGTCTACTTCATTTGGACCAAATTTTGTGACTTTCTTATTGGAAAATGAGCCTCGAACATTTAAAGAAGCTATGTCTTCTTCGGAATCATTATTTTGGAAAGAGACAATAAATAGTGAAATAGAATCCATATTGAACAACCATACATGGGAATTGGTTGATCTTCCTCCCGAAATAAACTGTTGGGTTCTAAATGAATTTTTAAGAGGAAAATGAAAGATGATGGCACTGTAGATAAATATAAGGCAAGACTTGTGGTCAAAGGGTATATACAACGAGAAGGTCTTGACTATTTTGTTACATACTCTCCAGTTACAAGAATTATGTCCATACGAACGTTAGTAGCATTGGCTGAAGTTAATAGTCTTGAATTCATCAAATGGACGTTAAGACGGCCTTCTTAAATGGAGATTTGGAGGAAGAAATCTACATGGAACAAACTGAAGTGTTTGTTGTTCCAGGTAGAGAAAAGAAAGTATGTAGACTTGTTAAGTCCCTTTACGGACTAAAACAAGCACCCAAACAATGGCATGCGAAATTTGACCAAACAATGTTGTCAAATGGTTTTAAGATAAATGAATGTGATAAATGTATGTACATTAAAAATGTTCCAAATCACATAGTCATTGTTTGCTTATATGTGATGATATGCCAATAATGAGTGATGACATTGCCAACATAAATGCGACTAAGCTTATGCTAACTTGCAAGTTTGATATGAAGGACTTCGGAGTTGCCGATTTAATTCTGGGTATTAAGATCCATAAGACTCCTCAAGGTTTGAAATTGTCACAATCTCATTATATTAAAACGATACTTGGAAAATTCAAGCACTTAGATTTTAAAGTTGGAAAGACTCCAATTGACATGAATCTTGCACTAGCAAAGAAAAAAGGTCAAAGCATATCACAATTGGATTATGCTTGTGTGTTGGGATGTTAAATGTATATCATGAATTGTACTGTCACGACCCGGAATTCCCACCGTCGGGACCGTGATGGCGCCTAACATCACACTTGTTAGGCAAGCCAACGTTAGAGTTTTATTAGCCAATTTCCTTTACGTTTTAGTGATTTAACAATAAACAAGCTAAACAAGTCGAAATAAATGCGGAAGTAAGTAAATAGCCTCTTTGTTTATATTTTATTTCTATTACAACCTAGAATCCGGTTCACAATCCACGAACGTTCTAAGATTTTACTACAAGCATTTGTTCGAAAGAAAATACAAATGTTTACAAAATAAGGAAAACAACAAAGTTTTGGGTATAGAAGGGGACACCAGGGCCTGCGGACGCCAACAGGACTACCTTGGGTCTCCAAGCAAGTGAATCCTATAGCCAACCTCTTAATCAGCACGAACCTGCTCCAAAATCTGCACAGGAAGTGCAGAGTGCAGTATCAGTACAACCGACCCCATGTACTGGTAAGTGCCGAGCCTAACCTCGCTAAGGTAGTGACGAGGCTACGGCGGGGCGTTCGCAATATAACCTGTATGCAGTGTATAATAGAAGCAAAAGGAAAGACAGGATAAAATAGGGCAGTAACTTGCAAGGAATGAATACAGATCTCGAACATATCATCAGTGCTCAACTATTACCTATCCTTAAGTGCAGTTTAAGACTACCGTTCAACTAACACAGTCAAGGAAAAATATAAGCATAAAGATTTGTTGCGGCGTGCAACCCGATCCCACCATATCACAATAATCACAAACAAGTTCACCCTTATTTCACCACAATCCACCCTTATTACACCTGTTGCGGCATGCAACCCGATCCCACCGTACATAGCATTTCACCCCTATTCCTCCTCAATATATCACCCTTATTCTACATGTTGTGGCACACAACCCGATCCTACCATATCAATATTATTTACTCAGCAAGTACAGAAATTACACAATTCAAATCACATAACTCTTCACAAGGCTCAACCTCAAACCAAAACATTTAGAAAGATTATACACTATGAGACTTTACACCAGTAATACTACTTAGCGAGACCAATCCATAATATGCCTTGAAAGTACCAATAGCTAGCTCAAACAATAATAGGAGACAATGAAGCTACGAAGAACTAATACTTTCAACAAAGAGATACAGTGTCTAGCAAGTAGCAATTAGGCATGGAAATACAAGTAAAGCATGTAGCAGTTAAGGTAGGAAAAGACAATATAAGACGAACGGGAAGGAAACAGACAAAGCAGATAAATTGGCGGCGCATAGGTACTCGTCACCTCACCTATACACCGCTCACATGGATTTCATATAGCAAATAAGTCAAGGATTCCTAATCTCTCGTTTCAATAGACACGACACTTACCTCACTCCGCGGGCCACTTAATGCTCAATTACCGCGTTTCCTCTAGTATCCACCTCCAAACCACTCGTATCTAGCCACAATTAACTCAATAACATCAATTATTGCTAAACGAACCAACTACAGTGCATAAATTTAGATTTCTCAAACTTTCCCCCAAAAAGTAAAAAACCGACCCCGGGCCCGCTTGGTCAAAACTTGAGGTTCAGACCAAAATCCATTCACCCATTTACCCCCCAGCCCGAGTATATAATTAGTTTTGAAATCCGACCCCAATATGAGGTCTAAATCCTAATTTTTCAAAAATCCCAAATTTACCCAAACCCCCAATTTCTACCATGGAAATCCTAGATTTTAGGTTGGAAATTCATGAAATGTGATGGGAAATTGAAAGAAAGTGGGTTAGGATCACTTACCAAAGTTTGGGGAAGAATTGGTCTTGGAAGAATCGCCTCTAGGGTTCTAGGATTTGAAAATTTGGAGAATGGGAGAAAATCCCGTCTACCTTAAGTTTTGAACAGTTGCAGGTGTCGCATTTGCGACCTGGGGTTCGCAAATGTGAACCCCGCAAATGCAAAAAAGACTTCGCAAATGCGAAGATTGGCTGAATCTGCTGACCTCGCAAATGTGACCCAGTGTTCGCAAATGTGAATTGCCAGGATCACAAATGCGATCAAAAAACCTCGCAAATGCGAAAGCGTCCCTCCCAGCCCAGTGCTCGCAAATGCGATGGCCTTTTCGCAAATGCGAGGCTCGCATTTGAGCCAGACCTCGCGAATACGAAGTCTGCAGATCTGATGCATTAACTGCTAGTTTTTTCTAAGTTCAAACACTCCGTAGCCTATCTGAAACTCACCTGAGGGCTCCAAACCAAACATTCACGCAAGTCTTAAAACATCATACAAACATGCTGGCGCGATCAAATCGACAAAATAACACCTAGAACTAAGAATTTAGCACCAAACCAAATGAAATTCTCGAGAACACTTTAAAATTTCTATTTTCTCAACCGGACGTCCGAATCACGTCCAACCAACTCCGTTTCTCACCAAATTTCACAAACAAGTCTTAAATATCATAATGAACATGTACCGGGTTCCGTAACCAAAATACGAACCCGATACCGACAAGATCAAACATTAACCAAATTCTAAAACCATTAGATTTTCAGTCTTTCAATTTTTAACAAAAATTCATATCTCGAGCTAGGGACCTCGAATTTTATTCTAGGTACACACCCAGGTCCCATATTTCATTACGGACCCGCCGGGACCGTCAAAACACGGGTCGGGGTCTGTTTACTCAAAACATTGATCGAAGTCAACTAAAATTAACTTTTAAGGCAAACTTTATTATTTTCATCAACTTTCAGCACAAAAGCTTTTCGAAAATACGCCTGGACTATGCACGCAAATTGAGGAGGGTAAAAATGAGATTTTAAGGCTTAAGACCGCAGAATCAAGTTCCAAAATATAAGATGACCTTTTGGGTCATCACATTCTCCACCTCTAAAACAACCATTCATCCTTGAACGGACATAGAAAAGTACCTGAGCTGGGGAAAAGGTGGGGATATCTGCTCTACATATCGGACTTGGACTCCTAGGTATCTGCCTCAACAGGCTGACCTCTCCACTGCACTCGAACAGAAGGATAACCCTTCGACCTCAACTAACGAACCTGCCGGTCTAGAATAGCTACTGGCCCCTCCTCGTAGGTCAAATCCTTGTCCAACTGGACAGTGCTGAAGTCTGACACGTGGGATGGATCCCCGTGATACTTCCGAAGCATGGATACAAGAAACTCCGGATGAACTGCTGATAAACCAGGTGGCAACGCAAGTCTGTAGGCCACCTCTCCCACTCGCTCAAGGATCTCAAAAGGCCCGATATACCTAGGGCTCAACTTGCCCTTCTTTCCAAACCTCATTACACCCTTCATGGGTGATACCTGAAGTAACGCTCTCTCTCCGACCATAAATTCTATACCACGAACCCTAAGGTTGGCATAACTCTTCTGCCTGGACTGAGCTGTGCGAAGTCTATCCTGAATGATCTTAACCTTATCCAAGGCATCCTGTACCAAATCTGTACCCAATAACAGAGCCTCCCCCGGCTCAAACCATCCAACCGGCGATCGACACCGTCTACCATATAATGCCTCATAGGGAGCCATCTGGATGCTCGACTGATGACTGTTGTTGTAGGCAAACTCTTTTAGCGGCAAGAACTGATCCCACGATCCCCCAAAGTCTATAACTCACGTGCGGAGCATATCCTCCAAGATCTGAACAGTACGATCGGAATGTCCGTCCGTCTGAGGGTAAAATGTCGTGCTCAACTAAACTCGCGTACCCAACTCACGCTGTACAACCCTCCAGAAGTGTGAGGTAAAATGCGTACCTCGATCAGAAATAATAGACACGGGCACACCGTGAAGACGAACGATCTCACGGATATAAATCTCTGTCAACCGCTCTGAAGAATAGGTAACTGCCACAGGAATAAAATGTGCTAACTTGGTCAGTCTATCCACAATAACCCAAACTGCATCAAACTTCCTCTGAGTTTGTGGGAGTCCAACAACGAAATCCATAGTGGTACGCTCCCACTTCCACTCAGGAATCTCTATCTTCTGAAGCAAACCACCAGGTCTCTGATGCTCGTATTTTACTTGCTGACAATTTAGACACCGAGCTACATATGCAACAATATCCTTCCTCGTCCTCCTCCACCAATAATGCTGCCGCAAGTTTGATATATCTTGGCAAAGCCCGGGTGAATGGAATACTGGGAGCTATGGGCCTCATCTAGAATTAACTCACGAAATCCATCCACATTAGGCACACAAACACGACCCTACATCCTCAAAACTCCATTATCTCCAAGCTTAACCTGCTTGGCATCACCGTGTCGCACTGTGTCCTTAAGGACAAGCAGATAAGGGTCATCATATCGCCGCTCCGTGATGCGCTCAAAAAAAGAAGACCGACCGACAGTGCAAGCTAAGACATGACTTGGCTCAGAAACATCCAACCTCACGAACTGATTGGCTAAGGCCTGAACATCTAATGCAACCGGTCTCTCATTGACTGGAATGTACGCAAGACTATCCATACTAGCTGACTTCCTACTAAAAGCATCGGCCACCACATTGGCCTTCCCGGGATGATACAAGATGGTTATATCATAGTCTTTCCATAGCTCCAACCACCTCTTCTGCCTCAAATTGAGCTCATTTTTCTTGAACAAATACTGCAAACTCATATGATCCGTGAACACCTCACACGAAACGCCATATAGATAGTGCCTCCAAATCTCCAGCGCGTGAACAATGGCTGCCAGCTCCAAGTCATGAACAAGTTAATTCTTCTCGTGAACCTTTAGCTGCCGTGGAGCATATGCAATAACCTTTCCACTCTGCATCAATACAGCACCAAGTCCAATACGAGATGAGTCACAATATACTATATAAGGTCCTGAACCTGTGGGCAACATCAACACCGGCGCCGTAGTCAAAGCTGTCTTGAGCTTCTGAAAGCTCGCCTCACACTCGTCTGACCATCTGATGGGGCACCCTTCTGGGTCAACCAGGTCAACGGGGCTGCTATAGATAAAAGCTCCTCCACAAACAGACGATAATAACCCGCCAATCCCAAGAAACTACGAATCTCTGTGGCTGAAGTGGGTCTAGGCCAGTTCTTGACTGCCTCAATCTTCTTAGGATCCACCTGAATACCCTCTACCGATAAAACATGACCCAAGAAAGCAACTGAACTCAACCAAAACTCGCATTTCGAAAACTTAGCATATAACTAGCTGTCTCTCAGAGTCTGAAGAACGATCTGAAGATTGTTACACCCCATGTTTTCGTACATGAAAGTACATCATGATTAAATTGATATAAGCTCGGGAATGAGATTATTTTTGAGGTTATAAGTATTATGTTATTTCAAACAAGTGATAAGTAAATTCTTGAAGATGAGAGGGTAAGCAAATCGAAGAAAATGAAATTCGTCAAAGTTTGACATTTCGGGATAAAATACGGTGTGAGCTATAATACCCGATATTTATGGACTAGTACCATACAAGGTACCACATGGCCATGATATCAAGGTGTGTAAAGTGTATTAAAAGTGAGTAGTATTTTAAGTAAATTGAGATAATTCTTAATTTTGTGGATAATTGGTTAATGGGGGATTAGCAAATTAATTAAGGAATTAATTAATACATTGTTGGATAAGAATTGACCACCCCAAACATGGCAGCCCACAAAGTCATAACATATGACTATTAAATCATTCTTCAAGGTGTCATTTTAAGAGAGTTGGGTGGCCAACTAAGCCACAAAGTAGAGCCCACTCCCAAAGGTTAAGAAAACCTTTCAAATTCATTCTTTGAATCTCTAAAATGAAGATGGAAGCTTCAGCAACTCATTCAAATTCTATCGACGTGACTTTGCTACAAAAGATCATACGAGACTACGTGATGTTATAGCAACGGGGTTTTGCAATTCGAAGGGAGTACGATGCAATCTCTCAAAGAATATCATACAGATTCTTCCCTACATCGATCTGCCGTTACGTATTGTCATAATCAACAGTGTTAAAGGGATTGTCAAGAGAATTGGTTCAGGTATGTTAAGTCTATCCCTTCTTTCTTTTGGCATGATCCATACGACACAAACGAAACGAGCAAATGCACAACTTCCATAAAAGACGCTATTCATAGAAATACTAGAGATGCTTATATTCTTGATTTCATAAGTCCTATTATTCTATCGTCTGTTCATAGGTCTCAGAAAATATGTAAGTTGATAAAGTCTACTTCATGATATTAATCAAAGGCATAATGGTCTTATGACACTCCAAAAGATTTTATTGACGTACTTTTCATGAATTGCATTCATTTATACATGTACATTGACCTATGACCAGATGGAGCTATATACACGTATATATGTATATTATATGTATATGGAATATGGGAAAAGGTTACGGCGTTAGATACGCACTACCACCTAATCAGCTGGTATACGTTGATAATTTTGCCCACAATGGCCGAGATGATATGATGGGATGCCCTCAGAGGCTTGATGAAGTTATGAACACATGTACCTATGCACGACATGACATTCATATGCATATGCATGACACTATGAGCATTTCATGATTTACAGAGTTATCCAGACTTACAGGTTGAGTCATTTACTCTATATTTCATCCATGTCTTTTATGTACTTATTAACGTGCCTTATATACTTGGTACATTATTCGTACTGGCATCCCTTTTGCCTGGGGACGCTGCATTTTATGTCCGCAGGTCCCGATAGATAGGTCGAGAGTCCTCCAAGTAGGCTATCAGCTCAGCGAAAGATGTTGGTGCGCTCCATTTGCTTCGGAGTGCTTGTTTGGTCAGTATGATTTAGACGCGTATTGTTTGGTATGGCAGAGCCATGTCCCTACCTTTATGATATTATGTATTCTTAGAGGCTTGCAGATAGATGTCATGTATATGGATACTTGTATGGCCTTGTTGGCCTATATTTTAAGTATATAATGGATCACATTGACCTTATAGTCCCGTATGTCACATGTATGAGTTTCTATATCAGGTTAGGTTGTCCTATGTCGGGTATTCCCTCAAGTTTACTCTGGTTATCGCATGACGCCCCTTCCGGCCCACTTACCTATGATGATATAATAAGAAAGATACGTTATGTTGGTACTCGGTTGAGTAAGGTACCAGGTGCCCATTGTGGCCCATAGGTTTGGGTCGTGACAAAAGAAGGCGCTTCCCCAAAGCAAGCAATGGTTAAGCCTAAGGGACTGTATTTCTAGTTATACTAAGTGTCATCCTCGCGAGTAAGGAATTTTGTTATCCTTGGTACAAAAGCATTACCACAAAGCGAGTAAGGGTAATCGATGATGTGAAAAGATGCCAAAGATGAAAAGGTAAAACATCGATAAGTAGATCGTCGTAGCTCCAGCTCTTAGTACTTTCCTAAAAGGGGGAATATGGAGTGATGTGGCATTAAGTCGGAATTAAGTGGTTGTAGTAACTATGGAATAATAAAGGAAGAATGTGATAAGATTGAGAAAGGGATAAAATTGCACTTATCCAAATCCTACAGGTATGCTACAATTCCAAAACATTATGCAAACATGACGTCAAGGAGAGGAAGTAAGAGCTCCTACCTGAGATGTTATTGATAGATAAGGATCCAGTCGAGACGTAAGTTAAGACAAAGGAAATAACCCAAGAAAGGTTACACGGAGTATTGATATGAGAAAGGGCCAACGAGTAGTTAATAGTTGATTTAGGAAAAGCCTAGTTATGGATAGTCAAAGGGATACAGACAAATCACCAGATCGTGCAAGATAGACATAGTAAAACCCAATATAGTGAATTCAGCCTCGCAGTAGTGTCATTGTACGACTTGAGATATATTCAGATAGGAGTCGGGATAGTTAAAGGTACCATATGAATTTTACAGAATAAAATAGAGTGTCACTAGGAAGACAGTCAAAATATCAGTTCAGAAGAAACCCTACAAGCACAAAGGCATGGAGGTAAACAACTAAGGATGATTGTAGGCAAGGAAGGACATCAAAAGATCCGTAATAAGCTTACAGCTTTACAAGAGTCAGAGGGTCCTCCCTAAGTACTACAATGAAAGAATAGCTGAGGAAGTAAGGAAGAAGGCTTCAACCTAAGCTCAGTGACCCAAAGAGGGAATGGTCTTATAATAACAGTCTCACAACAACATTGCATGCACTTCATAAGAAAGCGGCACCTACCATTGCTAATGCACTGGGAGTAAAATTAGGAGTGATATTCAAGATCATGTGAGTTGTATGGAATCCCAATATGTGTGGGTACTAAGGAAAGCTAAGTATGCACGCAACAAGGCGCTGGACATCTAGGAAAAGTAATTGCATGCATTTAAGAAAATTTGAGAAGGAATGAAAGGAATTATTCGATCAATGATCCAGAGATAATTACATTGTGAATGCACCTAAGATTTCGCAGTATTATCCATGCAGCATATATGATGAAAATTATATAGTCGTAGAAGACCCCGATATAAGTTAAAAGAAAGAATTGAGCCCAGGGCATAAACAAAGGATTAAATTGTTAGAAGATTGTATCCTGGGTATTCCATAGCATCCATGAATGGTTAAAGTAATAACTAATTTCATGAGCCGCAGATCGGAAGATAGCTTAAGCCTACATAAAGGTTGATCAGCGGAAAGAGAAACCTAAAGAGATACATCAACTAAGTGAATCAGGAAATTGATTATTGGAACCAAAAAATTATGGACATCGTGATTGAGAACATTGCAGAGTCACTCTTAATATCATAGGTACAAGAGAGACAATACAGTAGCCATATTTATAATGGCTCTATGATAAAGCCAGTTAGAAAAGTAACAGACTCATAAGAAGTCAGTATGAAGCTCCCACCGGATTGTAGTATTATAATAGAACTTCAAGTTGTGATGTGAATCATACCTATATCGAAGGGAGGTTATAAAAGAGATAGAAGTTATGATGCGAGATTTTAAGATAAGTAAGGTAAAGGTGGACAACGTACAAGATACTCAAATGCAGAAGGTTGTGAATAGTCCTTACTTCAAATAGAAGGCTAGAAGTGTGAGGATTCAATATCCAGGAATGATAGCAGCATCGTCAGTGGCATGTCTTCCATCCTATGGTATCTAGGTATCGAGAAGCCTGATTAAGAGAGTAAAGAGGAGTTAGAGACGATGTGATATCTCGCTTGATGTTCCAGAATGACGTAAGGAAATCTATGATGCAAGTAAGTTGAAAGGTTGCGAGTGATATAAATAGATATATATAGGTTGCCAGCTATTGTATGGTGGAGCAACAAGGTTTTAAAAAGGCATGAGTAAAGATAAGGAAAGGCGAGTAAGAAGGTAACGAAAATGGATAAGTCCTCAGGATTAAGCCCATGAAAATAAGAAGAGCTGATGGTTTCTCTAAGTTATAGAAAGCTCAGTATAACCTGAATAAACTCAAAGGAGTCTAAGACTAATAGCATTTAGCAAAGATGGAATGCTGCCCTAGTAGTAGAATAAGGGTGTAATTGTGATGGGTAAAGGATGACGTTTGACCCTTCGATTGAGTAGTAATTTGAAGAAAAAAACAGAAGGGGATTTCACGGACGGCACAGGATTAAAATACCCATGTAAGGTGAATCACATTGGGATTCTATGAAATACGGTTATGGAAGTATGGTGTCGCCCCCGGGTGGATCAGGAAAATCACTTCTAATGTTCCTTGATGCGACGTGAACCCTAGCCGCAGTGTTACATAAAAGGTCAAATTATCAGTGGTATATTATAGATCAATATTGAGGTGAATCAACAATGGATGGACAAAAGTTATAAAGTATAAGATGAGATTAGGCCATCATTCCTAAGATGAATAATAATGAGGAAGCATTAAAGGACTTAGACTTATACATATTGGATAAGCAGTGAAAGAGTAACCTAGAATTTGGTAGCAGACCTCAGTAATGATGAACCGAGGTAAGAGTTACGGTATAGTATGACCTACCTAGATGCAGTAAAGTTATACGGATAGATAATCGGGTCTCTGAGATAAGATATAGCAATATTAGTGAGTTCAAAAAAGTACCGAGCGAAGAACTTCAGTATACCTATAAATGCCCAAAGAGACATCTTATCAAGCTCTATATATGCTTATAAAGGGACGCCTAGAGATTGGCTAAAGGCTGGGGAATAAGGAGAGAAGAGTTGCATAGGCGTACATACAAGGTCAGAGTCGTACAAGCTGCATGATGGAAGGCAGCAACAGTTATGAGATTGGAAGGATTCCGACCTCAAGCCATGGTGTGAGAAAGAGGCCTAAAGGGGGGAATGCCCTGGCCTTTGGATTTATTCACAGAACAGTCTCCTAGATGGCAAGGAGAGTACTAAAGTATTCGGAAGACATAGGTTATTAAAATGATAAGTGCACCAGTCAACATTCGAGGACGAATATTCCAAAGGGGGGAATGATGTTACACCCCGTGAAGTACACCATGAGTAAATTGATATAAGCTCAGGAATGAGATTATTTTTGAGGTTATAAGTATTATGTTATTTCAAACAAGTGATAAATAAATTCGTGAAGGTGAGAGGGTAAGCAAATCGAAAAAAATGAATTTCGTCAACGTTTGACATTTTGGGATAAAATACGGTCCGAGCTATAATACCCAATATTTATGGACTAATACCATACCAGGTACCACATGGCCATGATAGCAAGGTGTATAAAGTGTATTAAAAGTGAGTAATAGTTTAAGTAAATTGAGATAATTCTTAATTATGTGGATAATTGGTTAAATATTGATTAATAGGGGAATAGCAAATTAATTAAGGAATTAATTAATACATTGTTGGATAAGAATTGACCACCCCAAACATGGCAGCCCACAAAGTCATAACATATGACTATTAAATCATTCTTCAAGGTGTCATTTTAAGAGAGCTGGGTGGCCAACTAAGCCACAAAGTAGGGCCCACTCCCAAAGGTTAAGAAAACCTTTCAAATTCATTCTTTGAATCTCTAAAATGAAGATGGAAGCTTCAACAACTCATTGAAAATTCTATCAACGTGACTTTGCTACAAAAGATCATACGAGACTACGTGATGTTATAGCAACAGGGTTTTGCAATTCGAAGGGAGTACAGTGCAATCTTTCTCAAAGAATATCAACGGATTCTTCCCTACATCGATCCGCCATTACGCATTGTCGCAATCAACGGTGTTAAAGGGATTTTCAAGAGAATCGGTTTAGGTATGTTAAGCCTATCCCTTCTTTCTTTTGGCATGATCCATACGACACAAACGAAACGAGCAAATGCACAACTTCCATAAATGACGCTATTCATAGAGATACTAGAGATGCTTATATTCGTTATTTCATAAGTCTTATTATTCTATCGTCTGTTCATGGGTCTCAGAAAATACATGAGTTGATAAAGTCTATCTCATGATATTAATCAAAGGCATAATGGTCTTATGATACTCCAAAAGATTTTATTGACGTACTTTTCATGCATTGCATTCATTTATGCATGTACATTGACCCATGACCAGATGGCGTTATATACGTGTATATATGTATATTATATGTATGTGGGATATGGGAAAAGGTTACGGCGTTATATACGCACCACCACCTGATCAGTTGGTATACGTTGATGATTTTGCCCACAATGGCCGAGATGATATGTTGGGATGCCCTCAGTGCCTATGCACGACATGACATTCATACGCATATGCATGACACTATAAGTATTTCATGATTTACAGAGTTATCCAAGCTTACAGGTTGAGTCATTTACTCTATATTTCATCCATGTCTTTTATGTACTTATTTATGTGCCTTACATACTCGGTACATTTTTCGTACTAATGACCCTTTTGCCAGGGGACGCTGTGTTTCATGCCCGCAGGTCCCGATAGACAGGTCGAAAGTCCTCCAAGTAGGCTATCAGCTCAGCAGAAGATGTTGGTGCGCTCCATTTGCTCCGGAGTTTCTTGTTTGGTCAGTATGATTCAGACGTGTATTGTTTGGTATGGCGGGGCACTGTCTCGACCTTTATGATATTATGTATTCTTAGAGTCTTGTAGATAGATGTCATGTATACGGATACTTTTATGGCCTTGTCGGCCTATATTTTAAGTATATAATGGATCACATTGGCCTTATAGGCCCGTATGTCACAGGTATGAGTTTCTATATCAGGTTGGGTTATCCTATGTCGGGTATTCCCTCAAGTTTACTCTGGTTATCGCATGATGCCCCTTCCGGCCCGCTTACCTATGATGATGTAATAAGAAAGATACGTTATGTTGGTACTCGGTTGAGTAAGGTACCGGGTGCCCGTTGCGGCCCATAGGTTTGGGTCGTGACAGAGTTGTTGCTCATGCTCTTCTCCACTGCGGGAGTAGATCAAGATATCATCAATAAAAGAAATCACAAAGGACTCCAGATAGGGCTTGAACACCCAGTTCATCAAATCCATGAATGCTGTTGGGGCATTTGTCAGCTCAAATGACATCACTAGAAACTCATAATGCCCATATCGAGTCTGAAAAGTTGTCTTAGGGACATCGGATGCCCTAATCCTCAACTAATGGTAGCCAGAACTCAAATCGATCTTCGAAAACACCTTGGTACCCTAAAACTGATCAAATAAGTCATCAATCCTCGCCAATGGATACTTGTTCTTGATGGTGACTTTGTTCAACTAAGGATAATCTATGCGCATCCTCATCGATCCATCCTTCTTCTTTACCAACAACACGGGTGCGCTCCAAGGCGAAACGCTAGGTCTAATAAAGCCCTTATCAAGCAAATCTTGCAATTGCTCCTTCAACTCTTTCAACTCTGGCGGGGCCATACGATATGGCGGAATAGAAATGGGCTGAGTGCCCGGAACCAAATCAATACAGAAGTCAATATCCCTTTCGGGTGGCATCCCCGGCATGTCTGCAGGAAATACCTCTGGGAACTCTCGAAAAACTGGTACAGAATTCATGGAAGGAACCTCCGCACTAGAATCGCGAACATAAGCCAAATAAGCTAGGCACCTTTTCTCGACCATACGTCGAGCCTTCATATAAGAGATAACCCTGCTGGTAGAATAAACAGGAGTTCCCCTCCACTCTAATCGAGGCAACCCCGGCAAGACTAAGTTCACTGTCTTGGCGTGACAGTCCAATATAGCATGATAAGGTGACACCCAATCCATCCCCAAAATGACATCAAAATAAACCATATCGAGAAGTAGAAGATCTACGCTAGTCTCAAGATCCCCAATAATAACCACACACGAACGAAAACACGATCTACAACAATAGAATCCCCAAAAGGTGTGGACACATATACAGGTGCACTCAAGAAATCACGGGGCACAACCAAATATGAAGCAAAGTAAGATGACACATAGGAGTAGGTAGACCCTGGATCAAATATAACTGAAGCATCTCTACTGCAAACTGATACAGTACCTGTGATAACAGCATCGGATGACTCAGCCTCAGGCCTGGCTGGAAAAGAATAACATCGGAGCTGGGCTCCACCACTCTGAACCATATCCCTGGGCGGCCTCCTGCTGGCTGGCCTCCACTTCTAGCGGCCTGGCCTCCACCTCTAACAGCCTGACCTCCACCTCTAGCGGCCTGGCCTCTACCTCTAACGGCCTGACCTCCACCTCTAGCGGCTTGACCTCTACCTCTGGCTCCCTGACCCCCACCTCTAGCTGGCTGAGCGGGCGGTGGCGCACCCGGTGCCGGAATCATGGCACGAGAACTCGCTGCTATGGCGGAACGCCCAATAATCTCGGACATGTCCTCCTGATATGCCCGTAGCCACCACACTCGAAACACCCATCCTAATACTGTGGCTGTTGAAACTGAGACTGGCCCGAACGGGCCGGCTGACCACGGTAAATAACTCTGAATAGGAGGTGCACGGATATGAGCTGGCGGTGCACTGTAGTTTAGCTGATCAGAATAATGCATATGAATACCACGACCACCTAAAGCACCATGGGATGCCTGGAGTGCTGAATGAAACGGCATGGGAGGATGGCCTCTACCAAAAGTACTTCGACCTCCAGATGAGGCCCCACTGAATCCAATGGAGTGACGCGGCCTCTTGTCAAATCCCTGACCACTCCCCTGAGCTAAAACCATCTCGACTCGCCTGGCAGTATTGGTTGCCGCCTGAAAAGAAATTCTCCCAGTCTCCTTAGCCATCTGCAATCTCATAGGCTGAGAAAGTCCCTCAATAAACCTCCTCACCATCTCTCTCTCTCGGTAAGAAGAAGGAGAATAACATGCCGGGCCAGATCTACAAATCGAGTCTCATACTGAGTGATAGTCATAAAACCTTGCTGTAGACGCTCGAACCGCCTCCGATAATCCTCTCTCCGAGTGATAGGAAGATACTTCTCAAGAAATAGCTGAGAGAGCTGGTCCCAAGTACGAGCCGGCGACCCAGCTGGTCTGTCCAACACACAATCCCTCCACCATTTCTTGGTGGAACCCGACAGATGAAATGCAGCAAAGTCGACCATATTGGTCTCCACTATCCCCATGTTTCGTAACACCTCATGATAGTTGTCCGGATAGTCCTAGGGATCCTCTAAAAATGTACCGCCATAGTGAACTGGTAAACGCTTGGTAAACCTATCCAATCTCCATAAAGCCTTGGAAGACATAGCCGATCCATCACTGGTCTGTGCTGCAACACCCGGTGGAACTACCCAACGGGCTGAGCTGCTGGAGTCTAAAACTGAGGAGCCATCTGCTCCGGAGTGTGGGTAGCGGGAGCCTATGCTCCTCCCCCAGCCTGAGAGACGGCTGGTGCTACAGGAATGTGTCGTCTTGTGCCAAACTCTCCATAAGGCCCACCAGACGGACCAAAGCATCCTGAAGTACCGGGGTAGCAATGAACCCCTCTGGAACCTTAGATGGCCCTGCTGGAACGGTTTGGGCTGGTTCCTCCTCATCAAACTCTACCTGAGGCTCCGCCACTGGTGCTGCTGCTCGAGCTCTAGGCTGAGCCCTACCCCTGCCTTGGCCTCTGGCACGCCTCAGCCTCGTCCTCTGCCCCTCATAAGAGCTGCCACTAGGGGCTCTGGCTGTTGCTCAGCTAAAGAAGCGGTACGTGTTCTCTCTATATGCGAAAGAACAAGAATAGAGAGTTCAATTAGCATTGAGAGGACAAAATCACACGACAGAGAAGAATAGAAGTGTAATTGTTCCTAAACCCTATAGCCTTTGGGAGATAAGTACAGACGTCTCTGTACCGATCCCCAGAATCTACTAAGCATGTTCGTGAATTGTGAGACCTAGGAAACCTAGTGCTCTGATACCAACTTGTCACAACACGGAATTCCCACCGTCGGGACAGTGATGGCGCCTAACATCACACTTGCTAGGCAAGCCAACGTTAGAGTTTTATTAGCCAATTTCCTTTACGTTTCAGTGATTTAACAATAAACAAGCTAAACGGGTAAAAATAAATATGGAAGTAAGTAAATAGCCTCTTTGTTTATATTCTATTACTATTACTACCCAGAATTTGGTGTCACAATCCACGAACGTTCTAAGATTTTACTACAAGCATTTGTCCAAAAGAAAATACAATTGTTTACGAAATAAGGAAAACAATAAAGTTTGGGGTATAGAAGGGGACACCGGAGCCTGCGGACGCCAACAGGACTACCTTGGGTTTCCAAGCAAGTGAATCCTACAGCCGACCCCATGTACTGGTTAGTACTGAGCCTAACCTCGACGAGGTAGTGACGAGTCTACGGTGGGGCATTCACAATATAACCTATATACAATATATAATAGAAGCAGAAGGAAAGACGGGATAAAATAGGGTTGTAACTTGCAAGGAATGAATACAGTTCTCGAACATATCATCAGTGCTCAGCTTTTACCAATCCTTAAACACAGTTTAAGACTACTATTCAGCTAACACAGTCAAGGAAAAATATAAGCATAAAGATTTTTGGCGCCGTGCAACCTGATCCCACCATATCAAAATAATCACAAACACAGTTAACCCTTATTTCACCACAATCCACCCTTATTACACCTGTTGCGGCGTGCAACCTGATCCCACCGTACATAGCATTTCACCCTTATTCCTCCTCAATATATCACCCTTATTCCACCTGTTGCGGTGCGCAACCCGATCCCACCATATCAATATCATTTACTCAGCAAGTACAGAAATTACACAATTCAAATCACATAACTCTTCACAAGGCTCAACCTCAAACCAAAACATTTAGAAAGATTATACAATATGACACTTCACACCAGTAATACTACTCAGCGAGACCGATCCATAATATGCCTTGAAAGTACCAATAACCAGCTCAAACAAAAATAGGAGACAACGAAACTACGAAGAACTAGTAGTTTCAACAAAGAGATACAATGTCTAGCAAGTAGCAATTAGGATGGAAATACAAGTAAAGCGTGTAGCACTTAAGGCAGGAAAAGACAATATAAGAAGAACGGGAAGGAAACAGACAAAACAGATAAATTGGCGGCGCATAGGTACTCGTCACCTCACCTATACACCGCTCACATGGATTTCATATAGCAAATAAGTCAAGGATTCCTAATCCCTCGAGTCAAAGTTAGACACGACACTTACCTCGCTCCGCGGGCCACTCAATGCTCAATTACCGTTTTTCCTCTAGTATCCACCTCCAAACCACTCGTATCTAGCCACAATTAACTCAATAACATCAATTATTGCTAAAGGAACCAACTACAATGCATAAATTTAGATTTCTCAAACTTTTCCCCAAAAAGTCAAAAACTGACCCCGGGCCTACTTGGTCAAAACTCGAGGTTCGGACCAAAATCCATTCACCCATTCACCCCCCGAGCCCGAGTATGTAATTAGTTTTTATCCGATCCCAATTTGAGGTCTAAATCTCAATTTTCCAAAAATTCCTAATTCTACCCAAACCCCCAATTTCTACCATAGAAATCCTCGATTTTAGGTTGAAAATTCATAAAATATGATGGGAAATTAAAAGAAAGTGGGTTAGGATCACTTACCAAAGTTTTGGGGAAGAATTGGTCCTGGAAGAATCGCCTCTAGGGTTCTAGGATTTGAAAATTTGAAGAATGGGAGAAAATCCCGTCTAGCTTAAGTTTTGAACAGTTGCAGGTGTCGCATTTGTGACCTGGGGTTCGCAAATGCGAAAAAGACTTTGCAAATGCGAAGATTGGCTGAACCCGCTGACCTCGCAAATGCGACCCAGTGTTCGCAAATGCGATCAAAAATTTCACAAATGCGAAGGTGTCCCTCCCAGCCCACTGCTCGCAAATGCGATGGCCTCTTCGCAAATGTGAGGCTCACATTTGCGAGCCAGACCTCGCAAATGCGAAGTCTGCAGATCTGGTGCATCAACAGCTGAATTTTTCTAAGTTCAAACACTCCGTAGCCTATTCGAAACTCACCCGAGCCCCCGGGGATCCAAACCAAACATTCACGCAAGTCTTAAAACATCATACGAACTTGCTCGCGCGATCAAATAGCCAAAATAACACCTAGAACTATGAATTTAGCACCAAATCCAATGAAATTATCAAGAACACTTTAAAATTTCTATTTTCTCAACCGGACGTCCGAATCACGTCCAACCAACTCCGTTTCTCACCAAATTTCACAGACAAGTATTAAATATAATAATGAACCTGTACCGGGATCCAGAACCAAAATACGGACCCGATACCAACAAGATCAAACATTAACCAAATTCTTAATACTATTAGATTTTCAGTCTTTCAATTTTTAACAAAAATTCATATCTCGAGCGAGGGACCACGGAATTTGATTCCGGGCGTACGCCTAGGTCCCATATTTTATTATGGACCCACCGGGACCATCAAAACACGGGTACGGGTCTGTTTACTCAAAACGTTGACCGAAATCAACTGAAATAAACTTTTAAGGCAAAAACTATTATTTTCATCAACTTTCAACATAAAAGCTTTCCGAAAACACACTCAGACTGTGCACGCAAATCGAGGAGGGTAAAAATAAGATTTTTATGGCTTAAGACCACAGAATCGAGTTCTAAAACATAAGATGACCCTTTGAGTCATCACATGTACACGACCAAAAATAGCTTGTGCTATAAGTAAATTGAGTCGATACACGAGCAATCCAGGTCAATCTCATTGTATGGCACTGAAACGAGTTTTATGATATTTAAAACATACCCAGGTTTGCTTTGCATTACAGTAAGTATCCTGCGGTGATTGAAGGATACTGTGATGCAAATTGGATCACCGATTCAATTGATTCTAAATCCACAAGTGGATATATATTCACTATTGGTGGAGGAGAGGTACTTTGGAAGTCGTCCAAACAAAACTTGTATTGCCACTCTACAATGGAGGATGAGTTCATAGCCTTAGATAAAGCCGGTGAAGAAGTTGAATGGCTCTGAAATTTCTTGGAAGATATTCCATTTTGGCCCAAACCGTTGGCCCCAATATATATACATAGCGATAGTCAAGCGGCAATTGGAAGGGCTGGGAGTGTTATGTAGAACGGTAAATCTTGTCATATACGACGAAAACATAAAACAGTTAGGCAATTACTCTCTAGAGGAATTATCACGATTGACTACGTAAAGTCAAACGATAATGTGTCAGTTCCACTTACGAAAGGCCTAACTAGAGAGGTAGTTGAGAAATTATCGAGGGGAATGGGAATAAGGCCGAGGACAAGTCATTGTGGCGGTAACTCTACCTAGAAGAATGGAGATCCCAAGATCTAGGTTCAAGGAGATCAAACAAAGTCAATGATGGTTCAACATTGTTAATAAAATTTTGGTCCATTCTCGTGATGACGAAATGTTCAGTACCAAGGATAAAATATTAAGGCTTTTTAATGGTTTCTAAATTTGATACAGGGTATATCTAATAGTGTATCTACGGGATGACACGTTAGGAATCACCTATGTAAGTGTGAAGTATTAGCCGCTTCAAGGAGAATTTGTAAGGCCAGTTCTCTACACACTTATGAGACCAAGCGGTGTTCATGGTTGAAACAAACACAACAATGAGAATCAAAGACAGTTAAGGGTTGATTGTGTGACTTATGGTTGTCTAGGTATACACCAAAGTTCGACGGTTCAAAGATATCAAATCTACCGATTGACCGACTATATCTAACATAAGTTCACTATGGAAAGTTCAAAGGGAAACCTACTTATCCAGATGTGATTAATCTTTACTTGCGAATCACACAATTTTTCATGCATATTTGCGTGATATAGCCATTCCCCATTCATGTGGGGGATTATTGAGTTTTAAGCTTAGTTTAGCTTGAAAGAGGGTGAATGGGAAATGGAGGGAAAAATAAAATTTTGATTTTCCCTTCTTGACAAAGGGACATTGTCCCATATTGGAGGAGGAAAAGACTTTTGATGGGTATATATACAATTGCTCTTATTCTAGCTCTTAAAGAATTAAGAAAAAGGCAAGCCTCGCGCCGTTGTCGTCGTCGTCGCTCGCTCGGCTCGGCTTCGGCTTCAGATTTGGATTTGAATTCCGATTTGGATTTGAATTCGGATTTGGATTCGGATTTGAATTTGGATTTGGTCAAATGATCGACTGATTAATTGTTTGGACCAAATTTATTTGTTAATATTAAGATTAACGTAATATTATTTTAATCCAAATTCGTCGTTTTTGTAATGATAAATTAATTTTCCTCCGTGTTTTGATTTTCCATTTTATTTTGCATAAATAGCCATTTACGTAATGGTCGTTTTACGTGAACAGTCATAACAGACATTCTGAAGAGTTGCACCTCTTCGTTTAAACTCAACATGTTGGCTATAAATAGCAGACCATTCCCTCAGATTTTTCTTACGAAAATTCTGAAATCACCTTCTTTCTTCTGCATTGTTTTAACTACAAAGAAAGCAACAGTAAGTGTGATTTGCTACCGATCATTGTGTTCGCTGAAACACTGGGATTTGAAGTACCGCTACACCAGTGTGTAATCCGTTCTATCTTGGGAGGAAATAATCCACAACCTCGGGTACTAGGAGGGGATTAAGTTCCTTAAGTAAATACTGTGAATTCACTAGCTGGGCTCGAATTAAATTCTATTTCTTCTACATTTCTGTTTATACGTTATTTTTCCTTCTCCAAAATTATTTTACAAATATAGTATACTAACAAAGTTTGGTGAAAGAGCTGGATTGGACTCATTACATGTAACCTTACTTTGTATTTTAGCAAAATCTGTTTTCATAGCTTGAACGTCCAAATCATTCGATGATAATCTTACACTTGCACCAAAAAATACTTTAAAATATTGAAAGACAATGATAGAAAAGAGTAAAAGAAAACATACAGACATATGGATAATATACTACGATATCTACATAGTAACTTACCCTTATAAGATATAACTAGAGGTGACAAACGGCCGGTTGGGTCGGATATGAGCGGGTCGAAAACGGGTAATTCAAAAAACGGATAAATTGTCCGACTCGACTTGTATTTGAGACGGATAAAAAACAGGTTATCCGGTGGATAATATAAATATTCATATCATCCATGGCTTCTTGAATATGATCACATATGAGAGAATTCCTAGTCTCCCAAACTTGAGGAGCCCCAATTTGAGGCTTTACAAATGTAAAAGTTAAACACATTAGTTATCCATTTGATTAACCATTTTTAAAGTGGATAATAAAGATTTTTATCCATATTCGACCCATTTTTAAAAAGTTCATTATTCAACTCATTTTTTAATGGATAATATAGGTAAATAGCTATTTTCTTTTAACCATTTTGTCACCTCCAATTATAACTATGATATCATACTTTTTTCTCTACCATGTTAACTTATATTTATTATTTTACAATTGTTAGAATACTGTAACTTATATAAGTAATTATTTATATTTAGAGAAATGGTTAGACAAAGTGATACTAAGTCCCTAACAAATGAAGAAAAAAAATGCTGGAATAATAATAACACATTGTAGCTCTATTTCATGTCTCCCTAAAGGAAAGAAGAAAAAGATAAAATAAAGTGTATGCTTTATGTCAGAAAAGTTCAAAAAGGCTTACACATATAGCCAATAATAACTCTTTCAGTCCTGTGATGGGAAAGGGAAAGCCCAACCTTTCCATCACCTACAGCCTTTCACAAAGACTGACACCAATAATAGCACATAAATGGCCATTTTGCAATGCTAGTCAAGACCATCCCAGAGATCATTGACTGAAAGGTACCTTTGACCAGTCCTTTTGCCATGCCCTACACATGTTTGCTCAGAACTTTTTTAGTCAGTCTTTCCCAGTGCTCTATTTTTCACTCACATTTCTGAAAGGTGTAGAAAATAACACAACTTATCTCAATTACTTTAGTATATTTATTCACTCCTTTGCAATTTGTGGAGCATGGGTGTCAAGTGCCAACTTGATAATATTAGATCAATTCTAAAAAAATAGATACATAATACCTAGTTTGGCGGAAAGACAATGAGTTTACGTGCCCCATAAACTATCCTATAAATCCATTCCTCGCTCTCACTAAGCTGGTGGCTTCACTTATCAGTTTGTTTGTACACATTTTGACTATCCTACTGATATATGCTACCTCCCACACTCTTGATGCTTAGTGTCACATTAAACTATCTTTTTAAACCCAAAAAAGTAACTGTCTTGCAAAATTAGAGATTGTGAGAAGTTCAATTTTAACCAAAGAGAAGTATACAAAGGAAATGGCTTAAATTGCATTCAATGAATTAATAATGTTACAATCAGGCCTTCAACCTGGAATTATTTGAGAGGATATATAGTATGAAACGACAGGCATAATTCAGGTGGAATACTATCCACAAGATTGATGAAGATACAATAATAACAACAACAAATCCAGTGAATTCCCACAAGTAGGGTATGAGAAGAGTAGTGTGTACGCAGACCTTACCCCTACCTTGAAAAGACAGAGAGGCTATTTCTGATAGACCCAAACACCCTCGGCTAAAGAGAAGAAGATTAGCAAAGATACATGATGACCATAATCAAATATTCATCAGCACTGTACAATCAATTGGAATTTAATAATTATAGTCTCTCTTGTTATATTTTCCTAAAGTACTTCTTCACCAAATGAGTAAGAAGAATTAATGACAATATAGCTACATAATTTAGGGAGCTGATTGATTCTTGTTACCAGCCAAAGCAAGGATGGAATTAGCAAGTTTATTGATAGAATCCACAAGTCCATTGATTCCTTCCCTATTGATCTCAGCGTTTGACTCCTCAATTTGCAGCCTTCTCTCATGCAAAGTTAAGAGTTCTCTGTGCCTTCTCTCTTCTCTCTCTTCACAAGACTGAATTGCTTCTGCTATAATAGCAGCACTTTTGGAGATAGCAGAGCCAACTTCTTGTGATGAGTTGTTAATGTTACCTTTTGCTGTGCCACTACTGGTTCCTTCACCACTCATTCTTCTTTTCTTGGCTGGTGAATCTGAACGATGATCACTTGTATCAGGATCTGAGCTATCACACATCTCCAATACATAAACATAGAGTAAATGAAACTCCATTAATATAATATAGTGTAGTAAATATTGGATAAATGAAATGTCACTATTAAGAATCTTGAGTGATTGAAACAGTCAAAACTGTCAATGTCTTCCTAGATTGATGTGTTAGATTGAAATATATCAAATGCAAATATAAGATCCATATCTAGCAAGCATTAAAACGTCCCTATCTCCCTCTCCTACCTAAGGGAAACATACAAGAGGAGAGAGAGAGAAGAAAGAAAAAAAACGGTAAAAAAACTTAAAAGAAGGCAATTCAAAGAAATNTACACTCAACTTGAGAGGACGTGTTGTGCCTTAACCTGGGTAGCGCAGAAGTTGAAACATTACTTGTCAGCATATACCACCTATCTTATCTCTCGGTTGGACCCGCTGAAGTACATTTTTCAGAAGCCTATGCCCACAGGGAGGTTGGCGAAGTGGCAAATCTTGCTTACGGAGTTTGATATTGTCTACGTGACCCGGACTGCAATGAAAGCACAAGCGTTGGCTGATCATTTGGCCGAGAATCCAGTTGATGATGAATATGAACCTTTGAAAACATACTTCCCCGATGAGGAGATAATACATGTTGAAGAATTAGAACAAGTCGAGAAGCCAGGATGGAAACTCTTCTTTGATGGAGCTGCCAACGCCAAGGGTGTCGGGATAGGAGCAGTACTGATTTCTGAGACAGGGCAACACTACCCTGTTACTGCTCAACTTCGTTTCTATTGCACCAATAACATGGCTGAATACGGAGTTCTCTGTGCCTTCTCTCTTCTCTCTCTTCACAAGACTGAATTGCTTCTGCTATAATAGCAGCACTTTTGGAGATAGCAGAGCCAACTTCTTGTGATGAGTTGTTAATGTTACCTTTTGCTGTGCCACTACTGGTTCCTTCACCACTCATTCTTTCTTTTCTTGGCTGGTGAATCTGAACGATGATCACTTGTATCAGGATCTGAGCTATCACACATCTCCAATACATAAACATAGAGTAAATGAAACTCCATTAATATAATATAGTGTAGTAAATATTGGATAAATGAAATGTCACTATTAAGAATCTTGAGTGATTGAAACAGTCAAAACTGTCAATGTCTTCCTAGATTGATGTGTTAGATTGAAATATATCAAATGCAAATATAAGATCCATATCTAGCAAGCATTAAAACGTCCCTATCTCCCTCTCCTACCTAAAGGGAAACATACAAAGAGGAGAGAGAGAGAGAAGAAAAAAAAGAAAAAAACTTTAAAGAGGCATTCAAGAATGGTTTTGTATCGGCAGTGCAAGAACAGCTGAAATGGATAAAATTAATCTTGGAAACAATCTTGATTAATAAGCTACTCTATATTTCAAGAAAGCAAAGAAAAAAAAAATTGTATTTGAAAAGTGCTAAAAATATGCTCAATAGCATGAAAGTATGTTGTCAAAGTAGGAAAAAGGATTTAAAAAAAGGTCAGAATAATTATGGGAAAACCTAGAAGGATATCAAGCAAATTAAAATCAAGATTCAAAATGTAACATAGACGGGGCAAAAGAACTTTAATTTCTCTCAACCAAAGTCAAATAATATACTTTACTACTTTGCCAAAGTAAACTTTATATCCAAGTCATGGGGTTCAGAAATAAGCAACAGTAAAGCAAATGAGAGTGGACTTTAAAATAGTACGTAGTTAAATAGTGACCATTATATTTACAGTGTTTTGTAATGAATAAAAAAAGGGTTGGAGATAAGAGTACCTACTGTGGGAAAAGGATATTGACCAGTGTAAGCAACATCAGAAAGTTGATGAGCTGCTGTTTGTGCTACTACTGTTGGTGGTGGTGGTAATGGTAGTGGTGGAAGTGGCAAAGGTGTAATTTGAGGTTGAGTTGATTGTTGTTGCAATGTAGGAGGCAAAGAATTCGAAGCAGGCAAAAATCTTTGGCCTTTTCTGTCCACAACTTCAACTAATGCCTCATAAATCTGAGGCAACATATTAGTAGGCAAACTTTTTTCTTTCCTTTCATTCTTCTCAATCTTCCAATAAGATCTCATAATTTCTTCTCCACCTTCTGCTGCTTTCTCAGCCTCTCTTCTTTCATATTCTCTAACTTTCTTGAAATCTCTCATGAGATTATCCCATTTGTCATTACACTGGTTTTGGCTCCTCAAACAACCATTTCTCCAACAATAGTCTTCAACCCATTTCCATCTTAGCTCTGTTGGTTTTCCCCTTTCACTAATATCCCCTTGCCTTCTATTTCTCCTTTCATCGTCCATTTTCTTTGCTTCTATAAGTACCATAGTTTCTTGTACTGTCCAATTCCCTTTTCTATAGTCCCTCAACATGCTACTCCCGCCTTGATCACCTACCAATATGTTATCCATGCAAAAATATAACAGCAAAAAGAAGAAAAGGGTGTTTTTTTGTTTAGCTTGTTTTGCAATATAGTATATGACAAGAACAAGTATGGTATTTTGGGGTATATGATATGAAAATGGTTTATGTATGGTTTTTGAAATTTGGAAAAATGATGAGAAGTAGTGAAGAGCAATCTCTTTCTTCTTATCTTACTTCATGTGCCTTTATAACTAGCTATCTTCCTCTAGCTCCAAATCTTCAAAAAACTTAAACTGATAAGTGTTCAAACCCAAGACTAGTGATTCAAGTAACTATATATACCCATAAAGTTGCATAAATTTAAGAGAAAAGAGTGGATATAGGGAGAGGGGTTGGTTTAATAGATTGGAAGGGAGAGACTAATTAATTAATGGAGAAAGAGAGAGAAGAAGTAAGTAATGAAGAAAGTGTGTCCATTATAAGAAAAGGCCAAAGAAATCCATTCAAACTGACATATCCACAACCCCCAAAAAATTTCACTCAGCGAGAGGGAGGGGTGGACTGTGGGGTTGGGGTATAGCCGTATAGGGGGTTCGGTGTGGTCTGCGTGGGTCGGGGGTGGGGACTAGGAAGAAGGCTTCAGGGGCTAACTAGTCATTTGCTGCATGTAATTTGATGAGCATAAACACATACGTCACACGTGGTTAAGCCAACAGCTAGCCATAATAACACCAAGACTTTCTTTAATTTGCACATTTTCGATATGAGTAATTCATAAAACGGAAAAAAAGGCTAAAAGTACTCATTCTTTTCGTTTCATGCCAAAGGCGGATTTAGAATTTTAAAAAAATAGCTGTTTTATCATAAAGAGTTAATGGGTTCAATTATAAATCCAATCATCATTTTGAAAATTTAATTTCAAAATAATTTTTTTGTTGCAATTTTTACAATATATATTTATACCCCCGGTAAAAATATGATGGTCATTGAACCCGTTGACTATATGTTACATCCTCCATTGTTTTAATATAGATATTTGATTTAATCATATAAAAATTTAGGATGATAAAAGGAGAATAGAATAGGGATTTCAATGGGTTGATACGAGAATTTTAAATGAATAAACAATAAAATAATTAATAATAATAATAATAAAATACAAGAGGGAACTAGACATGCCCACAAACTTGAGTTTGAAACCGTGAGCACAATTATAATAAAAGAAAGGAAAAAAATAACAAGATAGACACGAGATTTGAACCCCCCAATTTTATTTGTAAAGGTGCATTCAACAATCATTATACCATAGGATTACAATCATTATAAATTGGAATAAGCTTTCAAGCCAATTACAAATGAGATATGATAGGACATATTTTGTAAACAATCCTATTTGTAGTTTAACAAATCAATAAAGGCATCCTTCATCCCATAATGTGCCATGTCTTTCTATACTTCTTTATTGGATCAACCAACTGGATCATGGCAGAGGCGGCCCAAAAGGTCCTGGAGGCCCGTAAAAGCCCATTGGGCCCCTAAAACAGTCTTGTAAATGCCAGCAACAGCAGAAGAAGCTCAGGCTGTACAAATTTACACGTGCAAAACATTAAGTTCAGTTCAATAACAATAAGCTTAAGCATCAATATTTTGATGGCGAGTAACATTTAAACATTCAAGAAACTCAAGCTTATAGAAAAATACCCAAATAAAAACAAAGCAAAACCAAATTGTTTTCTAGTCCAAAGATTTTGTTTATTTTTTCTCCTCAAAGATTAAAAAAATATTCGAAAAACATCTAAAATTTTGAAATATAGAAGAAAACAATTGGTTCCAAAATGACTTACCAAGAACCTATAAAATTACATAAACCACCAAAGAAGCCACAAGGTCCTGGCATTGGGGGTCCTCCGAGACCTAGAGGAGGACCCCATCCACCAGGTCCAGGTCCTGGTCCTGGCCCCGGTCCGCCTGGTCTCATAATTTCACCTAGGCTAGATTAACCAAACCTAACCAAATCCCTTATACTAACAATCACAATATTGGAACAGCTTTAGTTTACTTTCAATCTTGAGTTGGAACAATATATAAAGGTATTAAGTTACTAAATATATACTGCTCTCATCTACCATTCTCTAGTCTACTAGTCAAGATAAAGCTTCACCTAATCTTCCTTTCTTCTAAGTATGCACCCTTTTAGTGCATGCAAGTATCTTAACCTGAATATATAAGGTCTTTTGTTATTATATAGATTATATATGTAAAACTAGACTAGCAAGTAAAACAGTGTTAAGGATCAGTTTTCAACAAAAATATCGTATTGGCTAATCAGTCACAGACCAAAGAGAGAGTTGTGAAGTGGACTTGTTTACTCATGAACAATAATTCTACTACTGTTTTTTTCCATAACATCCTATATAAAATTCTTTAACAAAAAATTGTGGGAGTTAAATATGAAATAACTCATATATATAAAACATTATGTGTAAACTTGACAAAGAAAGTAAGGACAATAATTTTAAAAAAAAATAGTAACGTTAAAATCTGAGGGAAATGTTGGTCTTTTCTTATTGATATTGGTGAAATCATTCTTGAACTAAAGATAGTGATAGAGCTTACTTGCTGCTAATAATGTAGAGGTAAAATTGTCTTTTCTATTTCCTCGCCTCTCCGACCCTAACCAATGGCGAATTAGGAATTTTTCCAAGGGTATTTAAATTTGAAAGAAGTTAAAGAAACATTGCGACAAATTAAAGGTGTTCAATATGTATTATATACATCTAAAATGTAATATTTTACCTATATACACAGTGCAATTTTTCGACGAAGGGTGGTCAATTGACAACCCTTGTGACCATGTGGCTACGCCACTGACACTAACTAAAGCAAATGTTACATTCTGTGTTCACACTTAGGTAGCAGCAACTGTACTCTTGAATGGTTGACACAAGTCCACTAACATAAGAATAACTTGATAACATAAGAATAAATTCGTCAAGAACAAAAATTACTAGAAAAAAACAATATTCCAAATGTGCATAATTGTATATTTATCATATATTTTTTCTTTCGTTTTTAAAGGAAAAGGAAAGGAAATGCTACACATGATGAAGTTATCCTCCATGCCACGATGTAAAAGACAAATATTTTATTAAGCGAGCTCGCTATCAACCTCATATTTATTGTGCATAATTTAGTAGTTATCTCGTTATTGTTAATATTCTATCACGTTATTTAATATTTCTAACATTCTCTTACACTTTGCTCCTAAAATGATAAAAAAGAAAATCATATTCTTTTCATCTCATTTTATGTGATGGTTTTGAACAATTATATACGAGATTAATATTATAATTTGACATATATTAAAGTAATTCATAACTTTTTTGAATAGAATGGAATATTGGAATATATCACTTATCGCCATGTAAATTCAGGAATTAGTTATTCCCACGCGGTGTTGGCAAAAAGCTGAAATTAGAAACCCAGTTTGTGTCTGAAGCTGCTCTTCACCAATGGTGTCGTTGTAAGCAATCAACCACTATTAATTACTTGTCAATTTATGGTTTTCAGTCAATGATTCTAATCATTAGATCTTCATCTTCAATTCCAGGTATAACACTGGAGTGGAATTGGGCAATGTATTGGTAGGATCAGACCTATTAAATCATTCATGGGATGCAATTTCGAAGCTTCAAAAAGATACTCTTTTGGTGGATCAGAACCAATCTCTTCCTTTCTCTGCTAAATACCAAGTTTATGACTATCCACCAACAAAGGGTTCTATTATCGCTTTTGTATGCTCACCCAATTGTGCTGTAAATCACTTGCAAGAAGAAGAGTTTAGAGAGCTTGTTTCTTCTGATGCAATTACGTCCTTTGATTTTCTCTGCACTAAAAGTAACAGTTCCGTTTCCCTTCATAAAGCTGCTTTTACCCTTTTTGCTTCTCTTGAGAATGAGCTCTCTCTTCTCAAACACCAGGTACACTGCCTTAAATTGTTTATAATTTCCCCTTCTTCTTTCATGTATATTGCGTGTTAGCGTTTTGAAATTTTGAATATATATATTCTCTGTGTTCCCAAAATGGAACAATTTGTTAGTCAATTGGAGTCGATTGAAAATGTAATCTTTAGTTGATCATCTAATTTGTGTTAATGTAGAGAATATACAGATTAAAGTTATTGAGGAATCATTTAAATGGTATGGTTTTCAAAAGGTTTGGTTTTTAGTATTGAGGTAGACAGTTTAATGAGATTAGAACGGATGGATAATTGGGAACTGTAATTAGACAGGAA
>NC_031989.1:33699260-33700285 GCF_001879085.1 Nicotiana attenuata
GTATATAACGCTGTTTGAATCATATTTCAGCCACTGTGGGCAATATCATTATCATATACCTGCTGATCAGGTGGTGGTGCGTATATAACGTCGTAACCTTTTTCCATATCCCATATACATATATTTACATATATACGCGTATATAACGCCATCTGGTCATGGGTCAATGCACATGTATAAATGAGTGAAGTGCATGAAAAATACATACTAATCTCGATATTCCTTCCGGATAAACTTTTCCAACTGCGTATCATTCTAAGACCCATGAACAGAAGATAATAATAATTCTTATGGGGAATCAAGAATATAGACACCACTACTATTTCTAGGAATAGAGTAATTTATAAAAACTGTGTATTTGCTCGTTTCTTTCGTATAATCAGGACCATGCCAAAAGAAAGAAGGGAGGGCCTTAACATACCTGAAATAGGAAGAACTCCGTATAATATTACGTTGGAAACCCTCATGGATTGAACTTAGAACCAAAATGGATTAAGCTTCTGCGCTTTGTAATTGAGGAACGAAATCTGCTTTGATTTGTTGAAGTTTTAGACGAAACTCCTTCTGTTCCTTTGAACCAAAAGAACGAAACAGACTTCCTCTAGTCTATCCCTTCGTAGAGATAAATTTAACCAACGAAGTTGTAAACTCTAAAATTCCAAAATAAAGAAGAAGATGATTGGTTAATTTTTGTTTTGAAAACGTTAGTTGCGGTTTTACAAACAGAAGGTGTAGGGGTTAGAATCATATCTCAACTATTCCTTGCAATTCTCAATAAGTATTGCACGTGTACATAGAGATCTCAAACCAGTAAAATGCTCTCTATCCATTCTTCATGCATACCAAGAATTGAAATTGGAAAGGTTGAGTATGCCTCTTATTTTTGGAATTTGAATATTCTTGTTCTGTTTTTGTCCAGATAATGGAATAAGATCCATATCCTTATTAAATTCCAAATCCCTAGATTGCCACCTAGACTATATGACTACTTAGTCATTTCTAGCTTTGTGGCTTCTTGCCACGTG
>NC_031989.1:33704000-33707312 GCF_001879085.1 Nicotiana attenuata
GAGGATATGTCCTTTATCGGCCTATACTTCTTTTGTTGTCTCAAGGCTTGTCACCTCTCATTCCTTTCCTTCTACTTCTACTATAGACTCTGTAATACTACCTATTTTTTTTATCTATTGTTGTCATCCATGTATCACACCTTATTCATAATGCTTCCTTATCTCTTTTCTCATTACTCTGCTAATATTTCTGCATATCCCTTTTCTTGTGAAAACTTCAATACGACATTCTTTCGCTTTTAGCTTTCCTTTTCTCCATTCAGTGGATGTTCAAGTTTCTTAACGTTCTCGCTTTACTAGGGATGCGAGCCACACTAAGGTAATATTTATCCCTTCAAGGCTTCCAGTGCCTATCTTTGTAGTACTCATATCTGGCTGCACTATTTTAAAGTGTACCATCTGGGTGTCTCACAAGGAGATCTATTTGCAGATTTGCAATATCCTTCGAAAATATCAATTGAAGCAAACAATTCATCCATCATATCTTCTTATACTGCTTCTGTTAATCCCCATAGGGCATATCTGGAATGGGTGCGACCAATTGTATATACCTCTGTTATTATTGAATATAACTCAAAAATCTTATATTCCTCTATCTCAATTATAAACGCTATTAACCTTCATTAACTGGATGCCTCGTACCTTTTCTTACCTTGCTCCTTTTACTTACTGAAACTTGTACTTATCTTCATAATCTCTCATTGTCCTTCACCATAAAGATGGTATAGGCATTCTTGCTTTAAGGATTCTTATCAGGAAGCTTACACCTTTCAGTATACCCATGATCTGCTAAAGACCTCATATTTATCTATCGTAGGCATCATACAAAAATCCAGTTCCTCTGACTCAGCTCTTCCACAACTATCTCTCTTTCCAACCTTCTTTTCGGATGTAGGCATCGTCTTATTACGAATAAAAATAGAATTGTGGAACTTGAATTCTTATAAGTGAGCTCTACCACACGATCTGGAGTAAGAAGAAAGAGTGACAATCCTAAATGCCCTGTAGCCTCCTGCTTATAAGTGTGGTGCACGACACACCCATAAACAAGACTCTACTAGACACGGCTTGTAGACATCCCTAGGACAGAACTGCTCTGATACCACTTTTGTCACGACCCAAACCGATGGGCCGCGACGGGCACCTGGTACCTTACTCAACCGAGTACCAATGTAACGTATCTTTCTTATTACATCGTCATATACACGTGACATACGAGCCTAAAAGGCCAACACGATCCTTGATAAACTCAAAACATAGGCCGACAAGGCCGTACAATCTTTCACGTACAAGACATATGTCTACAAACCTCTATGAGTACATAAATGTCATAAAGGTCGGGACAGAGTCCCGCCATACCAAACAATTCACGTCTAAATCATACTAACCAAATACGCAACTCCAAAGCAAGTGGAGCGCACCAACATTTTTCGCTGAGCTGATAGCCTACTTGGAGGGCTCTCGACCTGTCTATCTGGACCTGCGGGCATGAAACGCCGCGTCCCCAGGCAAAAGGGACGTCAGTACGAATAATGTACTGAGTATGTAAGGCATATAAATAAGTACATAACAGACATGGAAGAAATATAGAGTAATTGACTCCAGCTGTATGTCTGGATAACTCTGTAAATTATAAATTACTGTTAGCATCATGCATATGCGTATGAATGTCATGTAGTGCATAGGTACATGTTTTATAACATCATCAGCCTCTGAGGGCATCCCATCATATCATATCGGTCACTGTGGGCAAAATCATCATCGTATACCAGCTGATCAGGTGGTGGTGCGTATATAACGCCATAACCTTTCCCATATCCCATATACATATATATACATACATATATACGCATATATAACGCCGTTTGAATACATACATAGATACGCATATAACGCCGTTTGAATACATACATACATACATACGCGTATATAACGCCGTTTGAATCACATTTCAGCCACTGTGGGCAACATCATTATCATATACCAGCTGATCAGGTGGTGGTGCGTATATAACGCCGTAACCTTTTTTCATATCCCATATACATATATTTACATATATACGCGTATATAACGCCATCTGGTCATGGGTCAATGCACATGTATAAATGAGTGAAGTGCATGAAAAATACATACTAATCTCGATATTCCTTCCGGATAAACTTTTCCAACTGCGTATCATTCTGAGACCCATGAACAGAAGATAATAATAATTCTCATGGGGAATCAAGAATATAGACACCACTACTATTTCTATGAATAGAGTAATTTATAGAAACTGTGTATTTGCTCGTTTCTTTCGTATAATCAGGACCATGCCAAAAGAAAAAAGGGAGGGCCTTAACATACCTGAAATAGGATGAACTCCGTATAATATTACGTTGGAAACCCACGTGGATTGAACTTAGAACCAAAACAGATTAAGCTTCTGCGCTTTGTAATTGAGGAACGAAATTTGCTTTGATTTGTTGAAGTTTTAGACGAAACACCTTCTGTTCCTTTGAACCAAAAGAACGAAATAGACTTCCTCTAGTCTATCCCTTCGTAGAGATAAATCTAACCAACGGAGTTAAACTCTAAAATTCCAAAATAAAGAAGAAGATGATTGCTTAATTTTTGTTTTGAAAACGTTAGTTGTGGTTTTACAAACAAAAGGTGTAGGGGTTAGAATCATATCTCAACTATTCCTTGCAATTCTCAATAAGTATTGCACGTGTACATAGAGATCTCAAACCAGTAAAATGCTCTCTATCCATTCTTCATGCATACCAAGAATTGAAATTGGAAAGGTTGAGTATGCCTCTTATTTTTGGAATTTGAATATTCTTGTTCTGTTTTTGTCCAGATAATGGAATAAGATCCATATCCTTATTAAATTCCAAATCCCTAGATTGCCACCTAGACTATGTGACTACTTAGTCATTTCTAGCTTTGTGGCTTCTTGCCACGTGAGGTGGGGGTGAGATATTAATTAATTTTTTTATCCACTTATTAGTTAACAGGGTAATGTCCCGTTATCCGGTAATTAACCAATTACCCGCATAGTTTAAAATTATCCCGAATTACTTAAAGTATTACTCACCTTTCACATACCTTATACATCTTTCTATCATAGCCATGTAGTACCTTGTATGGCACTAGTCCATAAATACCGGGTATTTTAGCTCGGACCGTATTTTATCCCAAAATGCCAAACTTTGACAAAATTCATTTTTCTTAGACTTGCTCCTCCTTTCACCTTCATGAATTTACTAATCACTTGTGAAATAGCATAATCCTTATAATCCCCAAATAATATTTTCCTTGGACTGATGT
>NC_031989.1:33708041-33711636 GCF_001879085.1 Nicotiana attenuata
TTAGAGGGCAGAGGGTTCTGGGATAGAACTCTTGAATTTGAGCCCTTGCACTTAGAAAATAGAGAAACTCCTCCAGCCAAGCCATCCATTGAAGAACCACCAAAGCTGGAATTGAAGCCACTGCCCGCCCATCTCAGGTATGAGTTCCTTGGACCTAACTCCACATTACCTGTTATTATCTCATCTAGTTTGTTAGATGTGCAGGTACAACAACTCTTGCAGGTACTCAAGGAGTGTAAGACTGCCATTGGGTGGACCATGGCAGACACTAAGGGGATCAGCCCCGCCTATTGTATGCATAAGATTCTGGTGGAAGAGAGACACAAACCTTCCAGGGAACACCAACGAAGGCTGAACCCCAACATGAAGGAAATGGTGAAGAAAGAAGTGATAAAGTGGTTGGATGCGGGAATCATTTTCCCAATCTCTGACAGCAGCTGGGTTAGCCCGGTGCAATGTGTGCCTAAGAAGGGTGGCATGACGGTGGTTAAAAATGATAACAATAAATTGATCTGTACGAGAACAGTCACGGGCTGGAGAATCTGTATGGACTACAGAAAGTTAAACCTGGCCACCCGAAAAGACCACTTCCCACTTCCCTTATTTGATCAGATGCTAGACAGATTGGTAGGGAGGTCTCACTTCTGTTTACTGGATGGGTACTCAGGGTATAATCAAATCTCCATTGCACCCGAGGACAGAGAAAAGACCTCCTTCACTTGCCCATATGGCAATTATGCCTTTCGGAGGATGCCATTTGGCCTATGCAACGCACCCGCCACATTCCAAAGGTGCATGATGGCCATATTCACTGACATGGTAGAGGACATAATGGAGGTATTCATGGATGATTTCTCAGTGGTGGGGAACTCATTCGATGAGTTCCTCATAAATCTGAAGCGTGTACTGAAACGGTGTATTGAGACTAACCTGGTTCTTAATTGGGAGAAGTGCCATTTCATGGTACAAGAGGGTATAGTCTTGGGGCACCGGGTGTCAAGTAAAGGAATTGAGGTGGATCGCGCTAAAGTTGATGTGATAGCAAAGCTGCCACCTCCAACTTCAGTCAAGGCAATCAGGAGCTTCCTCGGGCATGCCGGTTTTTACCAGAGATTCATAAGAGACTTTTCAAAAATTGCCAACCCTCTCTGTAAGTTGTTAGAAAAAGATCACCCCTTCTTGTTTTCTGATGATTGCAGGGTAGCATTCGAGGAGCTGAAAAAGAGGCTAGTCACAGCATCCATCATCGTTGCCCCCGACTGGGAGCAGCCATTTGAACTCATGTGTGATGCCAATGACTATGCAGTGGGAGCAGTGCTGGGACAGCGGAAAGACAAACTAATGCATCCAATCTACTATGCCAGTAGAATGCTGAGTGGAGCCTAACTGAACTACACTGTGACTGTGAAGGAGGTGTTTACTGTGGTGTTTGCTTTCGATAAATTCATATCATATCTGATCGGCTCAAAGGTAATTGTATACACTGATCATGTAGCTCTCAGGTACTTGATTGAGAAGAAGGAGTCGAAACCGCGCCTGATTCGTTGGGTGCTGTTACTGCAAGAGTTCGACCTCGAAATTCGTAACCGTAAGGGCACAAAGAATCAAGTCGCTAATCATCTATCACGACTTGAGGGAGCTGAAAGTTCAAATGAGGTTAAGGACATTCTGTAAACCTTTCCAGACGAGCAACTGCTCGCTACAAGTCTTGAGGAGGTGCCATGGTATGCAGACTTTGCAAACTACGTGGCGTGTGGTATAGTTCCCTATGATCTCTCCTCTGTACAAAAGAAAAAGTTTTATCGTGACTGCCGCATGTATTATTGGGATGAACCTTATCTATTTCGAATATGTGTTGATAATATGATCCGGAGATGTGTCCCCGAGATAGAACAATCTTCTATTTTGCAGGCATGTCATGCATCGGCGTATGGAGGGCATTTTGGAGGAGTCAGGATAGTTGCGAAAGTGCTAGAGGCCGGTTTCTTTTGGCCAACAGTGTTTAAAGATGCGCACCAATGGGTGAAGGGCTACAATGAATGTCAGCAAACCGGGAACATTTCCCGTCGCCATGAGATGCCCATGAACCCGATTCAAGAGGTGGAAGTGTTTGATGTCTGGGGGATTGACTTCATGGGACCCTTCATCAGCTCCTTTGGCAATAAGTACATACTTGTTGCTGTAGATTATGTGTCCAAATGGGTAGAAGCTGCAACATTTCCCACTAATGATGCAAGAGTGGTGGTGGGGTTTTTGAAGAAGAACATATTCACCCGTTTTGGGACACCGAGAGCTATTATCAGTGACGAAGGCACCCACTTCTGTAATCGAGCATTTGAGAAGTTGCTAGCGAAGTATGATGTGCGTCACAAGGTGGCAACACCGTATCATCCGCAGACAAGTGGACAGGTGGAAGTGTCTAATAGAGAGATAAAGAATGTATTGACCAAGACAGTAAACGCCACAAGAACTGATTGGACGAAAAAGCTAGATGATGCACTCTGGGCTTATAGAACTGCTTTTAAAACACCAATTGGTATGTCACCATATAAGTTGGTGTTCGGGAAGGCCTGCCACTTGCCAGTGGAACTTGAACATAAAGCTTGGTGGGCACTGAAACAGCCGAACCTAGACATTGAGGCTGCGGGCACAATGAAAATCACCGAATTGCATGAGCTTGACGAGTTTCGATATCTAGCTTTTTAGAGCACAAGGTTGTACAAGGAAAGAATGAAGAGATTACATGACCAGAACATTGTTGAGCGACATTTCAGCCTCGGGGACATGGTATTGCTTTATAACTCCAGATTAAGGCTATTCCCGGGTAAGCTCAAGTCACGATGGTCTGGCCCATTTCGAGTAGTTGAAATATTCCCTTCATGGGCTGTAGAGATTGCCTCAGAAAAAGACTCTCACACATTTAGAGTCAATGGGCAGAGATTGAAGCTATATATAGGCATGAATGAACCAAAGGAAGTGTCAGAGATCCACCTGACGGAACCACATAGGTTGAGCGAGCCTTATATACGCTTGTCTGCGTCGTGCCGCGACGTTAAATCAGGCACTACATGGGAGGCAACCCATTGAATTGTTGTAATCGTCGTGCCACGACTTTAACTAAGGCGTTGGTTGGGAGGCAACCCAACGATAGTAGTAGTTGTTAATTGTGAGTTTTGGGATGTACTAACCAATGCAGGTGACAATGGGCGGGTGATAAGGCCATCGAAAGTGGTAAGAACAGGTGAAAAATATGAAAAAAATTGTGCCCAGGAGTGCGCCCGCGCTACAGGCCGCGCTATGGGCCGCGCATATGGGTAAGTATTCTGCCTGAGCTCAAAAATATTAGCGCGCCCGCGCTATTGAACGCGCTACTGGCCGCGCTACTAGCACGATCGCGCTAGTGGATGCACAAATCGATGAGTTTTTTTACCTGTACTAGCGTGTGCGCTCTCGTACCGCGCTACGAGCGTGCTAGTTTCGCCAAAAATCTGATGCGTTGGTTGTTATTTTAAATGTTTTTTTTATGTTAACTTTATTTAGCCTAAATTAAACCCCCGTCTAATAACCCCCCATCTAATAACCCCCTCTTAAATCC
>NC_031989.1:33712453-33722115 GCF_001879085.1 Nicotiana attenuata
TGCCCTCACATGTATACTGAGCTGGTGAGGCGTGGGTTGCAAACTTTCATTGAGGAGCCGGGCGAAGGCAATGTAATGGTAGTTAGAGAATTTTACGCCAATGTGATGGAGCATGTCGATGGCGTAGTCACGGTGCGCAGAAAGGCGGTGAATGCCTCTGTTGAGGCTATACGGACGGCGTACCAGTTGCCCCCTCCCGTGGATTCTTATGATGATTTTTATGTGGGGTATGGCAGCAAATACTCGCATTGGGACACGTTCTTTGAAACAATCTCTGTTCCCGGAAAGGAGGTTGTCTGGATGAAGTATGGTAAGAAGTTCCACTCCTCGGCACTAACCTTTGAAGGGAAGTGCTGGTTGTATATTATCAACAACCATCTGCTCCCGTCCTCCAAAACTACGGAGGTGAATGGCCCTTGAGCGGCTCTGATCTGGTGCTTCATCAATGGTCACAACTTTGACGTGACCAGAGTGATTCATACAGAGATGTTCACCCGCTGTCCAATCAAAAGGTATGGGTTCTTTTTCCCGTCATTGGTTACTAAACTTTGCAGGGCAGCTAGGGTGCCGGAAAATCTGGCAGTGGATGGTATAGTGCCAAAAGACTGCAAGTTCGGGGCAGACAAGGTAACCACTGGTAAGGAGCCGGCAGCAGCAGGTAGTGAGGATAGTAGTGACTCTGATGACTCTGAGGATGAGGAGACTGAGCAGGAGGACGTGGGGGCCGAGCCACAGGCCCATGATCAAATTGCAGCAGCTGCAGCACCATCTGGGACTGCAACATCTTCTGGAGCTGCCCGGGTGTCCCGTTTCACCGCTTTGGAGCAGGAGATGGCTGGGTTGCGTACCTCAGTCACTGATTTGGGTGCCCGCGTTGACGCGGTGGCTGACCGGCAGGTGAAGTCGGAAAAGAAATTCTTAGGCTGGCTGAGAGCTCTGGGTCGTGCTTGCAATGTGAACCCAGACACCGTCTCCGATCAGGAGTAATATTTCAGGGAAGTTCCTTTACCTCACTGTTCTTTAACTTTTTATGCCATGAGGACATGTCTACATTTTAAGTGTGGGGTGGGGGATACTTCAACGTATATATGTATATGTAGCAATTTGACTGGTTGATGTTTTTTTGTTTCTCTTTGATTGTTTTTGGTGTTTTAAGTAATAGTTTCATTAGGTAATTTTAAAGTAGGTAAGTGACTTGTCCCGAGGACGGATCTCTTTCAGCGGGGTTCTTGAGGGACTAAGTTGAGAAAAAAAAAGGGGGAATATGGAGACTCTTCCTGATGACGGATCCTTTAGACAATTTTCTTGAGGGAAGTACGTCTAGAGAAAAGACCAAAAAGTTTTTTTTTAGGTATTGTAGTAACTCCCCCTTGGTTTTTCTTTGGGCCACAGTTCTTTTCCAAGGGTTTAGCTTGAATCGGGTGTAGGTAGTTTTTGTTAGTTTTTTTTTTAGTTTTTAGTTAGGATTAATGGGCTACGAGCTGAAATCGGAAGAAAAACCCTTAGCGTTGATACACCTGAACACCATAGACACTAGAGTGTAACGCTTAGTCTCAGTGGTTGATTCTTGCTAAAGTGCCTTGAATCGTATGTTTTCTACTGACTCGAATGCTCAAATGAGAGTGTCTTGATAAGTCGGTCTAGAGTGAGTCATATGCCATGTGTGTGTGAGCTATACTGTATTCCATGCTGTGCATTTGATGCCTAGAACTTGCCCCGTGTGTTTGCAAAGCGAAATAGCAGTTTCATTCAGTCTTAGAAGTGATATAGGCATTTCTTTGTTGAACCAGACATATAAAATAGACCCACCTAAATGTAATACATCGTAGTCAACCCCATTGAGCCTATAGGCCTGTTTCTTTGGTAACCACATTGCGAACCTTACCCAATTGTTTGAATGGACATCTGTTTGAACCCTTTACCTCCCATAAGCACTTGAATGGTATTGAAATTATGCAAAACCAAAAGTGTGGGGTGGTGGTTTGGTTTTTGAGTGGAACCGAGGAACTAGAGGAAAGGTGCAGCGTTCGGACAAGTAAAAGAATAAGCGCCACTTAAAAGAAAAGAAAAAAAAGAGAAAAGAGTTTTTGTTCAGAGCAAATGTATTAGTCGATAAGTGGTGGTTTGTTGCAATTGCACCTAATGGAGTGGGATGTTGTAAATAAAAATGAGGTGGAATATCTGGGTGACATAAGTATGGTTTTGAAAGTTAAAGTAATTAAAAGTGCTTAGGGAGGTTAGTCACTATATCCAAATATATCCTACCCGTCCCTTAGCCTACATTACAACCAAGTGAAGTCCTAATTGATCTTAGACTGAGTGGACTCGATTAGTAGAGTATCACACTACGGGCAAGCCAATGGTGCATCTTTGTGGCATGTGAATGTTCTTTGTGAGAGTGAGCGAATTTTGTTTATCTACGTTCCTAATTGTTCTTGAAGTTAATATTTGTGGAACTACTCTCTTGTGTGATGTGAGGGCATGTGATTCACGAAGGAAAGGCAAGTCTTGACCTCTGTAAAGGGTAATTTGAGTAAGTATGAATATTGCACGGCACGTGAGAGTCGACTTTTGAGGCAAGGATTGTTCACTACTAGGAGTAATTTTGGTAATTTGTTCTTGGTGTGATACGTTAGGGAAAATTCTTAGTGAAGGATAGAATGTAGTGGATTGCTCGAGGACTAGCAATGATTTAAGTATGGGGTGTTGATAATAGGCTAGATTTATGTAATTTGGTGATTGTTTATGCCTCAGCTTGATCATGTTTCACTGTTATAATATAGTTAAATGATGATAAATTGGCTCTAATTGTGAATTTCACACGTTGCGGGAGTCATTGGCATGAATGAGGACTTAAGACGGCCATCGGAGCTAAATTGAATCAAGAAAAGCCCCTAGAAGCTGAGTACGTGGGAAGACGAGAGAAAGAAGAGCTAAAATGGAGACCTGGACTAGAGCGTCCACTAGCGCGACCGCGCTAGCCCAGTTAGTCGAGGCAGAATGATAGGGCATATGCGCGGTCACTAGCGCGTCCACTAGCGCGACCGCGCTAGCCCAGATCCGGAAAAGTAAATTTCAGGGGTAAACTTGGAAGTTCGGGGGTAAATTCACTTAACCTATAGAAGGTCCAGCTCGCCCGAAGATTCATTATCAAGGTTTTCATAGCTTAGTTCAAGGCAAGGAGAGGCAAGAGGCAAGGAGGATAATTCAACATCGAGTTCTTCCTTTCTTCCTTTTGTTTTTACGATTTGTGATGACTTTGAATATTGTTGTGATGAACACTAGTATGAGTAGCTAAATATTTAGTCTAAGGTTTTGATGGAACCTACTGAAGGATGAACTTCTTGTTATGTTAATATAGTTTGCCCAGTTTAATCTCTATTTGTTCAACTATGTTCTTATTGTAGTTAATTGATAGGATCCTCAATTAGCTGTGCCTATTTAGTGTGCATAACTCGGGAGAGAGTGCATATTTAGGTCAATATATGAGGGATCAATAACCGAGGGTTTAAAGGCGGGATTAGGGATAACGAAGCCTTGGGTGCAATCTAAAGTGAGCTGTAATAAACAAAGCCAGCTAGCATAACTCGGGAGAGTGCGTCTAGTAAATTGTCGTGATTACTCGGGAGAGATTTGCAGTAATAAGAGTGCTCATGATTGATAGACGATTAGGCAATTCTATGTGAAACATAACCGGAAGGGATTCCATCAATAGGGGAAATCATAACCTTATAACCTTCTCTCAATTGTTTACAACTTAAGCATAGTTAGTTTCAGTTGCGTAATTACATTCATTCTTAGTTAGTAGAAATATCCTCAATTGTTATTCAGAAAGTTTGGGAAGTTGATTATGTAGAATCTAGTAAGTTTAACAAGAGTAATTGATAGGTTAATTCCTTGTGGGTTCGACTCTGGGCTAAATACTCAGATTATATTTGCAACGTCCGCGTGTCCTTTTTATAAGGCATAGTTGGGCGTGATCAAATTTTGGCGCCGTGTCCGGGGAATTAACGGTGTTATCAATTACAATTGAAAGAAATACCAAAATTCTTAGCGTAGTCATTGTTCTTCCTTTTAAATCTTTACATTGAAATTTTAACGTTTGTTGACTTGGTTGTACAGGTGCATGCCTAGAAACTCAACGAGAACTGGTGAAGTATTCGAAGCTTTATCTGATCCGGAGAAAGTTTTTAAGGCCTTGAACCGGGCCAACCGGAAAAGCAAACAGCAACAAACAATTGAACAAATCGAACCGAACATGGGAGATCACGAAGAAAACCCAGCTGCACCAATAGCGCCAGTGGCACCTCTTGTGCCAGAGGCTGCTCTCTATGACTGGGCACAACCCATAGCTGAAAATCTGGCCACAGCGATTTTAGTCCCACAAATACAGGCTGAATCGTTCAAAATCACGAACAACATGTTGCACTTGTTGCAAAACAAGGGACTATTTTCGGGGTCACAGGTCGAAGATCCTCAACAGCACTTGAAGAATTTCCTGTCAATCTGCAAAACGCAAAGGCAGCCCAACGTAACTCAGGAAGCAATCAAGCTATTATTGTTTTCATTCTCAGTGGCAGGAGTTGCCCAGACCTGGCTAAACTCACTTCCCATTAATTCCATAACAACTTGGGAGGAGTTAGTCAAGCAATTCGTGAACAAGTTCCACCCACCCAACAAGACTGCTCAACAAATTGATGAAATTTTGAGTTTCAAACAGAGACCATGATTATAATTCAATAAAGTGAAGCAAGTAACCAATTCTTTCTTTTATATGAAAATTTCCAATTTCCCTTTTTCACCATTTATACATATGTTCTCAAGCCAGGAAGAAGAAATATCAATTTCAAAAAATTTCAAGGCAAGCGATACAAACATGCGCAAATCATGCCGAGGACGTACGGCCCGATCCAAAATATTTAAATTGTGCACTGCCAGAGGGTCGAATGGCGCGGATCATAGATGCATCTATTACCCCGCTCGCGAATCATACATGCGACGCGGTCAAATATAAATAAACAATCACCCTGCTCGTGAATCATACATGCGACGCAGGTACACATAAAAACACACGTTTTAACAGTCAATCAAGACTTCATCTAGGAAACACTTGTTCCAGGAGGTGTACACTTCTCTTTTACAAGTCAAGAAAATGAAGTTTAATCTTTTTAGAAGTTCATTTACTCATTCGATGTGATCTAAGCAATTCAAACGGTCAATATGATTACAAATATTCCAAGTATAGCATGCTTTTGGGTCCTAGACTACCCGGACATAAGCATAATAGTAGCTACAAATGGACTCTCATCACCTTGTGCGTATGTAGTCCCCACAAATAGGAGCACATAACCAATTAACTCACATATGGGGACAATTCCCTCTTACAAGGTTAGAAAGGAGACTCACCTCGCTCTGAAGATCCATAACCGGCCTTCCACGCCTTTTCGAAAACTCAATTCGATGCACAATGCTCCAAAACTCATGCTTCGTGGTGAAAATGGCACCTCAAAGTTGCTCCAAAATTGGCTCCAATGGGAGAAATGGGGTTGAAATGAACTCAACCCCCGATTTAAAAGAACATCACTGCCTCCAGCATTTTCGCACCTGCGGAAATGCATCGCAGGTGCGGTCCTCTTCAAGCTGGGCGAAATCCGCTTCGCGGTCCCTCGAGCGCACCTGCGCCTTAGCACCTGCGCATGCCCTTCCGCTCCTGCGACCCAGCTGCCCCTCACGTGTTCCGCATCTGCGGAGCTTGCCACGCACCTGCGGGCTCGCAGATGCAAAAATAGCCTCGCATCTGCGGTTCCTCCCAGCTTTTCCCAAACTCGCTTCTGTGACCACAAAGCCACACTTGCGGCTCTACACCTGCGGCTAAAATCTCGCAGGTGCGGTTACACCAGATACCAGCTGCTGCAATCCTTCATCAAATTTCCAAATTAGATCCATTAACCATCCAGAATCTGCCTGAGGCCCCCGGGACCCCAACCAATCATGCCAACCAGTCCCAAAACACAATGCGAGCTCGCTCGAGGCCTCAAATCATATCAAACAACTAAAATCACGAATCACACCCCAAATCAAACTTGATGAACTTGAGAAATTCAAACTTCAACATTCGACGTCGAAACCTATCAGATCGCATCCGATTGACCTTAAATTTTGCACACAAGTCATATTCGACATTACGAACTTACTCCAACGTCCAAAATCGGAATCCTACCCCTATATCAAAAATTCCACTTCCGGACAAACTCCTCAAAAACCTTCAAATTTCTATCTTTAGTCAAATGACTCCAAAATGACCCACGGACCTCCGAATTCACTTCCGATCGCGCTCCCAACACCAGAATCACCATATAGAGCTATTCACATACTCGAAATCTCAAACGGACATTGATAACACCGAAATTCACTTCAACCCAAACTTATGAAATTCCTCCAGAATGCTAACTTCTACAATAGGTGTTGAAACGTTCCCGAGTCTTCCAAAGCCCGACCCGGACATACGCCCAAGTCCGAAATCATCATACGAACCTGCCGGAACCTTCGGATCCTGATTCCGAGGTCGTTTACTCAAAAATCCAATCTTAGTCAGTTCTTTCAACTTAAAGCTTCTAAAATGAGAATTTTCTCTCCAAATCAACTCCGAACTTCCCGGAATTCAATTCCGACCATGCGTACATGTCATAATACCTAAAGTGAAGCTACTCAGGGCTTCAAACCGCTGAACGACGCACTAGAGCTCAAAACGACCGGTCGGGTCGTTACATTCTCTCCCACTTAAACATACGTTCATCCTCGAACGTGCTGGGAACTGCACCGGAGTTGTCCGAAATCACAGTTTAACACCTTGAGCACCTACCTGTGCTACCACAGCTTAGTTGAGCATATTAACTCGATCAAATCTGAAGATATTCTCTTTTATTCAAACAAATAAGCTTAGAACCCCATTCCAACATCCGGAATTCTCCGCCAGGCCCGCTTCCAACATATGAACAGCGTAGCAATCACTACACGAGGTACCCGAACATGACCGCATACATTTGCTGAATTCTCACCGTGCACCACATCATTCACAGGACCATAATAATATTCTCTGATCATAATAACCAACATTCCCCGAATTTGATGCTCACAACGCACCTCATGATATATAAAAGTCTTGTTCCAACTCTTGCAACACCGCCACGACAGAAGAGACGTGTAGAAATCCATAACCAACTGCCAAGTCAACAAATCATTGAGGCTACACTCCTGACAAGAACATTACCTCATTTTGAACCAATAATGATCTTTGCTCTTTAATATACTTCATACAATCCGATTGCACTGATCCTAGATCCAATAACCTTGTCTTACCTAGTACGAACTGCTCAGGCAACAAGCCACCCCAGACATGACCAAAGGTCTCATATGATGCCACAACGTGCCAATAGGCTACCAACTCGAACGATATACATAAGAAAGACGAACTCTGGGGGGGACTACTCAAATCACGCAACTAATGTGAACTTTCCTTAGAAAATGGGAAACAAAACACACAGAATAGAATATAAGGGACTGTAATTATCATCACACTGTTGCGGCGTGCAACCCGATCCAAACAACATACTTATGGCGGCGTGCCACCCGATCCACACATAAAATTCATATAAGGAGATTCACACCGAGCTAAATTGCTCATTGCAACACAATACCGAATATCGGTCACAAGCAAGCTAAGTGCATAATACTATCCCTGAGGGGACATATAGCGCCATAAGCTAACAAACTCAAGCACAACTAAGGTGCGATATATGTTCTGAAACTAAAGAGCCATCCTGCCCGCATAACACCATCGCTACACGGAACCTCAACACATAAGAAATCTACCAAGCCGTTTCGCAACTCACACGGCACAATATAGTATTACATGAAATAGCCGACGATGAAATAACATCCAACGTCCGAATACTCCTCCATAAGGAGAGCTATGCTGAAATGAACACATTCAGCCTGATATAGAGCCCATATTCATATTTAAATCCACCCACCGACCTCAAGCCAATTCTGATCGTACCGAACCAGGACCAATAGTCCTTTCTGGGTCCATAATAACCCCTTCATTCCCATAACACTCAAGAATAACCATCATAACTGAAGAAATCCTCCACGGTCCATAACCCAATAAACCGAGTTCCCTCCAAGCGTAAGTTCTCAAATTAACCACATCACCACAATCTTCATACTTGGTCTCGTTCTCCAATCAACCAAGTGACTACATGCCACACTTATACCATCTTCCCGTGGGGCACGCTCCCACGACCTTTCCGTAACAGATAACAAGCCTGCACATCTGATAAGTTAGGATTTTAACATGATTATACCCCTACATGCTATTGCTTTTGTTATGAATTGCCATAAAATAATCCCAAAATGCTTACAAGTTGCGCTTGACTGCAGGTTTGAGCGACAAGATGACAAATGTCAAAGATCGACTCAAAACGGAGTGAAACCTGCCAAGTGTCAAAGACCAATTGAAGTGGGGAACAAGAAGACATAGCGCGGACCGCGCTGTTTTGCCATGCGGCCGCGCTAGGAGATTCAGAGACTGGTTCATTCAAGGGCATCCTGCGCGGTCCGCTCCTTTCTACGCGGTCCGCGTGGATGAGATTTAGAGAGATGGTGTTTTTGCCAAAGTACTGCAACGCGGCCGCGCTCCATTTATACGCGGTTCGCGCCCGTCCTCAAACGCGGCCGCGCTACATTTCTTCGCGGTCCGCGATCCCAACTTCAGAGAACAGAGTTCAAGAGTCCAAGGGCCAACGCGGTCGCACTCCCTTTTTGCGCGGTCCGCGCCTACCCCACAGGGGCATTTTTGTCCAGATTTTCCAGCTCGGTATAAATAGATCTTTTTAACATTTTTAGGCCATGTTTTAGCTGCTGAACAAGAGCTGCGCTCGTGAGAAGTATTTTGTAGCCTATTTTGGCATTTTTACTCTTGAAGATCATAGATTTTAAGTAGTAATCAATTATTATGTTCATTTCATCATCTATTTCTACTGTTTCTTCTTTAATTATGTCTAGCTAAACCCCTTAGCTAGGGTTGTGGCTCAACCCTAGTGTGGGTAGTTAATGGGTGTTGCATTCTAGGGTGAGATTGAGATTGGGTATTTGTTATTTGGGTTGATTTTGTGTTTCAATCTAGAATTTGTGGTTGCAAACATGAATTCAAGCTTAGTGGGTCTAACTCTTCTTGAGAGAGAGAGTCATATAACCCTAAAAGTTAACCCAATAAGGAATTGGGATGGACCCATGAGAATGGTAGTCCCAATTAACGAGTTAAACCTCGAAAGAGTAACTACCCTACTTGAGCCCTAGTTGCCCGATCTAATTGGCCTACCTAATTGGTCTCGAGAGAGTCAATTGGGCAAAATCGTTCTCTCTACCGAGAGGTGTGAGAATGAGTGCAATTGTGCAACGGCTATAGCACTAAGCCCATATTTATCAATCTCCCCCTTAGTAGCTTCTACCCGTTAGCTAGCCACCTAGGTAGTGTCACAACCCTAGTGCCTTTTTCCTATATTAAGCACAACTTAGCAATATTCCTTAGCATAATTTAGCTTTAATCTCTTAGATTACAATAGTAGTTTTAAAATATAAAAAACCCCCTAAAAAAACGT
>NC_031989.1:33724371-33727453 GCF_001879085.1 Nicotiana attenuata
ATGAGACTTCAAATGGCGGACCGGTCGATGAAGAGGCCTCTAGGTATAATCGATGATGTGCTTGTCCGGGTGGACAAATTCATATTGCCGTCCGACTTTGTCATATTGGATTGCGAAGTGGATTTCGAAGTGCCTATCATTCTTGGAAGACCTTTCCTAGCTACGGGGAAGGCATTGGTTGATGTGGAAGCAGGGGAGTTAACATTCCGCGTGGGAGATGAGAAGGTGGATTTCATGTGTGCAAATCGATGAGGCAACCCAATAGTACGGAGGTGTGTTCATTTGTGGACATTGTCATGGCGGTGATAGTGGATGACACAAGTGCCTTGATCAATATTGAAGATCCTCTTGAAGCCGTGCTTCTTAACATGGACGCCAATGATGATGTCGGTAGAGTGGAGTGCGTGAATGCATTGCATGGATGGTTTCATATTCATATGAGCCTAGGAAACTATCTTTGGATCTTGAAAATCGCAAAACTCTGCCAACCAAGCCATCAATTGAGGAACCATCGGTGTTGGAGTTGAAACCACTTCCTCCACACCTCAGGTATGAATTCTTGGGCTCTAATTCTTCTCTTCCAGTTATTCTTTCTTCTTGACTTACTAACTTGCAGGTTGAGGCCACTGTGGAGGTGCTTCAAAAGCGAAAAAGGGCAATAGGATGGACTTTGGCGGACATCAGGGGAATAAGCCCCGCATTTTGCATGCATAAGATCATCTTGGAGGAGGATGCACGGCCATCTCTTGAACATCAAAGGAGACTCAACGAGGTGATGCAAGAAGTAGTAAAGAAAGAGGTTATCAAGTGGCTTGACGCCGGTGTGGTTTACCCGATCTCGGATAGTTCATGGACCTCTCCGGTCCAATGTGTGCCAAAGAAGGGTGGAATGACGGTAGTGACCAATGCCAACAATGAGTTGATTCCTACTCGGACAGTTACGGGTTAGAGAGTGTGTATGGACTATAGAAAGCTGAATAAGGTGACAAGAAAAGATCATTTCCCACTACCATTCTTGGACCAAATGCTCGATCATCTTGCGGGCCGGGCCTTTTATTGTTTTCTAGATGGCTACTCGGGGTATAATCAAATTCTCATTGCCCCGGAGGATCAGGAGAAGACAACCTTTACATGTCCTTATGGCACGTTCGCTTTCTCGAGAATGCCATTCGGACTATGTAATGCCCCAGCGACCTTCCAAAGATGTATGATGGCAATTTTCACCGATATGGTGGAGGATATCTTGGAGGTATTCATGGACGACTTCAGTGTGGTGGGAGATTCATTTGAGGAATGTTTGGTGAACTTGGATAGGGTTTTGGCGAGATGTGAAGAAACCAACCTTGTGCTCAACTGGGAGAAATGTCACTTTATGGTGCAAAAGGGAATTGTATTGGGTCACAAAATCTCAAGGCAAGGAATTGAAATTGATAAGGTAAAAATAGAGGTTATCTCAAGTCTCCCTCCCCCTACTTCTGTCAAAGGGGTGAGGAGTTTTTTTGGTCATGCCGGGTTCTACCGGCGATTCATTAAAGATTTTTCAAAAATTGTGAACCCGCTTTGCAAATTGTTAGAGAAGGATGTCAAGTTTATCTTTGATGAGAAGTGCATGGAGTCTTTTGAGCTATTGAAACACAAGTTGACCACAACTCCTATCATCACCGCACCTAATTGGGATTTGCCTTTTGAACTTATGTGCGATGCGAGTGATGTAGCGGTGGGTGCGGTGCTAGGCCAAAGGATCAACAAAATGTTCCATCCTGTGTATTATGCTAGCAAGACGATGAATGAGGCCCAAAGAAACTACACAGTGACGGAAAAAGAGCTATTGGCTATTGTGTTCGCGATGGAGAAATTTCGACCTTACCTTATAGGAGCAAAGGTGATCATACACACGGACCATGCAGTGCTCCGGTATTTGATGACTAAGAAGGATTCGAAAGCAAGATTGATGAGGTCGGTGCTACTCCTTCAGGAATTTGATTTAGAGAATATGGATAGAAAGGGAGACCATGTGATGGTATTGAGATTAATGATAGGTTCCCCGACGAGTAGCTTCTTTCTGTTTCTATGTGTGATATGCCATGGTTCGCGGACATCGCCAACTTCATTGTGACTGGTAATATCCCGTGTGAGCTCTCTTCCAACCAAAGGAAGAAACTCAAGCGGGATAGCTTGGATTTCTATTGGGATGATCCGTATTTGTTTAGAATTTGCACGGATGGAGTGATAAGAAGATGTGTACCGGAAAGTGAACAAATGAGCATATTGGAGGCTTGTCACTCTTCTCCCTATGGTGGTCATCACGGGGGGGGTAGGGGGGGGGGTAGGGGTGGAGGACGGCCTCAAAAGTTTTGAGTTGCGGATTTTATTGGCCGACGCTGTTCAAGGATGCTAGTGAATTGGTGAAGAGATGTGATGCATGTCAAAGAGCCGGCGGTATTTCCAAGAAGGATGAGATGCCCCTTAATACGATTCTCGAGGTGGATATTTTTTATGTTTGGGGCATCGATTTCATGGGTCCGTTCGTGAGCTCTTGTGGTAACACTTACATTCTCGTGACGGTGGACTATGTCTCAAAGTGGGTGGAAGCCGTGGCTTTACCCAAAAATGAAGCTCGAAGTGTTGTAGCATTCTTGAAAAAGAGTATCTTCACGAGATTTGGTACTCCTCGGGCCATTATTAGTGATGGGGGGTCCCATTTTTGCAACAAGGCTTTTGACTCATTGCTTGCTAAGTATGGAGTTAACCACAAAGTGACCACCCCCTATCATCCACAAGCTAGCGGACAAGTGGAAGTCTCAAATCGGGAGATAAAGAGTATTTTGTCCAAAACGGTGAATGCTAATAGGACCGATTGGTCGATGAAATTGGATGATGCTCTTTGGTCTTATCGGACGGCTTACAAGACTCCAATTGGTATGTCTCCGTATTGGTTGGTGTTTCGTAAAGCTTGCCATCTTCCGGTGGAACTTGAGCACAAGGCTATGTGGGCATTGAGGAAGTTGAACTTAGAATGGGATGTTGCAGCCAATCTCCGTGTGGAGCAATTGAATGAGCTTGATGAGTTTAGATTTCATGC
>NC_031989.1:33729720-33780998 GCF_001879085.1 Nicotiana attenuata
GGCTCGTAGCTTTTGTTTTTGGTTTTGGCGTTGTTAATAAGCCCTTGGTTTTCTTAATGCCACAGTTCTTTCCAAGGGTAGAGTGTTGTGCGAACCGGGTGGCTCTTCCCAATGATGGATGGCGTGACAACCTTCTTAAGGGTTTGAGTCCATTTTTGATTTTTTTTTCTTTTGATTTTGCGTAGTTAAGGGTACCTCAGGCAAAACTTCACTTGGGCCTAACACATTTGCCTTTGATTCCATGGTCAAAGACATAATGTTGTGCTTAGGATGGTGAAAGTCGTGGCCTTGAGACTCTTGTATTGACCAAACAATCATCATGTGGTCTTGTTGAACCATTGTGCGCCTGAATCGTAACTAAGGTCGTTGTGGGCCCTCGACTCGATTTCTTTAGCAATCCTTGAGGGTGTGTGGTGAGATTTAGAATTGTGAGTCCAAGTCCCGAGCCGATGGTCTAAAACATGCCCCGAATGTTTGTTGAGGCGAAATCCTAGGTGAAATTTGACTTGAGAAGTGATTATAGGCTCTCCTTCATTCAAATGCTAAGTTGAACAACTCCATAGCCTACCAATGAAATGATTCCCTAGTTAACCCTTTTGAGCTTTAAACTTCCTTCTTTCAAGAACCAAAACTACAAGCCTACACCCGTTTTTAATAAGACCCTCTCTTGGCACCCACATCTTCCCTTGAGTAAAGGACAAATGTCTAAGTTTGGGGGGAGAGGCAAGAAAGGAAACAATGTGGTAAAAGGTACAAAAGCAAAAGAAAAGAAAGGCAATGAAAAAGGAAGAAAAGACAAGACAAAAAGAAAGACCAAAGTGAATAAGGTCAAAAAGGGGATTCAAAGAAAACAAAGGTGATAAAGGGAGTGGAAAAAGCAGAAAAAGGAGAAATGTGTTGAATTGCATAAGAAAGAGTGACAGTGTGTCTCTCTAACCCCTTGAAAAAGAAGTAAATACTCAAATGAGTCAAGAAAGTGTGCCATAATGAATCAAAAGAAGTGCTTAAGGGAAGATTGAACCCACTTGAACAAAAACATGTCATATCCTTGCCCAAAAGCCTTTACAATGACTCCACAAAAGCCCTATATGATCTTGAGTTGAACGGAACCTACATTAGTGGATACTTACATAAGGGGCAAGCATATGGTACCTAGAGCCGGACTTGTGACCTTCTTTTTGAGAGAATTGAGTGAAAATCCCATCAACCTCGGTTTGTGTGTCACTACTCTAAAAGGTGAGGTTCGCTTAGGGAGAGTTGAGGATGTTTGAGTTTGGGTTCCACAATGACCAAGGTATTTGAGAAAAGCTCTTTGATGAAATGTGTCAACCCTTGATGCTCTTGTGGCACACTTGATCCATAGTTTTCAAAAGCTTAAAATGTGTTAATGATGCATTCGTATTGAGGGCAATTGTTAGTCCCAATTGATGCTTGTTGAAGTTACTTTAGGATAGCTGGAAATTCTGGGATTGCTCTTTTGGGGTGGGTCTTATTTTTTTTGCTTGAGGACAAGCAAAGGTTTAAGTTTGGGGGAGTTGATAAGTTAGGATTTTAACATGATTATACCCCTACTTGCTATTGCTTTTGTTATGAATTGCCACAAAATAATCCCAAAATGCTTACAAGTTACGCTTGATTGCAGGTTTGAGCGACAAGATGACAAATGTCAAAGATCGGCTCAAAACGGCGTGAAACCTGCCAAGTGTCAAAGACCAATTGAAGTGGGGAACAAGAAGACCTAGCACGGACCGCACTGTTTTGCCATGCGGCCGCGCTAGGAGATTCAGAGACTGGTTCATTCAAGGGCATCCTACGCGGTCCGCGCTCCTTTCTACGCGGTCTGCGTGGATGAGATTTAGAGAGATGGTGTTTTTGCCAAAGTACTGCAACGCGGCCGCGCTCCATTTATATGCGGTCCGCACCCGTCCTCAAACGCGGTCGTGCTACATTTCTGCGCAGTCCGCGATCCTAACTTCAGAGAACACAGTTCAAGAGTCCAAGGGCCAACGCGGTCGCACTCCCTTTTTGCGCGGTCCGCGCCTACCCCACAAGGGCATTTTTATCCATATTTTCTAGCTCGGTATAAATAGATCTTTTTAATATTTTTAGGTCATGTTTTAGCTGCTGAACAAGAGCTGCGCTCGTGAGAAGTATTCTGTAGCCTATTTTGGCATTTTTACTCTTGAAGATCATAGATTTTAAGTAGTAATCAATTATTATGTTCATTTCATCATCTATTTCTACTGTTTCTTCTTTAATTATGTCTAGCTAAACCCCTTAGCTAGGGTTGTGGCTCAACCCTAGTGTGGGTAGTTAATGGGTGTTGCATTCTAGGGTGAGATTGAGATTGGGTATTTGTTATTTGGGTTGATTTTGTGTTTCAATCTAGAATTTGTGGTTGCAAACATGAATTCAAGCTTAGTGGGTCTAACTCTTCTTGAGAGAGAGAGTCATATGACCCTAAAAATTAACCCAACAAGGAATTGGGATGGACCCATGAGAATAGTAGTCCCAATTAACGGGTTAAACCTCGAAAGAGTAACTACCCTACTTGAGCCCTAGTTGCCCGGTCTAATTGGCCTACCTAATTGATCTCGAGAGAGTTAATTGGGCAAAATAGTTCTCTCTATCGAGAGGTGTGAGAATGAGTGCAATTGTGCAATGGCTGTAGCACTAAACCCAGATTTATCAATCTCCCCTTAGTAGCTTCTACCCGTTAGTTAGCCACCTAGGTAGTGTCACAACCCTAGTGCCTTTTTCCTATATTAAGCACAACTTAGCAATATTTCCTTAGCATAATTTAGCTTTAATTCTTAGATTACAATAGTAGTTTTAAATATAAACCCCCCCCCCCCCCAAAAAAATGTTAGGAGTGCAATTAGAAGTACAAACGCAATTCTAAACTAAACAGGCAATACAACTCCATTCCAAGCTCCCTACGGAAATTCGACCCCGATCCACTAATCGGGTATCAATTATTGCTACCCACTCTTCCTGCCATTGTGTAGTGTTGAGACGGCTGCGATCAACATCCATGCTACCGACCGCACTAACGGTGAAAGGCGATCAAAATCCATAACCAGGATGCAAAGCCTCTCTCACAAAACACCGATCCCAGGTGACGCTGAAGACAATGCCAACTTACTCTAATCATTCAAACCCCTTTCATGCTCATCCGTGCTCGTGACATCCTTGTCAATACCAGACCGCAACCTTGATCCTCACGTTAAAATTTCATACCGCTCACTGCACCTTAACAAGCCAGCTTGCGGTAGTACAAGAATTTTAATCACAACTCCTGAACCACTAACATCGTAAACACTTCCTTACATGGAAGCCTTTTTACTTAACTCATTCCAAGAGAACCATATCGACACACGAGTGAATTCTCACAACCGTAGAAGATGCAATTCTTTAAGTAGTGGCCTAAACCACCATTGCCCTTTCCGGGGGTCCGCCTACACATAGCAGGCCATAATACTTGAATACTTCCAAATAAAATCAATTACGGCGGCCGTCGAGCCTCGCACGCACCGCCATCACTATGCCAATTCAACCATGGCTAACCAATCTATCTTCTTCTAATTCATCCTTAACTTGCCTTAGAGATAATAATAGCTCCATTCCTTACATCACCAACCTGAATCCGCACTCATCTTGAGGGACTCCATTCCTCGAGACCACATTGTCTCCAAGCCCATGAACCGCTTCATACCCTCCTTGCACGCACATTCGCATCTTCAACTAATACACCAATTCTGATAATTCCTCTACAAATCCGAAGTCTTTTTCTCATTTTCCTCCCAATGCTACATTGCAAGACGAAAATATCATAGAACACTCCGAGCCTCTTATCATAATCTTCTATAAAGGCTCAATTCTTAACCATACTTATAGGCTCGAAGTCATTAGGCACCACACTTTAACTTTTGAATCCACTAGGACCGCTGTTAAGAGCCACCCACTCTGACTTGGTCCCGAATATAATCAACTCCATGAATCTTCTAGCCATGAATACCCTCTCGATGAAGCACCCAGCCGAATCACTTTCCTTGAAACCCGCATCTACACAAGGCATAAATCCTGAATCCTTCCCCAATCTGAACATAAGCCAATGAGGCCAGCCCTAGCACACCCTTAACAATTCCTTTGCTCAAATTACCTCTTATGTTCTTTTTCCCTTAGCTGAAATAACCCATCAATATGCTAATAACCGGAAATTTCATAAATAGACGACCATGCAATCCAACCGTAGGCAGTGGGACTCTCCCACTTAGCTTGAATCCACAATTACACAACTTTGGAACCCGCCAAGATTCTTTATCTCTTATTGACTTAACCTCGCACAATTAAACCGCCAGATTCCTCGAAATTCTTCCGTGAACCATTTATGAATACTCTGAATCATTAACCACATTCGCATGTCCGACCTCCTTACCAGATAGCCAGTAGAATTCTTCGCAGAAGCTTTGCCAATCACGCGACCGCTAATCTTCTCACAGGAGATAACCCACCTGTGGAGACTACACGCCGACATCTTTCAATGCCGCTGCACGAGGCACAATCACTACGTCATTCATAACCCATCAGGAGCCCATGCTCAGTCACCAGTTGCACAAGTCCATTCACTCCTCGTGGACATCAACTAAATGTGCGTCAATATCTTCCAATTCAAAATTATGTTGTATCCTCCTTCATATCAAGCAGCTCCTTTCCGTCGTATCAAATCCCCCACCGAATAATAGCCCATATTTCAAATTAAGTCCGTAGACCCAGCCACTGAATCCACATACTACTCTGCCACTCTCCCACTTTGGGCAAACTCACTTCTTTAAGAAATTACTCGACCTCCACTTCTTACACCTGGCCTTCTAGAAGTTCAACCACCGCGTGACACTTCCCACACATTCTTCCTTCTCCTTTACCGCTCAGCCGATGCCTTAGATTAGAATCTGTCTCAGTAGCACTTCAACCAATAGACCGCTTCTAACTTTAAACCTTTCCGAAGATCTTCCTTTCTCGAACCGTCGACATTAGAACATCAATTCACTCCTGATCTACCGCATCCCGCGATCTTTGACTGCTGCTTCTTCAATACTATCTTACAATATCCCGCCCTAAGGGCGAATCGTAGAAGGTCTTAACACCGGCGAGCTTAGTACATTCAACAAGGACAACGACACCTCATCACAGATGAAAATTTCACCACGCTCGCAAATACCAAGCCTTGTTACTCCATCAACCCAAATCCGAACATTCTTAGCCCGATTGCTTTTCCCCCGCCGGGAATAAAATGACGAATTGCTAAATCATGCACTGAGTAGACCTCCTTTCACGTCATTCACTGCTCCCACACATGGACAAACATCCCACCATCACCTCAAATACCGTGCGATAACCATTCATGAGCATCTTAGCAACCTGTGCATAGCCTCAAAGCTCTTAGGACTGCAGCTATCGAGCTGAAATGACAGAATATCCTTCCACAAGGCGACGACAATAGCTCAAATAACCACGCAGGGAGAAACATCCCGCACCACATTCTTAGTACCATTATAATAACTCACTCGCCGGTTCATACCCAGCGCTTCACGTCGCATAAGATTGAATGGAAAGGAAATAAAGGCATAAACCTCAAAGGAATCAAATCGCACAATAAGGAAATCAAGAAGGGAAGTGCTCCTAACAGCCCTGTAGCCTCCCGAAGATAAGTACAGACGTCTCCGTACCGATTCGCGAGACTCTACTAGACTTGCTCATGACTCGTGAGACCTACGGGAACCTAGTGCTATGATACCATATTGTCACGACCCAAAATCCACTAAGGGCCGTGATGGCGCCGGACACCGCTGTCAGGCAAGCCAGCCATAAATACTTAATTAAATACTCGTTTAAATAATTGTGAAAACTATGATTTTTCCTTCAATATTACTAGTAAAAGGTAATCATTTCAATTAAACAGGATGTTAAGAAATTAATACAAGATACCCCATAATCATCCCAGAACCCGGTGTCACAAGTGTATGAGCATTTACTAGGGAATAAAGTAAAATACAGTAACTGTCCAGAATACAAGTGGACAGAGATGAAAATACAGTAAGATACTTTGAAAGAGACACTTCTGGCTGCGGATCGTCTTCGAGAAGTGCAGCTCACCTAAGTCTCCGAGTCAACCATGCTGTTACGTCCACTAGGCCGCTAGAGATGCATGTGCCTGTGCAACAAAAATGCACAGCAAGTGTAGTATTAGTACGGAAACAACGTGTACTTAGTAAGTATCCCGCCTAATCTCGAAGAAGTAAAGACGAGAGGTCGACTTCGACACTTACTAGTGGTCCAATAATGGTACATTAATAATATGACAAATCGGGGATTTATATAACATGATTATAATTCAATAAAGTGAAGCAAGTAACCAAGTCTTTCTTTTATATGAAAATTTCCAATTTCCCCTTTTCACCATTTATACATATATTCTCAAGCCAGGAAGAAGCAATATCAATTTCAATAAATTTCAAGGCAAGCGACACAAGCATGCGCAAATCATGCCGAGGACGTACGGCCCGATCCAAAATATTTAAATTGTGCACTGCCAGAGGGTCGAATGGCGCGAACCATAAATGCATCTATTACCCCGCTCGTGAATCATACATGCGACGCGGTCAAATATAAATAAACAATCACCCTGCTCGCGAATCATACATGCGACGCAGGTACACATAAAAACACACGTTTTAACAGTCAATCAAGACTTCATCTAGGAAACACTTGTTCCAGGAGGTGTACATTTCTCTTTTACAAGTCAAGAAAATGAAGTTTAATCTTTTTAGAAGTTCATTTACTCATTCGATGTGATCTAAGCAATTCAAATGGTCAATAAGATTACAAATATTCCAAGTATAGCATGCTTTTAGGTCCTAGACTACTCGGACATAAGCATAATAGTAGCTATGCACGGACTCTCGTACCTCGTGCGTACGTAGCCCCCACAAATAGGAACACATAACCAATTAACTCACCTATGGGGACAATTCCATCTTACAAGATCAGAAAGGAGACTCACCTCGCTCCGAAGATCCATAACCGGCCTTCCACGCCTTTCCGAAAACTCAATTCGATGCACAATGCTCCAAAACTCATGCTTGGTGGTGAAAATGGTGTGAGCACGTGATTTTTGCCCTATATAAATTACTCCCAAAAATTCAAACAAAATAATTTTTCTTTCATTATTTTACACTTTTGTGAATTTTGTGTTATTTTCTGTTAATTGTTTGCATTTTATAAAAATATACACATGACATTTGCATTTAGGATCTAATTTCATATTTTAGGATTATTTAGTGGTTAAACTGTTTTTAGAATAAAATTTAAAGAAAATAACAAAAATAGTCCATTTTTGCATTTTTAATTGTTAATTGTTGAATTTGTCATGGGTTTGCTTTTAAATAGGATTTAATAGATTTTTAGGAATTAATTAGTTTAATTTGGAAACAAAGTGGATCTTTGATTTTGCATTTTAATAAAGTTAGAAAAACATAAAATACAAAATGAAAACAAATAAGTAAATAAAATACAAAAAGAAAAGAAGAAAAACAAATAAAAAGAAATTAAAATAAAGAAGCAAAGGGCTGGCCAACATTGGGCCATTTTTGTTCAAACACTCAAGCCCAAACCCCAAACCCCTTCCAAATCGCTCCTAGTCCAAGCCCAAACACCCCCTTACCCGGTCCAATCTTCAGTCCCCTAAGACCACTCAAACGACGTAGTTTCATGCCAATACTACGTCGTTTTGATATCTTTAGATTAAAATCAATCTCGTCCGTTCCTTTTCATTCATCCAACGGTTCCTATGGTTCAAAAGCAATTGGATAAAAATGTCCTAAAATCCTATTGAACCCTAGAGACAAACTATGCCTTCCTCGTACCTTCTTCCCCCCCCCCCCCCCCCGTCTCCGTCGCCGGAAATTGCCTCACGGCGGCGGCCGGTCTCCAAACTCGCCCAAATTTACACCCTCGACTCCTCTTCCCCTCCTCTTTCCAATGCCCAAAACGTCACCCCTAACATTTGCCCATCTTCTCAAATATTCAAAAACAGTGGGGCCGCCTCCGCCGCCCACGGCGGCGCCACCACCAAACGACCCCAATTTTACACCATATGTTTTCCTCAAGGCCCTCTTCCCAAATCCCTGGCCAGCTTTGTTCGAATCCTCCTGTATGTCCTCGAATTTCAAATCAAAAATTCGGCCTAAACCCTAAATGCTCCAAATCTCATCAAATTGATGTCACACGACCTCCTCATCTCCCTCATGACGAATCCATCATCAATAGCCCTCGAATTTCACTGGAGCTGGTCGAATTGTAAATCTAAGAGGTGGCAGAACCCAGGACTTCATAGGTGAGATTTTTCTTTGTTTTTCTTTATTAGTTTCTTCTCCATGACCGTTATTTCTTCATGATTAATCAATTTAGGGTTTGATTTTTTATTTTTTATTTTTTGATAAACTCATCTGAATCAGTGGTTGTATGTGTTGGTCTGTTTCTTATTTGTTTTTGTTTGTTTGGTAATTTAGCTGTGATTGACTTCTTTAGATTTAGGGTTAAGCATGTTCAGGGTTTAGTTTAATTTTCTTTTTACTGCTTTGTTTAATGTTCTTCAGGGTAATTGATATTGTTCTAAGTCAATTTAAGTCTATTCTAATGGGTTTGATTTTGTGTTTTAGTTCAGTTAATCACTGCAATTTGATTTAGTTGTTAATTATAGTCCATTGGTAGATTTAACTTCAGTTAATTTGCCCTGTTTGATTTTAGGGTCTGTTTGGTTGTAGATATTCGATGTTGACCTTGATTAAATGGATTGTTTGGTTATAGCTGATAGTCTTTAATTAGGGTAAAAGAGGGTGAGGTTTAGTTTAGTACTAGGTTGTTAATTTCAGAACAAGTTCAGGGGTAATCTAGGTATTTAGAAATGGATAGGAATGTTGTAGTTTAAGCTAGAATTCTCTAGAATCTTCTAAAATAGGGCCCGTATTTTTGTTCCGGAGCCCGGTACAAGTTCTAAATAATAATTTAGTTGAATCTGTGAAGTTTGGTAAGAATCGGAGTTCGTTTAGTATAAATCGGACCTTATTTGAGAAAATTGGAAATTTTGATGTTCTTGAGTGATTTCATGAATTTGAGGCTTAATTCATAGTGGTTGATGTTATTTTAATGATTTGACCGCACGAGCAAATCCGTATGATGTTGTTGGACTTGCGTACATGTTTGGTTTGGAGCCCCGAGGGCTCGGGTGAGTTTTGGATAGGCCACGGAGTGAATTTAGACTTAGAAAAAAAATAAATATAAAAATAATAATTGTTGCAGGTTCAGAGAAGTTGCAGGTCTCTGAACCAGGCTTCGCGGTCCGCAGTGATTTCTCACGACCGCGGTGACATTTATGCGGTCCGCGGTGAGCAAGGCAAATTCTTCGCGGCCGCGCTCGATATTTCGCGGTCCGCGGTGGAGCTCCGCGGCCGCAATCCTTTTTATGCCGTCCCCAGTGAGGGTCTGAGAGGAGTATATAAACGGGACTTTTCAGTTATTTTTCTATTTTCAGAAACCTAAAACATAAGGGGCGATTTTTCAAACACTGTTTCTTTCCCAAAAACACAAGTAAGTAATTTTAAACTCATTTCTTTCACTTCTTAACTTCTTTTTACAAGATTTGATCCTAGAATCTAGGGTTTTCATGGTGGAATTGGGAATTTTGGGTAAAACCTAAGAATACTAAAATTTGGGGATTTAGACCTCAAATTGAGGTCGGATTCCAAAACCAATTATGTATCCGGGCTCGGGGGTGAATGGGTAATCGGGTTTTGGTCCAAATTTCGGGTTTGGACCAAGCGGGCCCGGGGGTCGATTTTTGACTTTTGGGAAAATCATTTGAAAACCCATTTTCATGCATTAGAGTTGATTCATTTAGCATTTATTAATAGTATTAATTAAATTGTGGCTAGATACAAGCGAATTGGTGGTGGAAACAAGAGGTAAAGCGGTAGTTGAGGCTTGAATTGTGTTCGTGGCATCGAGGTAAGTGTTTGGTCTAACCTTAGCTTGAGGGATTAGGATTTTTGTCCTATTTGCTATGTGTTAGTTGTTGAGTACGACGTATAGGCATGGTGACGAGTATCTATACGTTGGTGTCAAGCATGCCCGTGAGTCTTATACCATGATTAATGTGACTCCGTTTTGTATTGTTCATGCCTTATGTGATGATTTCCATTGTTGAACAAGGCTTGTGGAAGTAATATTGGTAATTGAACATTGAAGAGCGTTGGCTCAAGTTGTAAAATGATTTGTGGAAGTAATATTGGTAATTTAACATTGAAGAGCGTTGGCTCAAGTTGTAAAATGATTTGTGGAAGTATTATTGGCAATCGAACATTATAGAGCATTGGCTCAAGTTGTGAAGTGAGTTGTGAAGTAAATGTGAAAAAGAGAAGAGGTTTATGATATTGTCTCCCTTGCCAGGATGTTGTTACTTTTAATGTTATCTCCCTTGCCGGGATGTTATTGTTTTTGATATTGTTTCCCTTGCCGGGATATGGTTGTTATATTATTGATTCCCTTGCCCTTATTGCTTTGTGATTGTTGTTTGGGTAAGGAAGAGTGTTAAAGCACGAAGGGTGATGCCGTGCATGTTATTTGTGAGAGAGTGTTAAAGCACGAATGGTGATGTCGTGCCGCACGATGTACAATTCCGTGCCTTTATATGAGTAATAATGCATGAAGGATCATTCCGTGCCATGATTATGTAAGGTAAAAGCACGAAGGGTGATGTCGTGCTGATTATATTGATTCTTATGGTGAGGACGAGAGTAAAAGCACGAAGGGACGAAGGGTGATTGATAATAGGTGAATTTGACTATAATCACACCTTAAATAATCACCTTCTTGTGTAGTTTTAATGCTAAAAGTGATAACAAAATGCTCTTATTAGTGCTTTTCATGATTTGCAGGTGATATATGTATAAGGAAGGCTAAGGAGCAGTTTTGGAATCAAAATTGGAGAAAAGAGTCCAAATGTGTAAATTCCCAATGAAGCTACGCCCTGCCAGCCCCTAGGATTCAGAAAAATGGTTTGGCCGCGGTTCTACCGCGACCGCGGTAGAACCGCGGTGGAAGGCAGCTTCAGAACTTTAGAGATTCAGAGAGGGTGATTGGCCTCGGTTCTACCGCGACCGCGGCATAACCGCGGCAGGCGCAAAAAAGTTCAGGGGTCAAAGTGTCAAATACGGGATTTTTAGACCTAAACCCTATTTAAAACATTACACTTCACCCAAGAGAGGCATGTATTGATTTTTAGGGTTTCTTAGCAAGGAAAACCATTGTGAGAGAATACTACAAACATCTTTCTTCTTTACTTTTGATTTTTATGATGAATTCTATCTTAGTTTATTTTTCCATAGCCATGAGTAGCTAAATTCCTTGTTTAAGGTTTTGATAGAACCTATTGGGTGATGAACTTCTTGTTTATGTGAATACAAATTGCTAATTTAATCTCTATTTGTTCAACTTCGTGTTTGCTGTAGTTAATTTGACAGGATCCTCAATTAGCTGTGCCTATTTAGTGTGCATAACTTGGAAAAGAGTGCATATTTAGGGTATTGTTGAACAACACCACTCCTAGATTATTAGAGGAATCTATAATTGCGGGTTTAAAGGCGGGATTAGGGATAACGAAGCCTTGGGTGTAATCTAAAGTGAATCGTGCTAAATAAAGTAAGCTAGTGTATCTCGGGAGAGTGCAATAGTAAATTACTGTGATTACTCGGGAGAGATTTACAGTAAGATTAGCGTTCATGATTGATAGAGATGTGTTGGTAAATTTGTATGAGCATAAATAGAAGGGATTCCATCAATAGGGAAAATCATTGCCTTAGCTTTTTATCATAATTGTTTACAACCTTATTAGTTTAGTTTACAGCTATTTAGTTACTTGCAAGCGTAGTTGTTAAAGAACATTCAACTGAGATTTGAATATTTGGGAAGTTGGTTCTAAAGAATTAGTGGGTCTGAAGATAGTGGTTGTGAGCACGTGATTTTTGCCCTATATATGAATTATTCCCAAAATTCCAAACAACATGATTTCTCTGCAATTTTGTGAAGTTTGTGTTTTTCTGTTAATTGTTTGCATTTTATTTGTGCATTTTAATTCATATAAAAATATAAAAAATACACTTGGCACTTGCATTTAGGATTTAATTTCATATTTTAGGATCAATTAGCGGTTAAGTTGGCTTTTAGAACAAAATATAAAGAAAATAACAAAAATAGCTCACTTTTGTTTTTTTTAATTGTTTAATTGAGAATTCGTCATGAAATAGATTTTAAACAATTTTAGGAGTAATTAGTTTAACTTTGGAATATATTAGGACTTTATTTTAATTTTTTAGCAGATCAGAAAATAAAATACAAATAAATATATAAAATATAAAAATGAAAACAAAACAAATTGAATAAAGAGAGAATAAAAAAGGCTATTGAAAAGAAAAAGAGGGCTTGTCTTGAAGGACCCGGAACTGGGCCATTTTTAATTAATTCGGTCTTAGCCCAAAAGAATACACCCCTGGACCAGGCCCAAACGCTCCAAACCCGGTCCAGCCCCCTCCCCCCCCCCCCCCCCATATACCAAACGACATTGTTTCATGCCGGATTGATCTGGACCATCGAGGTTTTTTTAATCGAACGGTCAGGAACACGGGAGTCTTTGGTATAAGACTGTCTGAAGGACCCCCCGCCCCTCGGAACCCCCCTACCCCCCTTCGTCTCACTAGCCATTAGAGACCATTCAACACCACTGTCCTCCGCCGCAAACCGCCGGCCGGAAATCGCCTCCGCCGGCAGCAGGTCTCCGATGGACCTCAAATTAACACCACGTGACCGCCTTCCCTTCCTCTTTCCAAATCCATGCCTCGTCTCCTTCAAATCTCACCCAAATTGTTCGAATAATCGAAACCCTAGCCGCCGCCTCCATTGTGGCCGGCGGCGCCGGCGTCCAAACCCCACCCCATGAACACCATAGACTCGCCTCCACTCCTTCATCCCTAATCTCCAACCGAGTTTCCTCGAATCTCCTTGTATATGCTCGAATTTCAAATCTTAGGACGAGCAGAACCCTAAAATTCGATTGGGTTCGAGCTTGGCCAATTTCTTGCATCCAGTATTGGATTTGAGTCCTGAAATAACGTTTTCATTTGTTTTGGAAAAGAACGAACGATTAGGTTATTCCGGGGCTCGAATCAAGTTTCCAGCGTCCGGTCTAGGTTCCTCAGGTAATGTTTTCTTGGTTTTTCTTTCCATCCCTTCTCGATTAGTCAATTTAGGATTTGGTTGTCTTTTTGAATTCAATATAGGCATTCTTCTGTTATCTGATTATTTTCTCTTTAATACATAATAATAATTAGCTTACATGTTTTCCAAGTCCTGTTTAGATTTCCTCATGTACGGTATTCTGAAATTTGCTTGCCTGAGTATGCGTTTGATTTTGTTTTGTTAATTGATTCTGTTTAAGGTATTGTTTGATCCTTATTTTTGTTAGTATGTGATTCGTTAGTTTTTGGTTAGTTAATTCCGTCCGCGTGGTTTAATCAGTAAATGTCATGGGTTAATTCATTGAGTCATTAGGCTTAGTTGTTTGGTTATAGCTGATAGATTTTAACTGATGTTTAGTAATTTCTGGGGGTCTCCAGGGGTACTTTGGGCACACGAAATGGTTAGTTTTGTTAAAGCTTTGGTAAATTCTAGAACTTGAGTAGGGGTTAGTATAGGTATATTGTAAAGTAGAAGAACACCCTAAGGCCCTATCTAGAATAAGGACTTTAGTGAAGATTTCAGCAAACTAGGCAGTAACTTGGAAGAACAAGCTAAAAATTGAAGGCTAGTGGGTGAAATCTGAAACTAAAAAGAGGAAAAAATGTGGAGTGCCCTCTAGAACATTCTATCCCCATTTCCTGCCTATAAAAGGCAACCAATGCCTTCATTCGGAGTTTTTTGGAGCTCACAAAATCCTCCCCCCCCCCCAAAAGGTGCCGTCTAAGTTTCAATCCTGATTTTGAAATTTCAACATTCAAAAACCAAAAAAACAATAGAAAACCTCTAAAAAACAAAAAAATACCGTTCCATTATATAATTCAGGTTAATTTTGGCATTTAGTTATCGATTTCCATTCTTCTAGTTCAATATTTGGGTTCTGAAACTTCAAGTGTTCCCTGGTCTGATTTCGAGCAATTTTGGGTCTGTTTAAACTGGTTTTGGACGAGTTGTGCATCTGCTGAAGTATTCTAATGCATTTCGAGCTTATTTGGTTGCATTTCAAGTGGTTTTTGGGTTGATTTGTTAGTTTCTGCTTGGTTGTTGAATGTTTCTGGATTTCTGAATCCATTCCTGGGCTGTTCGTTATTCAATATTGCTGGAAATTGTTCATTACTGCTGCTGCTCGATCATTGTTTTGGCTGACCTCTTCTCCTCCATTTCTATTTCTATTTCCAGGTATTTTTTCAGCTCCAATTGATGTGTGAAGGACTGAAGCAGTCGATGTGTATTAGTTAATTGAAGAAATGAAATTTGGCTTGTGATAGCAATTTGTTTATAGCTATGATAGTTTAATTGTATCTACACAGTAGCTGTAGTGGAAAGTTAAATGAATGGACACTTTACAATTTGTAGTAAGTGGACTGTATAACTATTACTCTTTCGGACTTGTATTGTGAGTGGAATGCTTGATTTAGTCTTGTAGTTGTAAGAATAGGTTCAAATTGGTTGTAAGTCTCAGTAGCTAATTCCAGTAGTTGTGTAGTTGTAAAAAATATATGTTCGAAATGGTTGTAAGTTTCAGTAGCTAATTTCAGTAATCCAAGTCCAAAATATCGAAATCACTTGATGTGTTGAGATCTGGTTTAGTAGTTTTAATTTGAATTAGCCAATGAGTTGTTATTATTGTTGCTAAAGTTGAACCATGTTTTAGTCTAATTTGCATTTGTAGTGGTATTTAGGAACTCACTAAGAGGTAAATAAGTAGGCCAATCCGAGTTGGAACTGGAATTCAATGATCAATGCTTCATTAGTTTGAGTAGGTGAATGTTGTTCTTCCTTATCACAACAGTTGAGTGCACTTTGAATAATTTGAAGCAATCTTGGTGCATATTTTCTCAAATTGAATTGAAAGTTGGTTTAGTTTAATAATCAAGGCTTAACAGCCGCCTCTCCTAGTGCAAGTAAAATCTGGGCCAGCCCTTTGGTCTTAAAATCGTTAGGTTCGGACAAAATAATTAATTAAGTAGGGCCTTTCCTTTGTTTTTTTAGAGACAATACATGATAGAAAATTGTAGATTACTTTAGGTTTGCCTTTTAATAATAAAACGAGATGAGCCTCGCCAAACAAAACAAACAAAATTGAGGGGCCCTCGATAAATGTTTATACAACAATACTTAGACTTCGGGATGAGCCGTTTAGCGAATTTCACGGCTTCCCCAAAGATAATAACACGTTAGCTACTTTAGGCACGTATTTTAAATAATTTTACCTTCCTAAATACGGGTGCACATTTATGTGACCCAAATCCAAATCCCAACGAAGTCGAAATGTGTCAAAAATTGCGGGTGCATTTATGTGACGCGGTTCGAGACTTATTTTCACGATGTTGCAATTCTCTTAAAATAATAATAATAAAAGCGGTTCAAAGTTAAAAAGCACATAGGTTAAAACATGTACTAAAATCAAATAAATAAGCCAAATATGACAGTTGAGCGACCGTGCTAAAACCACGGAACTCGGAAATGCCTAACACCTTCTCCCGGGTTAACAGAATTCCTTACTCGGATTTCTGGATCGCAGACTGTTAAACAGAGTCATAATTTCCACGGTTCGGGATTCAACCGGTGACTTGGGACACCATTAATCTCCCAAGTGGCGACTCTAAAATCTTAATAATAAATCCCGTTCCGATTGTCCTTTAAGTGGAAAAACTCCTTTACGTCCTTGCGGGTGTAGCGAAAAAGGAGGTGTGACAGCTCTGGCGACTCTGCTAGGGACACAAACCCAGAACTTCGGTTCAGGGTTTAAGAATTCGAGCTTAGAATAATTGTTATGTTCGGCTTTATTTGATTTTCCTACATGTTTCATTCCAAATGTGCAAAATGTTGCTTTTTACCGCTTTGATATTATCTAAACTGTATATAAACTGTGCCGAAACCCTTCTCTTCTCACCTCCGGAGATGTGCTCACTGGTGGAGACTCCCTATTCTGTTAGTGTCATACCTTAAAATAAGAAAGAGGCCGGACAAGTTACTAAGCCGGATGGCCTTTTGGTTCCCGGTACGTAGCCCCCTCCTCGACTTGAGTTGTCCGCTCGGGTACACAGTCTAGAACATATACCCAGGTTTTGAACCTAGAATAACTTGACCTCATGCCGGATCCCTAGTAGGAACGCTTATTTGAATCACGTGCATTTTGACTTAGGGGACTCAACACAGGGGTTGGGTCCGTCTAGGACAGGTGTACCTGGAATAATGGACCATCCTGATGCATCCTACTTGTGCATTTATCTGTTTTGGACTCGCATGCTGACCGGCTTTGAATATCTGGAAAATTGAAAAGCAAAAAGAGAAAAAGAGAAAATAGCAGTGTAGAGGGTTAATTACCTATATTAGAAAAACCAATGTCCAAGTAGTGCCGAAATGCTGCCGGATTTTTGAGAAAATGAAAGGAAAAAGAAGAAAAGTATTTTTTTAGTTTGTTTTGTTTGCCAATGGAAAAGAAAAACAAAAAGAGTTTTATTTTCAAATTAGTTTGTTTATTTGCCACTGAAAAAGAAAATAACCAAAAAAAGGGTCTTGCTTTCAGATATAGCGTATTTGCAGGAAAAAAAAGAAGAAGAAAAACAAAAAGAGTTTAGTTTTCGAAAATAGTTAGTTTTATTTGCCCGAACTACGCAGGTTTGATTCTCACCGGGTGTGAGATACGTAGGCAACCCTCATCGGGTCCAACCTCCCCTTTTCAAAAATAGCCAAAAATGCCAACTTTTTAAATTTCGTCATGAATAAGTCGGGTGCCGCCATTCTTGTTTAAAATAAGCCGAATGTCCCCAAAAAAAGGGCGCCGGAAGGCTGTTTTTGCAAGAACAGCCACCCTGAGTCAGCTTCAACGATTAGTAGGCACAGCCTTAAAATCTTCTCCCCGAAGTGCTGAAAGGCCGTAACTGCAAAACCGGCCGTTTGTTTTAAATTGGAAATTTGAACAAAAAATAGTGTCATTTTTCCTTTTTAGGTCAAAATAAGTGATTAAATCACCTTAATAAATGTGCAGGATGAGCACGACTCAAAATGAACCTTTTTCAATCATGCATAAAATCCCTTTGGAGTTGCGTCTGTGGTGGAACGACCTAGGAGGAGAAGGGCAAGATGAGGTCAGAAAATATTTGAAAGGGCTTACCGATTTGTTAGAGATTGTACCTCGGGGAGACATCATCAGAGCATTGGTCACATGTTGGGACCCGACACATAACGTCTTCCATTTCTCGGACTTTGAGTTAACTCTGACGCTAGAGGAAATAGCCGGCTACATCGGAAAAGATGAGGTTCCTTTAAGGCATAAGTACTTGGTTGCCCGAGAACTGTGGCTGTGCATAGATTTTTAGACTCACTGAAAATAAGCAGGACGGTCCACAATGCAGATTTGGCAAACGGCTTTTGTACACCACACTTTATATACCACAGATATGGCCATGTAGGAGGTTTTAACAACCCGGAAAACAAGATATGTAGCAAAGGGAACCGCCAAAAATGGGAGGAGCATAGACGTTTTGCTTTTATGGTGGTCTTTTTGGGGCTTGTGGTATTTCCAAGGAAAGACGGAAACATTGACATAAAAATAGCCGGGGTCGTCAGCACTCTACTCACTCAAGCCAAAAGCACCCTTGCGCCCATGATATTAGCCGAAATCTTCCGCGCTCTTACAGCTTGCAAAGCCGGGAGAGACTTCTTCGAGGGGTGCAATTTATTGTTGCAAATGTGGATGACCGAACACTTGTGCCATCGTCCTCAGTTCCTGAGTTATGGGTCCACAAAGAGAACATGTATAGAGGAGTTTTACACAAGGATTAAGGGGATCAGCTTGCCCGAGGGATTCACGGGCTGGACATCATACTTTCGGTCCCTCACTGCTAGTCAAATAGAGTGGACGCTTGGATGGTTGCCTGTTGATAAATTCATATATATGCCAGCAACGGGGCCGCACTTCCTTTTGATGGGCCTTAAAAGCATTCAGCCTTATGCTCCGTATCGGGTTTTAAGGCAACTCGGGAGATGCCAGATAGCGCCGAAAGACGACGATCTTAGCATCCAAGTGATTGAGATTGGTCCTGATGGACAGTTTCCTGAAGCAAGGGTTCACCAGGTTTGGAGCGAATGTCAATACTTGGCAGCAAATACTTGTGTACGGGATCGATCTAAAGGAGAAGTGTCACCTGAGTACCATGCCTGGTATAGAAGGGACGTTGCATTTGGGAGGCCGGCTAAAAGACCTCACCTCCAGGATTTTACTGAATCATCACAAGAACAATGNACGTACCCGTTACCCACGAACATAGAACTACCCACCGAAAGCGCGTAATGCCCGATTTCAGCCTCCAGAGGTTGCCTACAGGGTCCTTGATCCATACAAGAAGAGCTCCCGGGATGAGCAAATTCATGGTAGAAATGAAAGGGTTACGGGAAGAGCAGGGCGAGATGAGGTACCCAGGAAGTTGACAAGCACAGAACAGCCCTTAAGGGACAAACGAAGAGTGGGAGGTCAGGGTAGCATGACTTGCAAGGGACTGATTGTGCCACATGACACCCGCCTGCCCGCAGGATTCAAAGTACCAAACTTCAACTTGTATGATGGGCGTGGAGATCCGGTAGCCCACCTGAGGGTCTATTGCAACGAAATGAGGATTGTTGGAGAGAAAGATGACGTGATGATGGCATATTTCAGTGAAAGCCTAACTGGGGCAGCTTGGACTGGCATGGTCGTCAAAATGTCGATGAGTGGCTTACATTGGGTGATATGGCTCAAGACTTTGTCCGATACTTTCAATGCAAATCAAGTGTTACCCCAGATCGCACCTCGCTATCTAAGATGGAAAAGAGGTCGGAGGAAAGCTTTAATGAGTTTGGGCTCAGATGGAGGGAGCAAGTTGCTCGAGTCAGTCCCCCGATCAGCGAAGAAGAAATGGTTAAGCTTTTTGTACAGGCCCAGGGACCCACCTACTACAGTCATTTGATCCCGGCCCTGGGTAAGCCTTTCAATGATGTGTTAAAAATGGGGGAGCTAGTGGAAGAAGGAATCAAGTCAGGCAAAATCGTGAGTTGTTCGGAAGCCATTCAGAACATACCAGTAGGCTTGGTTGGAAGAAAGAGGAACGGAAAAGACGATCCGATAGGTTTTCCTGATCAACACTTCCAGCCTCGACATCGTCCCCGTGGTTATCTTTGTGCATTAGATGACCTTCCCCGATGCTACTTCTCTCCACAGAAATCCCAAAGTCGCACATCACAGTACCCAGCTCAAAATAATGCCCATCTACCCCCGCGGGCTTCCCAAAAACACCTCAGATCAGGTTTTCGGCCCAATCCAGCGTTTAAGAATGAGAGGTTACGGAAGAAGAAGACCTTCACTCCATTGGGAGAATCATATGCCAGTCTGTTCCAGAGGCTAAGGACATTGGACATGTTGAAGCCGATAAAAATGTTGAACCCTCTCCCAAAGAAGTTTGATCCTTCTCAAAAGTGCGCATATTGCTCAGGTGCCCTGGGGCACGACATAGAGAAATGTTGGAATCTGAAGAATGCAATTCAAAAGCTTATTGATGCAGGCGACATCGTCGTGCAAAATCCAGATGCAACAAACACTGGCCAAGATCCATCTCCTGTGCACAATGAGACGCATATGGTGGGTATGATTGATCGTGAGAATGAGCCGGCAGAAGAAACCCAGAAACAGTTTGCTCAGAACAACGCGATGAAGACTTGTGAAAATTCCAGCAATCTTGGTGTGAAATTCAGTGGCTAAGACGTCATGCTTGGTAATTGGAAAGACGCTCCATCTCTTGGAGTTTTGGTGGTTTATTGTGTTGTCATTTCTGTTGCGGGTTATTTCAGGGTTGTAATCCGGATATTGTCTTGTGACTCAAACCCTTCTATCCTCTCATTTTGTCTTGTTTGTCTCGTCGTAGTAGCTTGTGTAGTGCTGTTTAGGTTTGTTCAAGGGTTGTAATTCTAGTCTAGTTTGCTTGTTTCGTTGTTTAAACCCTTTCACCGTCAGTCTAATGCAATTCTCTATTTCCTTCCATTTCTAGTCATTTTGTTTAGTTTTCTTCTCCTTTTGCAATTCTGTTCATGCTGGTTCTGGTGACATGACATGCACGCATAATTCTCAGCCTGGTTTTAAAAGTCAGTTTAGTAATGAAGCAATGAAACAATATTGACAACGTAAGGACATTCGAGGGCAATAAGTAAGGGCATTTTGAGATCACTTCAAGCCCAAATTGTGTGAAACTGGGTCAGACGGAACATAAAGATATACTGTGGAAAAAGCATCATGCCGCATCGGTTTGAAGCCAAAGGCAATTTTGCCCCAAGTCTACAGGAGCCGCTCGTGGTACCGAGATTGTTGTCCAAATGGTGCTGGGTAATTGACAAATGCAGAAGGCAAATGTGTGGACATGGTTAGTAATTTTGGTACAATCAAAAAATGTTACGTATGTTTTCCTCAGCTTGTTTAATTGTGTAGTTTGTACTTGGCATGTTTTGGAGATTGAAATGACGAAGGCATTTTGTTCTGCTATCCAAACACTTTATCCTTTGTTACCCCTTTGAGCCTCGGTTATTTTCTTGCATACCCCTCTTTCGGAATCAATAATAAAACTCGTAAGCCCGGGCGGGGAAAGAAAGTGGAGAAACAAGAGAAAAACAGTAAAAAAGGAAAAAGAAAAGAAAAGAAAAAAGAAGAGAAAGGAAGAGAAAAGGAAAAAGAAGGGGAAAAGAAGGAAAAAAAAACAAAGAAAAAAAAAAGCATAGAAAATAAAAACAGAAAAAAGAAGAGAAAAGGAAAAGAAAAGAAAAGAAAAGGAAAGGAAAAGAAAAGAAATGAAAAGAAAGAAAAGAAAAGTGGAAGAAAAGGAAAGATCGCAACAACGAACGTAGTTTTATGGCCTGAACTACGTTTGACTTGATCCCGAAAGGGTACGTAGGCAGCCTCTCTCGGAGGTTCAGTCACACTGAAATAAAAGTCCAAAGTCCCCAAGGAAGAAACTGGGGCAGACGTTGTGGTCGTTGCAAGAGATTCGATTCCGGAAGCTGTAATTTTGAACCCATGTTAAATTGTTTTGAGCCTTTAATACCCTTTCTTTCTAACCCTATCCAAAAGCCCACATTACGGTCCAAAGGAAGACCTTCTGATCAATCTTCGAGAGATGCCAAACGAGCAGAGGTGAATTATATCAGGGGCAACACTCCGGTCCAAACAAGGGAGATGAAGAATGAGAGAGTCTTGTTGATGAAAACCCTCACGGGTACCACAAGGCGATGAAAGATGAGACAAATAAAGAATGAGAGAGTCTTGCTGATGAAAACCCTCACGGGTACCACAAGGCGATGAAAGCTGAGAGAAATAAAGAATGAGAGAGTCTTGCTGATGAAAACCCTCACGGGTACCACAAGGCGATAAAAGCTGAGAGAAATCAAAAATGAGAGAGTCTTATTGGTGAAAACCTTCACGGGCACCTTGAGGCGACTGTAAGTTGAGAGAAAGAACGAAATGAGAGAGGCTTGATGGTGAAAACCCTTCGGGCACTACAAGTCGAAAAAGGATTGTGATTCAGATCGGGCAAGCAGAGCATTGAAGCCCAGTTTCACAACAAAAAGGTACAACAAGAGCTGAACATCAGATTTGCTAAATAGAATAGGCTGCAGGTGCATGTCAAGGTCATCAGAGTCGGTGTCCACATCCGATAGGTTTCTACTTTGTAGTTTTCTTGTTAAGAATCATCTCTTCCCATTGTCCTCTACTCTGTTCTTTTGTTTTGTTTACTTCCTCTTCTTAAGTATGTCTGGTCAGAACAAGTAAGAAATGACTTCAAAATTTGCCACCAGCTTTCCAATTGCACAAAACGGGGTCTGGCTAACACATCAAAATGTCATAATTCAGGAAAAATCAACAAGCGCATTGAGCTAATAACAGTCGACATGCCTTGGGATTCGTGTAAAATACAAGGATTTGGTACATATCAATTCATGAACAATGAAACAAGATGGAGGGTGCTTGGTGAACAAATCAAAGATATTTTCTGTGAAAAGATTGGTGAACCAGTGACAAGCGAGGTATTCCGAGCAGAGATCAAAGTTATTGTTGGAGTATGGCAACTGAAGAAGCAATAGATCTCGAGGCCAAGGCCATTGATTCAAATCAGGAAGTGCTGAGTTGGTAACAATTAATATGCTTGGGAGTCCAGGTGAAACACAAAAGTTCGGTAAATGTCAGTATGAGCGGTGCAACAGATAAAGGGTAGTGGGCCTGAACGAGAAGAGGTGTTTTCCGGGTCAAGGCTTACAAAGGAAGTGGTTAGTCAAGGAATGAGTAAGGTCGTCGAATGGAAACCAAAATGAAGGAGCAACAGACCTCAAGGCCGAAGCCAGTGGTTAAGTCAAGAAAGAACAGCGTATACACAGAGTGGGGGTAATGGACGTGCTTTGGGATTCATGCGAGACACAAAGGTTGGGTAGACGCCAGTTCATGAGCAATGCAACAGATAGAGGGTGTTGGGTCTGAATGGAGAAGAGGTATTTTCAATGATAAAGATGACAGAGGAAAGTGGTTAGTCCCCAAACAAGCAAGGTCTTCAAATGGAATCAGCGATCATGGGAAGAAAAGGCGCAATCACCCTCAAAGTTCAAGGCCACAAACCAACCACCACATTTTTAAACTGACAAGATTTTTCTTTGATTGAAACAGGGGCAGAAAATTTTCTTTGTTGTTTATCTTGTTGAAGTCAGGACCCTGCCTGGAGAACAGAGGCATACAAATTTCAGCAGTCAGGAGCCCGCCTGGAGAACGGAGGCATACTTGTCAAAGCGTCAGCAATCAGGAGCCCGCCTGGAGAACAGAGGCATACAAATTTCAGCAGTTAGGAGCCCGCCTGGAGAACGGAGGCATACCTTTCAAGTTTCAGCAATCAGGAGCCCGCCTGAAGAACAGAGGAATACCGTTCAACACAGCAATCAGAAACCCGCTTGAAGAGTAGGGAATACATTCTAATTCAGCAGTCAGGCAGCCACCTGGAGAAAGGGCAAAACATCTCAGACCACAATTCAAGGCAGCAACAAAAGGATGTCGCCAGGGAGAATGCAATACAACAATGCAACAAGAACCATAAGAGCAAATTTGAAGACATAGATAGGATCTTTTGTAATTCATAGATCATAGCTTAGTCTAGTTTCTTTTATTTATTTTTTACACGGTGTAATAAGGAGGTCAGCGAGCAGTAGCAGCAGCAACAAGCAGTGAAAACCACAGCTCCTGGTAGTCCTAGCTACCAAACCTTCCCGAACTACACTGACCTGATTCCTTTTTAGCCAAGGATATGTAGGCAACCTTTGAAGCAGGGTGCGGTCAGACGGTTTTCAAAATTGCTTCACACGGAGTATTCAAGCGGGCAAACATTGCTCGTATTTGCTCACTTATCTTTGCACGAAAACCCTTCGTGTTTCCGGGCAAAGAGGGGCAGCTGTGAGCACGTGATTTTTGCCCTATATGAATTACTCCCATAATTTCAAACAAAATAATTTCTTTTCATTATTTGCAATTTTGGGGATTTTTGCGACATTTTCTGTTAAATGTTTGCATTTATTTGTGCATTTTAACTAATGAAAAATACAGAATATAATATGCATTGCATTTAGGATTTAATTTTGCATTTTTTTGGAATTAATTAGTAATTAGGAGTTTACAAAAATACAAAAATTCACAAGGAAAAACTTTGATTTGCTTTGTTTGGTTTTAATTTTAGTGTGTAGGCTTATTAGTTTTTTTTAAATTGGTTTTAGTTTAATTTTAGCTTAATTAGGTAGCTTGAATTAATTTTGAGGATTAATCTTAGTCTAGTTTTAAAATCTAATGAAAAGGGAAAATTGAAAAAAAAAGGATTTTAAATAGGTTGCAAAATCTGGGCTGATTTTAATAATACCAGCCCAAACACACGCCCAGCCCAGCTAAAATGACCCAGCCCCCCGCCTGTCCAGGCCCAAGCTAAGCCCCCACCCGGTCCACTCTCTCAGACGTCCAAACGACGTCGGTTTTTCGTCAATAGATCTGGGCCATCGATCGTCTTCAATCTAACGGCTCATAACTAATCGTTGGTATTAAATAAAAAGTGTCTAAAATTGGAGGAAACCCTAAAAGACAATNGAACAAGGGAATACTTTTCAAGTTTCATCAGTCAGGAGCCCACCTGGAGAACAAGGGAAGTACAATTCCAATTTTAGCTTTTAATATTTGATAACATGCTGTACCCAGTTACCAAACTGGGGCAAAAAATTTTTTTGTTGTTTATTTTGTTGCAGTCAGGAGCCCACCTGGAGAACAAGGGAATACTTTTCAAAGTTCAGCAGTCAGGAGCCCACCTGGAGAACAAGGGAATACTTTTCAAGTTCAGCAGTCAGGAGCCCACCTGGAGAACAAGGGAATACTTTTCAAGTTTCAGAAGTCAGGAGCCCGCCTGGATAACAGAGGTATTACAATTCAAGTTTTAGTTTTCAAATTCTTATTAATGCCTGGTAATATGATCCAAACTAGGGCAAGAGATTTTCTTTGTTTTTGTCTATTTTGTTGAAGTCAGGAGCCCGCCTGGAGAACAGAGGCATACATTTCAAGTTTCAGCAATCAGGAGCCCGCCTGAAGAACAGAGGAAAACCGTTCAACACAGCAATCAGGAACCCGCTAGGAGAGCAGGGAATACATTCGAGTTCAGCAGTCAGGCAGCCACCTGGAGAAAGGGCAAAACATCTCAGACCACAATTCAAGGCAGCAACAAAAGGATGTCGCCAGGAGAATGCAATACAACAATGCAACAAGGACCATAAGAGCAAGTTTGAAGACATAGATAGGATCTTTTGTAATTCATAGATCATAGCTTAGTCTAGTTTCTTTTTTTTTTCTTTTTTTTACACGGTGTAATAAGGAGGTCAGCGAGCAGTAGCAGCAGCAACAGCAGTGAAAACCACAGGTCCTGGTAGTCCCAGCTACCAAACCTTCCCGAACTACACTGACCTGATTCCTTTTTAGCCAAGGATATGTAGGCAACCTCCGAAGCAGGGTGCGGTCAAAACTTTTTCAAAAGTGCTTCACACGGAATATTCGAGCGGGCAAAAATCGCTCGTATTTGCTCACTTATCTTTGCCCGAAAACTTTTCATGTTTCCGAGCAAAGAGGGGCAGCTGTGAGCACGTGATTTTTGCCCTATATATGAATTATTCCCAAAATTCCAAACAACATGATTTCTTTGCAATTTTGTGAAGTTTGTGTTTTTCTGTTAATTGTTTGCATTTTATTTGTGCATTTTAATCACTTGCATTTAGGATTTAATTTCATATTTTAGGATCAATTAGCGGTTAAGTTGGCTTTTAGAACAAAATATAAAGAAAATAACAAAAATAGCTCACTTTTGTTTTTTTTAATTGTTTAATTGAGAATTCGTCATGAAATAGATTTTAAACAATTTTAGGAGTAATAGTTTAACTTTGGAATATAATTGGTAACTTATTTTAANTCTTCCATCCAGTATGGGATTTGAGTCCTGAAATAACGTTTTCATTTGTTTTGGAAAAGAACGAACGATTAGGTTATTCCGGGGCTCGAATCAAGTTTCCAGCGTCCGGTCTAGGTTCCTCAGGTAATGTTTTCTTGGTTTTTCTTTCCATCTCTTCTCGATTAGTCAATTTAGGATTTAGTTGTCTTTTTGAATTCAATATAGGCATTCTTCTGTTATCTGATTATTTTCTCTTTAATACATAATAATAATTAGCCTACACGGTATTCTGAAATTTTCTTGCCTGAGTATGCGTTTGATTTTGTTTTGTTAATTGATTCTGTTTAGGTATTGTTTGATCCTTATTTTTTAGTATGTGATTCATTAGTTTTTGGTTAGTTTAATTCCGTCCGGCGTGGGTTTAATCAGTAAATGTCATGGGTTAATTCATTGAGTCATTAGGCTTAGTTGTTTGGTTATAGCTGATAGATTTTACTGAATGTTAGTAATTTCTGGGGGTCTCCAGGGGTATCTTGGGCACACGAAATGGTTAGTTTGTTAAAGCTTGGTAATTCTAGAACTTGAGTAGGGGTAGTATAGGTATTGTATAAGTAGAAGAACACCCTAGGGCCTTCTAGAATAGGACTTTAGTGAAGATTTCAGCAAACTTAGGGCAGTAACTTGAGAAACAAGCTAAAAATTGAAGGCCTAGTGGGTGAAATCTGAAACTAAAAGAAGGAAAAAATGTGAGTGCCCTCTAGAACATTTTACCCCATTTCCTGCCTATAAAAGGCAACCCCAATGCCTTCATTCGGAGGTTTTTTGGAGCTCCAAAAATCCCCCCCCCCCCCCCCAAAAGGTGCTCTCTAAGTTTCAGATCTGATTTTGAAATTCAACATTCAAAAACCCAAAAAAACAATAGAAAACCTCTAGAAAAAACAAAAAAATACCGTTCCATTAGATAATTCAGGTTAATTTTGACTTTTAGTTATCGATTTCCATTCTTCTATTTCAATATTTGGGTTCTGAAACTTCAAGTGTTCCCTGGTCTGATTTCGAGCAATTTTGGGTCTGTTTAAACTGGTTTTGGACGAGTTGTGCATCTGCTGAAGTATTCTAATGCATTTCGAGCTTATTTGATTGCATTTCAAGTGGTTTTTGGGTTGATTTGTTAGTTTCTGCTTGGTTGTTGAATGTTTCTGGATTTCTGAATCCATTCCTGGGCTGTTCGTTATTCAATATTACTGGAAATTGTTCATTACTGCTGCTGCTCGATCATTGTTTTGGCTGACCTCTTCTCCTCCATTTCTATTTCTATTTCCAGGTATTTTTTTCAGCTCCAATTGATGTGTGATGGACTGAAGCAGTCGATGTGTATTAGTTAATTGAAGAAATGAAATTTCGCTTGCGATAGCAATTTGTTTGTAGCTATGATAAGTTTAATTGTATCTACACAGTAGCTGTAGTGGAAAGTTAAATGAATGGACACTTTACAATTTGTAGTAAGTGGACTGTATAACTATTACTCTTTCGGACTTGTATTGTGAGTGGAATGCTTGATTCTGCCTTGTAGTTGAAACAATAGGTTCAAATTGGTTGTAAGTCTCAATAGCTAATTATAGTAGTTGTGTAGTTGTAAAAAATAGGTTCGAAAGGGTTGTAAGTGTCAGTAGCTAATTTCAGTAATCCAAGTCCAAAATATCGAAATCACTTGATGTGTCGAGATCTGGTTTAGTAGTTTTAATTTGAATTAGCCAATGAGTTGTTTATTGTTGTTAAAGTTGAACCATGTTTTAGTCTGATTTGCATTTGTAGTGGTATTTAGGAACTCACTAACAGGTAAATAAGTAGGCCAATCCGAGTTGGAATTGGAATTCTAATGATCAATGCTTCATTAGTTTGAGTAGGTGAATGTTGTTCTTCCTTATCACACTGTTGAGTGCACTTTGAATAATTTGAAGCAATCTTGGTGCATACTTTCTCAAATTGAATTGAAAGTTGGTTTAGTTTAATAATCAAGGCTTAACAGCCGCCTCTCCTAGTGCAAGTAAAATCTGGGCCAGCCCTTTGATCTTAAAATCGTTAGGTTCGGACAAAATAATTAATTAAGTAGGGTCTTTCCTTTATTTTTTTAGAGACAATACATGATAGAAAATTATAGATTACTTTAGGTTTGCCTTTTAATAATAAAACGAGATGAGCCTCGCCAAACAAAGCAAACAAAATTGCGGGGCCCTCGATAAATGTTTATACAACAATACTTGGACTTCGGGATGAGCCGTTTAGCGAATTTCACGGCTTCCCCAAAGATAATAACACGTTAGCTACTTTAGGCACGTATTTTAAATAATTTTACCTTCCTAAATACGGGTGCACATTTATGTGACCCAAATCCAAATCCCAATGAAGTCGAAATGTGTCAAAAATTGCGGGTGCATTTATGTGACGCGGTTCGAGACATATTTCACGACGTTGCAATTCTCTTAAAATAATAATAATAAAAGCGGTTCAAAGTTAAAAAGCACATAGGTTAAAACATGTACTAAAATCAAATAAATAAGCCAAATATGACAGTTGAGCGACCGTGCTAAAACCACGGAACTCGGGAATGCCTAACACCTTCTCCCGGGTTAACAGAATTCCTTACTCGGATTTCTGGATCGCGGACTGTTAAACAGAGTCATAATTTCCTCGGTTCGGGATTCAACCGGTGACTTGGGACACCATTAATCTCCCAAGTGGCGACTCTGAAATCTTAATAATAAATCCCGTTCCGATTGTCCTTTAAGTGGAAAAACTCCTTTACGTCCTTGCGGGTGTAGCGAAAAAGGAGGTGTGACAGTGGTTGATAGGTTAACTCTTTGTGGATTTGACCCTGGGCGTAATACTCGGGTTATATTTACAACGTCCGTAGAGTCCTTTTTATAAGGCATAGTTGGGCGTGATCAGTGATGTCGTGCACTTGTCCTTGATTTTCCTGATTCTTGCTGATAATTGAGTTATGGTGTCCTTTACGTTTATTTACTGATTTTCTGTTGTTACTTGATTTTATTGTGATTTTATTTATTCCATTGCCCTTATTTCCTTGTGATTGTTGCCTGGGTGAGGAAGAGTGTAAAGCACGAAGGGTGATGCCGTGCACGATATTTATGAGAGAGTGTTATGTTGTCGTGATCTTGATCATCTATATGCCATCATGGATTTGTCCTTCCATAAGATGTTGAAGATTTTGTACTTCTATTTGTTACCACAAATTTTTCCTTCTATGTGCGTCTAACCTTGTTGACGAAGATATCCCCATTGCCTACAACAACAAAAAGAAGGTAGCAAAAAAACTACAAGTACAAGAAAGATGGTTACCTGCCAAGGCGTGTCAGATTCGAAAATTGAGTTCAAAGTATTGCCTAGAATAATCTGGTGTAATTCGGGCCATGATTTTTGGTGAAAACAAAGCTCTTTGAGTCTAGTTTCAATTAAAACAGTTTTTAATTCTGGTATTCCAACATCGAGATACAAAATTTTTGGTGAAGCCGGATAATCTAAAACTAATGGCGCGTCAAAATATAGAGCCGATTTCGAAAAATCATCTCGAACGATTCTGAATGTGTTCAACTCTGATTTTTGGATTAGTTGTAGATATTGTACTCTAATTTCTGATAAATCAAACGGTCTGCAATTTCGAGGTTCCTACAACAAGATATAAAACTTTTGGTGAAGTCGCACAAATCTGAAACTATCAGCATGACAGAAATTAAGGATAATTTGGAAAAATCACCTAGGATGATCCGCGAAGATTCTAATTCTAAATTTCGGATATGTTCAAGAACTAAAATTCTAGCTTCTATAGGATCAAACGGACTAACATACTGTGATTTGGACTTTTCTACAACAAAATATGTATTTTATACCATAAACGCGCTGAGCTGTGGAAAAGTGACGAAAAGAATGGGACAACAAAACAAAGAAACGCAGAAGAGTGAGTTACCTGTCAAAGACTGACTGAAACGAGCTTGAGAACGATACAAATTAATTGGAAAACTTTCTTCTTTATATAGATTCTTCAAGGCGGCTGTTGAGAACAGATTTTCGATGTGGGATAGTTGACACAATAAGTCTTCTGGTTGGATTTAGTTAGTATTGGCGGTGGCACAATTCTTTGGAATCCCAAGCCAATAAAATTGTTGGAAATCACAATTGTAATCAAACACAAAGTAAAATAGGAATTGTCAACTACAATGATGTCTACACAAGAAGATCACGTGGAGGCAGTAGGATTGCAAAATTTAAACTCTTGTTAATCATTACAAGTGAAGGCAATATTTTCTAATTAAAGGAAATTGCAAGTCCAAGTACCAAAAGTTTAATACCTATGTGGCACACTTGGAATTTGTATCTCGTTATACAACTAGAATTGTTTAGTTGAAGACAAATGCTTCGTAACCTCAAATCTACTTAGCAAATTTGGAAAATAAAGCTAGATCTCTGGAAAAAAATAAATAAATAAAGAGATGTTATAAATTTTCCGGTAACTTCAACCCTAACTTTTAGGGTTTGCCAGCTTACACCTCAATTATTGTTGAAGTGGGGTATTTGTAAGCATTTAAATTAAATCCATAAAGGTATTTGAACTATATTTTACATTAAAGATAATGTTGGTCCAAATAAATATTATGGGCTAATATAATTGAATGAATTATATAATTTCAATATATATGGATTAAATAAATAAATCTTAATCCATTGGGCTAGTTGATATCTTTGATTTGTACACTCAAATATTTGAAATAAAATACTACGATTGTTACAATATTTTTCGACCTGATTTTATTTTCTCGACGCAAATTTATTGTCTACAGTTGATATCTTTGATTTGTAAAAGAATGAGTGTAGTAAACGTTCGGTTAATATTTAGGTAACCGGATAATATCCATATTCGCTTACTCCGCAAGGGGTTTCTTGTTATGTTGAGTTTAACATCGAAGACAATGAAACTCCGAAAGATTTTTACAGGACTACGAATGTACACCGAGAACTTATTGTGACAAAAATGCTGAAAATGCACGTCAGGTTTAAAGACGTCTGCAATATTGAGGTACCACAAAATAGGGATAACCCTCAATCATCTGGGGTATTTTTGGAGCAGCTTTATCCAAACAGGTTCTATTTGAAAGAGTCTAACCAGATCTAAACTTCTTTCCATGTGCGAATGAGGAGTGAGGACATGATTTCTCCCCAAGTTTACATAATTCACACGCCGAATGGTAAATTTTAATTTTCCTTGTTATGGTATGATTCTTTTTATGTACTATATTTGTACAAACACTTATATCTTCCAAAGGGGGTACCAGCCAGATATGAACTTTACAAGTTATGAACCAACCAACAGTTGGAATTTACCCAATTTTGGTGGTTTGGATCATGCTGGTCCATCCGCGAGTCTTCAACAACTCGATAATTTGCATTATGGGTTATCAACAGATTATGAGTCGTAAGTTAAGAGATAAAGTTAATATATTATGTTGGGATGACTTTGAGAAACTTATTATTTTATTGGTTGTGCAGTTAAAACGAGCAACATGATGGTCCTGTCGTTACTCAGTTGCCCGAAGACGAAATATTTAATCAGGATCTGGCAGATGCACAAAGTCAGGAAGATGATAGTGATTATGACAACAATGCTGATGAGTCTGGAGATGATACACCCTTCCTTGATGAGGGCGACGATAATGAGGAAACGTGCTTTTCTAATGAGAATGAGAATAAGCAACCTGATTTGACGAGGGAGCATGATGCCACAAATGAGCATGCTCCATAAATGCAGACTCCACCCACCGTTAGACCCAGGGTATATGAGTCCTATGTTCTCTTTCATTCAAGGGAGATTCCTTACCTTGATCAGTTTCCCAGTATGTCGGATGTGGATGCCCTCTCAAGGGATCATGATGACATTTGTATAACAATATGGGATAAATCTAGACTAACAAAGCTGTATAAGAATATGCTTTTTGCTAATAAAGTGCGCTTTAGCAGGGCATTGAGAATTTATAGCATAAAAACAATATTGTGAGATCAAGGTTCATGAGTCACGTACGCAAGTATATAAGGTTATTTGTCGTAGATAGTTTCAAGGTTGTATGTGGATGCTGCGTGCGAGAAAGTTGAAAACAACTATGTGGATGATGAAGAAATACATTAGCAACCACACTTGTGATATGGACACATTCAATGGGAATCATTTTAACTTGAATGTTGACTTGATTTCTCTTGTCTTGATTCCACACATTGAATCGTTCATAAGGTACAAGATTAAAGAGTGTATAACATCTGTTGTGCAGGTATATGTACCATTACCAAAAGAAAAGTTTTTCTCGAGCGTAAACATGTGTTTGAGATTGTTTATGGTAATTGGGATAAGTCATTTGCCGCTCTACTCTGGTACATGGCTACTTTGCAATACTTTAACCCTGAGACTGTTGTTGAATGGAAGCTTGAGTAACCAGAATATATATTCTGATATGTGTTCTTGCATTTAAACCAATCATTGATGATTTTGTACATTGTCGGCTGGTAATCTCCATAAGCGGCACGCATGTATATCGAAAAGTATGATATAAATATGTTGATTGCCAATGCAATACATGCTAATGGAAGCATATTTCCCCTCGCATTTGTTATTTGTGCCAATGAAAGTCAAGAGACTTAGATATGGTTTTTGAACCACTTGAAGGAGCACGTTGTGAGCCAGCGTTCAGGTATTTGTCTAATATTTGATCGGCATGGTAAGAATTTAAGTTCTGTGCAGACTTTGGATGCATGGAAGGAGTTGTATTCCTACCATTGTTACTGTGTTAGGCACTTGAAGGCGAACTTCCAGCGAGCTTATTCGACCAAGAGCTTACATGATTTAATGTGGATGGCTGCAATAGACCATCAAGAGTGTAAATTCAGGATGCTGATGGAATTGATTAGGTAGGAAGACCCAGGAGCTTATCATTGGTTGATGCAACAATATGAGCTTGATAAGTGGACTTTGCATAAGGATGTTGGCTGAAGATGGGAAATTTTGACCACAAACGTGTCAGAGTCTTTCAACGGGTTATTAAAATTTACCGTGGATTGATTGTCACTACCATGGTGCGGATGTCATTGAAGCAGATAGCAGAGGGGTTTGTTGAAAGATCCCGAAGCGCGTAATCCTTGTTGGAAAGGGGTGTTCAATTTATGCCATAGCCGATGAAACGATTTGATAAATATAGGAAGCAGGCACATTAACATACATATTTGCCAATGTAATTGGTCTGATGGTTCAAGCGGGTTCAATTTCTATAATTGGTCGTGCGTTCGATTCCGAACTTAAGCACTTTTTATTTCTCTCTCATTTTTAAAATGCTGACAGGCACTTATTCAGCCTGTCGTTCTTCTTATCTTCTTTTATTATTTTACTTTAATTTAGTATCTTTCCATTGTTTTGGAACTTTGTGTATAAAATTAATTTAGCTTAGCTCCCTTCAGTTGTTTTTTGTTTAGTGCTAGTGCAAGTTGAATTAGTATTTTTACTATATTGAATGGATCAAACCGATGTTTGTTACCGAAAAATTTCTTCAATAAATTGTTTAATTGTAAAGGTAAATAGTTTTATTTTTAATATATATAGAGAGAGTTTTTCTTTTGAAAATAAAATAAAGAGCGGCGGGTAAATTTTCTTTTAAGGTTTTATTAAGAATCAAAATAAAAAGCACTAGGCAAACATGTTTGCTTGTTAACTTAGTGTCACTTTTACTGTCGATTATTTTTGAAGACGTCGGTATATGTCTGAACCTGCTTGCATAAAAGTCTGGGTCCGCCACTGCAAATATGTCGCAAGCTGTGCCTTCTTCCTTTCCCATTTTCGTGCATGCTTTATACGCAGATATTACATTGTTCATAGCATTGATAATAAGGAAAGTCCCCAAATTTAAGTTATCATAGCAATTAGGGGTGTACAAACCGAACCAAAAAATTGCATCAAACCAAATCGATTAAAAAATCCGATTAGGTTTGGTTTGATTTGGTTTGGTATTGAGTAAAAAAAGCCCGAACCATACCGAAATATAAATATATAATTGTTATATATTTTTAAAAAATTTCATAGAATTTTCTTTTAGAAATGTCTAGAAATATTTGCGATTCTCTTATGGGATATAATATTAAGTTAAATATGAAGTGCTCTGTTTTTATTAACTTTAAATGGGTTGTATGATCACTTTCTTATCAAGTGTTAGTGAAATATGTAAATCTCTTCGTTCTTCCATATTCATATGTCAATATCTATTAAACTCTTATGTCTTTTTCGAATTTGAAGTGATGTTTCGATAATTTAAAATTAAATAGAACATATTATTACATAGGTATCTGTTAACTTTCGATATATCTCTCGGATTGAAAATGCAGAGAATGAGAAAACAAGTATCTCCATTAGAGAGAGAGAGAAGAAGCTTCCCGATATTTTCTATATCTGTCTCAAATGAATAATCGTTTTTTTTTGTACAAAATAATAGGCCTTAGATAAATACAAGATTGGGCTTGGTCTTATTACTGGCCCAAAGTAAAGAATAAAAAATCAGCCACAATCAAATGGGCCTAGTCCAACAGCCCCCTTCAAGCTGGAGGGTGACACAACCCCCAGCTTGCGAACATGAAGATGATGAGCAGGTCCAGGCAACACCTTGGTAAGAACATCAGCCACTTGAGAAGCACTAGAGGTGTGAAGAAGACTGATCAAGCCATCCCCAAGCTTATCACGAACAAAATGACAGTCCAACTCAATGTGTTTAGTGCGTTCATGGAAAATCGGGTTTCGTGCAATGTGGAGGGCTGCCTGATTATCACAAAACAAAGGAACAGGTAATGAGGGAGAAACTCCAAAATCAGCCAGCAATCTGGTGAGCCACGACAATTCTGCCACAGCCTTACTCATAGACCGATACTCAGCTTCAGCGGAGGAGAGGGAGACAACAGGTTGCTTCTTTGATTTCCAGCCTACCAAGCTGCCTCCAAGAAAAATACAAAAACCAGTGACAGACCTGCGGCTGTCTGGACAAGAAGCCCAATCACTATCACAATAAACTTGCAGGGACAAGTCAGGAGAGTTATTAAGAAAAACACCAAGATCAGATGTGCCCTTGAGATATCGCAGCAAGTGTAAGGCAGCCTGCATGTGTGGAACACAAGGAGATTGCATAAATTGACTGAGGTGCTGAACAGCAAAACTAAGATCAGGCCTAGTGTGTGTCAGAAAGTTCAGCTTGCCCACTAGACTCCTGTACTCTTCAGGTTTGGGCAGGGGAGTTCCAACCTTATCTTTCAGCTTGACATTCAACTCAAGAGGACAAGTGACGGGAGAGCATTCAGAGGAGTGAAAATCAGCCAACAAATCATGAATAAATTTCTTTTGATGAAGAAGAACCCCAGTATTAGTGTATAAGACCTCAATGCCAAGGAAGTAGTTAAGAGAGCCCAAGTCCTTAATCTTGAACTGATCATTGAGAAAGGACTTCAAAGCAGTTAATTCAGCTAGATCACACCCAGTCAAGATAATATCATCTACATATACAGCCAAGATGACCAAAGAAGCTCCAGAACCCTTGGTAAAAACAGAGTAATCATTTAAGGATTAAGAGAAACCCTTGGAGCATAAAGCTTGAGACAATTTTGCATACCATTGTCTGGAAGCCTATCTTAAACCATAAAGAGATTTCTGGAGTTTACAAACCAAAGAAGCAGAAGAAGGAGCAGAATGAGGAACAGTGAGACCAGGTGGCAACTTCATGAAAACCTCTTCATCAAGGTCCCCATGTAAGAAGGCATTATTCACATCTAGTTGAAATAGGGGCCATTGTTGCTTAACAGCTACAGCAATCAGAGTTTTGACAGAAGACATCTTGACTACAGGGGAAAAGGTTTCATTGAAATCAATGCCCTCAACTTGAGTGTCCCCCCTAACCACTAGCCTAGCTTTATACCTTTCAATACTCCCATCAGCCTATATTTAACCTTGTATACCCATTTGCATCCAATAGGTTTCTTGCCAGGAGGAAATTCAATAATGTCCCAAGTTCTGTTGGCATCCAAGGCCTCAAATTCACATCTCATAGCTTCTTGCCATTCAGGGACAGCAGCAGCCTGAGAGTAGGAGTAAGGCTCAGGAACATGGGGCTGACTAAGAGTTTGAGCATTGGAGACAGACCTGGAGGGAGGAGCAGAAGAAGTGGAGGTGCAAACATAACTGTTGAGATAGGTAGGTGGATTGTGTGGTCTGGAAGATCTTCTTAAAATAGGAGAAGGTACAGGAAGGATAGAATCAGGAGAAGGAGAAGATATAGAAGTGGGAACAGAGGAGGAGTGAGGATCAGTAGGAGAGGCAGAGGAAATATGAGGAGGAGAAGAAGATGGAGGAAAAGAACCCTCATCAAAACAAGCAGAAAAGGGAAATGGGGAGACTTGAGGTACAACATGAGAGGATTGACAGAAAGGAAAAATGTGCTCATAAAAAATGACATCTCTTGATACAAAACATGAGTTATTCTGAAGATTAAGAAGTTTGTATCCCTTTTTGGCAAAAGGGTAGCCAATGAAGACACAAGGAATGGATCTGGGAAGAAACTTGTCCTTGTGATGGGTGGTGACAGTTGAGTAACAAAGGCACCCAAAGGCTCTAAGGTGGTGGTAAGTAGGAGTGGAAGAGTGAAGCAATTCAAAAGGACTTTTGTGATGAAGAAGAGGTGAAGGAAATCTGTTAATCAAATAAGTGGCAGTTAAGACACAGTCACCCCAAAACTTAAGGGGTAAATGAGATTGAAACAAAAGTGCCCTGGCAGTTTCTAGTAAATGTCTGTGTTTCCTTTCCACAACACCATTCTGTTGAGGAGTATGAGGACATGAGGTTTGGTGTACAATCCCTTTTTCTGAAAAGAAAAGGCAACCAGAAGAACTAGATCCCAGCTCCAGGGCATTGTCACTTCTAACAGTTTGAACTTTAGAGTGAAATTGGGTTTCAACCATAGCAATGAAAGCTTTGAGCAATTCAAAAGCATTGCTCTTGGCTCCCATTAAATGTGTCCAAGTAGCTCTAGAGTAGTCATCCACAATGGTTAAAAAATACCTAGAACCATCATAGGTAGGAGTAGACTAAGGTCCCCAAGTGTCTATGTGTATTAATTGAAATGGTTGGGTGGAGTGAATAGAACTAACACGGAAAGATAATCTGGTCTGCCTAGCTAATGGAACAATTGAATGACTGTTTGGAAGATAGTTTGCAATTAAGGCCAGAAATGCACTTCATTTTAGAGAAAGGAATGTGGTCAAGTCTGTAATGCCAAACAACATCATCTTTATTCACATTATATAAAACAGTATTGGTATTTACAATGGCATTATCATCAGGTACAGAAATAGGAGCGGAAACTGAATTAAGCAAACAAGAATTAAGAGAATTTGAAAGAGGTAAAATAGATAATGTTGGAGGCTTGGCATTCTGAAACAGTTTTTAGAGTCCATTGTCCAATCTACCAAGAACCATTGGCTTCCTCACTGAAGGGCCCTGTAGGGTACAAGCAGCCTTGGTAAATTGTACAATATCATCATCATGGGAAAGTAATTTGTACACAGAAATGAGATTATATTGAAAACTAGGAATATAGAGAACATTGTGAAGAACCAAGTCAGGGAATAAGGCCAAGGATCCAACATTTGTGACCTTAACCTTATACCCATTAGGGAGAGAAACAAGGTAGGGTACAGGAAGTGTCTGAACATTAAAAAGCAAATGTTTAAGGGAAGTCATGTGGTCAGATGCCCCAGAGTATATCACCTAAATTATACTATCTATCTTAGTCAGCATACATGCACCATAAGATACACCCTTGGGAGGTAACAACTCACCAGCAAAGTTGGCAGAAGCAAGATAGTTGGTTTAGGATGCAGATGATGTTGATGGAGATAGTTGAGATTGCTGATGGAGAAACATTAGCTGAGAATATTGGTCCTTGGTAAGACCAGGAACTGGATAGGACTGTTCAGGAGTTGACATAGCAGAAGCACCCTCAGAACCAGCTGACATAGCAGAAGCTCCAGAAGTATCCACTTCACCATGTGCAGCAGACCTTCTGAGAGGAGGAGGAGATCTACTTGATTTGAAATTTGGAGGAAAGACATGGAGTTTGTAGCACTTATCAATGCTATGTCCAGATTTCTTACAATATTTGCAGACAATAACAGACATGTGAGGCTCAAAAGATCCCTTAAAAGTGGCACTAGACCTTTGAGGTTCAAAATTTATTTTGGGAGATGGAGGAGGCCTAGATACACCAGCACTGAAAGAAGCAGAATTGGATGCAAATTGAGTTCCAGCAGAGACTTGTCTCTGCTTCTCATCAGACAGCAAGATCCCATAAACATTACCATTGGAAGGTAAGGGCTTCATCATAATGATGTTGCTTCTTGTTTGGACATAGGTGTCATTCAGTCCCATGAGGAACTGGTAGACCTTTCGTTCTTCATCCTCAGCAGCCTTACCCCCACAAGTACACATCCGAACTCTCCCAGTAGACAAAGATGCAATCTCATCCCATAGTTGCTTAATTTTGTTGAAATATGATGCTATGTCCATAGACCCTTGGGAAATATGAGCCAGTTCCTTCTTTAGTTCAAAGATCCTAGCACCATCAGCTTTCCCATACCTCTCTTCTAACTCAGTCAAAATATCCTTAACAAACTAGAGTATTCAACACTCCTGGATATTTCTTTGGACATAGAGTTAGTCAGCCAAGAGACAACAAGGTCAGTGCAACGTTGCCACTGTCTAGCTAGAGAAGAACCTTCAGGAGGTCTCTGAGAAGTACCATTAATGAAATCTAACTTGTTACGAATGGACAAAGCAACTAACACATTACGTTTCCAACTCCTATAGCAAGTTCCATCAAAAGGACTGGAAACTAAGGAGGTTCCTAGCACGTCTGATGGATGAACATATAGAGGGTGACAAGGATGGGTGTAGTCATCTTCATGGAAAATTAGGCGTGAAGGAGTGGAAGAAGTTGCATCAACATTGGTGTTATTATCATTTGTCATTTTTCTTTAAGGAAATTACTTATTACCCAACACAGCACATACACATTTACAGATCAAGTACGCAAGCGATTCACAACAGAGAAGAAAGAAGTGATACGAAGTTCAGCCTTTTCGCAACTGGAAAAGAGAAAACGACCTTCTTAACAGAGCAGAAAAGGAAGAAACTTCGGCTTGAGTTCGAAACCCTAGCTCGGGATGAAAACCACGAAATCTCCAAATCTCGTCAATAACCAAACAAACTTGAGATCAAAAATGTTGAATACATGAGAATCCGACTGAGAAAGCAACCAAAAATCAGTAGAAAAAAAAAACTAGACGAATTGAACATCATCTGGAACGAAGATAAAGCTCTGAAGACAAAAAAAAATCGATCGGAAGCGAAGAACGTCCCATGGAAGGATCTAAGCTCTGATACCATGTTAACTTTCGATATATCTCTCAGATTGAAAACGCAGAGAATGAGAAAACAAGTATCTCCATTAGAGAGAGAGAGAAGAAGCCTCCCGATATTTTCTATATCTGTCTCAAATGAATAATCATTTTTTTTGTACAAAATAATAGGCCTTAGATAAATACAAGATTGGGCCTGGTCTTATTACTGGCCCAAAGTAAAGAATAAAAAATCAGCCACAATCAAATGGGCCTAGTCCAACAGTATCATATTGATTTTTATGTTTAATTATTAAATTCATTAACTTTGAAAGTGTACATCAATGAAAATTTATTGCCAGACGACTAAAAAAATAACTATCATATGTTACTACGAAAATTCTCCCATAAGGATATGTTAATAGATCATATGTTTGTCAATTTTTTAATTTTTGCTAAACATATATTTACTTATAAAAAATTTAACAATGTAAGATCGAAATAATATTCATGTAACAAAAATTACTCGAAGAATCCGACAAAACCGAACCAATCCAAACCGATATAGTAGGTTTGATTTATTTTGATAAAAACCGAATCAACCCGGTCCATGTACATCCCTAATAGCAATTATGATATGATAACATGAAATAGAGTAAATACGTGAAAAATAAAATGTAAGAACATAAAGTAGTTTATAAGAGATACTCCATTAGTATAGTACTAGTTTTTATATATTTTACTTTTTTAAAAATAAATGAAAAATAGCTCAAGGAGGGCTTTCTAATCTCGACGTGTTAAAAGGGTTAAATACTGAAATATACCCCATTATGTACGATAATATCGGATGCTTTTTCATTTTAGTTTGGATTAAATGTTATAGTAGTTCATAATAAATAAGGTCATTTTTTACATATTGAAACTTCTGCTAATGGCTATCTTCCCATGGGTTTTAACTTGTAGAAATGACAACAGGTAGTCACTCTAAAGGGTTGTTATTTAGGAATTGGTCAGTGCGTCCCGAATTTCAACTTTTCTGTTCAATTTTTCAGGACAAAAATGTTCTTAGTTGTCCTGAAGTTAGTTTTAATTTAAAATTTCAGAACAAAATAAGTACTAGTTAATCTCTAAATAACATCATTAATAATGGCTATTTGTGCACTTTCCCATCGAGAGAGGTTCTCGGTTCTATTCTAAAAGGTGAATTTTAGGAATTTAAAAATTCAAGGGAGTTAAAGGAAAATCTTGCAATTATATTATCTTAAAATAGAATGACAAGGTATATTTAATATTTTGAAACTCTGAGGAGCAAAAGATCATAAAGCATAATAAAGCTTTGAGATCCAAAAGAAAGCTAAATACTCCCCCCGTTAACTTTTACTTGTCCAGTATTCTAAAAATAGATTTACACTTTTACTTGTCACTTTTAGCATATAAAGAGAAGACAATTTCTTTTTTTATATTATACCCACAATATTAATTACTCATTTTAAATCATTTTCTCAAATCCATTAAAAATATGCATCAATTAATATGGGCATCATGGTAAATTATACAATTTATTTACTATTCCTTAAGAGGTGTGCAAAGTCTATAGTGGACAAGTAAAATTGAACGGAGGGAGTAAAAAATAGAGATGTATGGAATATCAACTTTTAACAAATATTTTATAATCCAATATGAAACTTGCTAGGCTTATAGACATGTAAATGTACTTCTAAGATAGTTAAGTATTTTTCACGAGCAAATAATAAAAATAATAATAACACTATTCCTAAATTCAACTAAGCCACACAATAGAGCATTCAAGAATGTTTCTCTCCGCTATTAACAATAAAAATATGTTAATTTTGATAAGGCGAAATACATAAAGGGCCCCTTTAAGTTGTCCCCAACGATCAGACAAATACTTCAACTGACTCCTTTACCATTTAGACACTTCAAGAGGCTATTAAGTGTGTCAAGTAAACCCCGAGCCCAGCAAAACATATGGGTGAGTTACACTTACTAGTGATGTATTAAATAAACCAATAAAAGAATGACACATGTAATTTGTAATAAATATTTGATACCATATAATTATCAAAGAAAATACATTTTAAAAAAAAAAAAAAAACTTTTGCAAACCAACGCCAATCTTCCCCTCCCCTCCCTCCAAAACCATCTTCTTGCTTCCCCGTCTGCGTCCCCAATGGCATTTCTCAAATCAATCCCAAAATATTAAAAGCAGCTGGAATTGGCTACACTTTGAGGAGTAGGGATGATGTGTAGGCTATGAGTCTTCAAACTCAGTTTCAGAAATTTCGTCTTCTTCAACAGAATCTAAACAAACCCAGCATCAGTGGTCGAACAGACTTCATCGAGCAAATTCGAACAGACCCAAAAAATTCGAATAAACCTATCTTCTTCGAATAGACTTTGAACAGACCGAAAAATTTCGTCTTCTTCGAACAAACCCAGTCATCGTCTTCTTCGAACAGACTTCGAAAACTTCGAACCAAAGCTTATCGAATCAGCTGCAATCATCCTTAATCTGTAGATTCCACTTCACAAAGAAGCTTTTAACAAAGATTTCGAACATTTAATCGATTCGACCTCCAATTTTCAGATCAAAACAATTGGATTGACTTCCAGATTCAATCTGTTAACGAGAAGGCATTACTATACTCTAATTATGTGTTAGTTTGGATTAAATTTTTGTGTTAATGTTGGAATTGTGCAAATTGAAGATATTGCTCGAGCAGCCATTGTTACAGATCCGTCCATGGAAGCTGCTATTTGAGCTTGTGCTGAGCTTATAAAATGACTTCACGCGCCCAAAATGTTGGTAGCAAACACGCACATGCCACATAAGCAACATGTATTTAATTGACACACTTAATGAGCTTGAAGTGTCTAAATGGTAGAGGGGGATCAGTTGAACTATCTGTCTGATCATTGCGGACAACTTAAATGGGCGTTATGTATTTCGCAATTTGATAATAATAAAACAATACTCACTTCATTCATTATACATCCCACAAGGCGTGAGTACAAGATATTTGCCTCGATAGTCTAACGGAAGATTTATTTTAAATTGTTCTCAGTGAAATTTTGAATGACAATTGCTTAGTTGTCCAAAGTTAGTTTTTAACACTCCTTAATTTATCTGCTATCATGCCAAAGGAGTAAATTTTTATTTGAAATTAATTTATCACCGGACTCACTAAATCAATTAAAGAAAACCCGACCACAGGAACTAAAAAGTAACATTTTTTGAGGGATTAAATTTGTGCTGAAAATAAAAGGAAAAATTTCATATTAGAACAACTGGGATCTCTACCTTTTAATTTTATAGCCCTTATTTCAATTTACAACCAACTAGCCCGCAAATAATAGGTTAAGATTCAACATCCAACTCCAATAGGTTCTCAAAATTACTATTTAATTTTTAAAAAAGATTCCTCAAGCTTTTAAGTTAATTTTCGAATCAGTAATTGTAACTCAAATATAGTTCAACAACCAAATCCATTTGGGTGGTGAAAACTAGATTTTTAACAAGCTTAAATATATGGGTTTAGATTCCGAATTTGATTTTGTGAGAAATTTGGAGTGGATAATATCTAATTGTTAGAAATAGTATAAGAAGAGTGTATATAAAATTTGAAGTCATTTAATGGAGATTTGGACTAATTTTGAACAAGAATTGAAACTGAAAATCGTGGAAGAAGTTCGTCTACAGACGCTTGTATAAAGGTGTATAAAAGTGTATAATAGCGTATAATATGTATTTATACAATCATATACACTATTATACAATATTATACATAATTATACAAAAACCTGACTACGTCTTCTTCCTTGCCTTTTTTATGAAATTTAACTCAAATCTTCTCAAAATCACTTCAAATTTAAATTTTGAACTCCATTTGATATTACCAATTCACAATGAAAACTTCAGATCTGAAAACTCTAGCTTCGTCAGTGGGGGAAATTAGAGCTGAAAATTAGAGAGGAGAAAAAATAGATTTAAAAATTATAGAAGATAGAAAATTAGACCTTTGGCACTGTCTCCGGTAAGGGAAAGATGGCGGAAGAAGAAGTAGAAGCAGTAGAATCAGTGTACGGCGATGATTGTTTGCTCCTTCAAACTTATCCTCCTTCTTTTCATCTCCATATCAGACCTCGTACCGCCGATGATTCTTCTCAACAGGTTCTTTCTCTTCCCAATTTTCTTCCCTCTACCCAAATAATTGTGTGTGTGTGTGTGTGTGTTTTTTAATTGTTTTAGCAATGAATATTGGCTTCTTGAAACTGCTGATTCATCTTTCTGCTGAAATCTTTATATTTAGTGCGTGTATGCCTGTAGTATAATTGTGTGGTGTTGTAGGATTTGGGCTAATTAATTACCTGAATGTGAAGAATTCAGCTTGGGATGTCTGTTAAGAGAATTATGAGTTGGGGGAAGCGGAGAAGATTCTTTTTTTTTGGTTAATGAATCTGTGGCTAATTTGTTAATTGGGTACGAACATTAGGAGAATGACACCCTAAAAGCTAGCTATTGAGTGGAGAGATCAATTTTGTATAAACCTCAAATTGGAATCTGGTAGTTCTCTATTTGTACATGTCATCCTTGCGTAGTAGTGTTGTTACTCTTCTCTGTACCGTTCCCTCCAATTTTATTGCCTTGATACCCGTGCTGAAGTGTCGAGGGGAAGTGCTCAGCTTGAGCTTCAAGTAACTCCAGGACTTAAGCACGCTTCATAAAGCCTTTGACAACACTATGACAACAACTACGCCTCTATCCCAAAAGAGTTGGAGTCAATTATATGAATTCCATTTAAGCTCGTTACAGACAAGCTTTTGACAACAACACTCTTATGAAATTTGCCTAGATCAAAAGCTTAAAGCATTAGCTGATACTCAATTGTTGAGTATCAGCTAAGAATCCAATGAAATAGTAGCGGAAAAATAAAGGAGAAGAACAGGGAGAAGAAATGAGGCAGAAAGAGAGAGGTAGGGAGAGATTGAGAAGAACTCAGATTTTCTTATAACATGATAATTGTGTGAATACAAGTCCTATGAGCTATTTATATGTGCTAAAAATACAAAAGGAATTACACAATTTGAATTAAAACTAGTAACTAACTTTCCCGCCGAAATTCAAATACTAGCCTAACTAAATTTCAAATATTAGCCTAACTAGAATTCAAATGCTTCCACCTTTAGCCACTAATATACGTATCAATACCCCCGTGATGAACAACACCCTTGTCCTCAAGGGTGAAAGAAGGAAAACGAGCCGTCAAAGCAGATGCTAACTCCCAAGTGGCATATGAAGAATCCAAGCCTGCCCATTTAACTAAGCATTGAGCAACAGCTTTATTGCCTCTTTTAATCAACCTGCGATCCAAAACAGCTTCAGGAAGGGGGCAATATTGGCTGGATAGGTGAACAACAGGAGGGTGGACAATAGTAGCAGGAATGTCATAGCAAAACTTGAGTTGGGACACATGAAAGGCGGGGTGTAAGAGGGCCTCAGGAGGAAGAAGAAGTTTATAGGCCACTGCACCTACCTTCCCAACAATAGGATAAGGACCAAATTAGCGGGAAGTGAGCTTATGATGAGGGAAAGGAGAAAGTGTGGACTGCCGATAAGGTTGAAGTTTAACACACACCCAGTCCCCCACGTTGAACTGTTTATCAGATCTTTGTTGGGCACGAGTAAGGTGGAATTTGGCTAGTTGGAGCTTGAACTCACGAAGCAAAGCAACTTCCTCAATGGAAGGGGAATCAAAATCACCAGGCAAGTATGGCAAATGCAGGGTAGGAGGGTAACCATACAAGAATTCAAAGGGAGAAGTTTGAATGGCAGAATGAGGGCTAGTGTTATACCACCACTCAGCTAAGGCCAGGAAAAGAGACCAATCAGCAGGTGAATCAGTACAGAAGCAACGAAGGTAAGTTTCTAAGCAGCGATTAAGAACCTCAGATTGGCCATCTGTCTGAGGGTGATAAGCAGTAGAAGTTTGAAGGGTAACACCCTGAGCAGTGAGAAATTCCTTCCAAAAGGTGCTGATAAAGATAGGGTCCCTATCACTAGTAATGGAAGCAGGAAAACCATGGAGCCTGAAAATGTTATCGAGGAAGATAGGGACCAAGGACTGAGCAGTGTATGGGCGGGACAAAGCAATGAAGTGAGCATGTTTGGTAAGTCGATCAATGATCACCCAAATGACAGACTTTCCCTTAGACTTAGGCAAACCCGCAATGAAGTCCATAGTAATGTCAGTCCAAGGAAGAGCAGGTATAGGAAGAGGCTGCAAAAGACCAGGAGAAGCAACAGTATCATACTTGTTCGTTTGACGGACATTGCACTTGTGAATAAAATCAACAATGTCAGTGCGAATGCCCTTCCAATAGAAATAAGAAAGAACCTTCCTAGTAGTAGCATCAATGCCAGAATGCCCGCCAGCAGGAGAAGAATACCAAAGGCTGAGAATTTTAGTTCTCAGAGTTGCATCATTACCAACCAACAGTTTGCCCTTCCTTCTGAGTTGTTGATTAAGCCAAGTGATGTGTTTCTGTGGTGTGTGCGGGAGAGAAGCAATCAGAGCAGCAAGCTCAGGGTCAGCAGACCAACTATCTTGAATTTCCTTCCAAAGATCAGTTTGGACAGAACTCATCAGTAAGGACATGAGTTCAGCACCTTGAACTCTAGACAATGCATCTGCAGCTATGTTATCCTTGCCCGTTTTATACTGGACTTCAAAGTCAAAAGGAAGGAGCTTGGCCAACCACCCAATCTGAGAATCAGTGTGAAGTTTTTGTTCCAAAAGACACTTTAAGGCCTGCTGATCAGTCTTCACAATGAAGTGGCAACTGAGTAAGTAATGAGACCACTTGGTGACAGCAAACACCAATGCCAAGAGTTCTCTTTCATAGATAGAAAGAGCAATATGCCTAGGATCAAGACCTTTGCTAATAAAGGCTATAGGGTGATCAGATTGCATCAAAACAGCACCAATACCAGCACCACTAGCATCAGTTTCCACAATAAAAGGCATGAATAGTTTGGCAATGCCAAAACTGGGCCAGAGGTGAGGGCTTGCTTGAGCTCAACAAATGCTTGATTAGCAGAATAATTCCAATGAAAATTATCCTTCTTGAGCAACTCAGTTAGGGGTCTGCTGGTCAACCCATAGCTCCTGATAAATTTCCTGTAATAGCCAACTAACCCAAGAAAACCTCTCAGCTGCTTGACAGTAGTAGGATTAGGCCATTGCTGAACAGCAGCTATCTTGTTTGGATCACTGGACTCTCCTTGAGCAGAAATGAAGTGTCCCAAGTATTCAACACTAGGGACCCCAAACACACTTGGATCTCTTGGCAAGTAGCTTATGTTGCACCATAACCTCAAATACCTGCTGTAAATGCTGGACATGATCAACTAAACTTAGGCTGTAAACCAAAATATCATCAAAAAAGACCAGCACAAATCTTCTCAAAAATGGGAGGAACAAGTGATTCATCAAACACTGAAATGTAGAGGGTGCATTTGTCAGCCCAAAAGGCATGACTAAATATTCATAGTGGCCCATGTGAGTCTTGAATGCAGTCTTAGGAACATCCTCAGGCACCATTCTGATCTGGTGATACCCAGATCTAAGGTCAATTTTAGAAAAAATGGTTGCTCCGGCTAGTTCATCCAGTAAATCATCTATAATAGGAATAGGAAATTTGTCCTTGATGGTGCAATGGTTTAGTTCTCTATAATCAACACTCAATCGCCATGAACCATCCTTTCTACCTACCACTACCACAGGTGATGAGAATGGACTGTTGTTATATTGAATCACCCCTTGCTGCAGCATTTCCCTCACCAGTTTCTCAATAATATCTTTCTTCATAGAAGAATACCTATAAGGTCGAATATTGTGAGTTTAGCTCCAGGTTGCAAGGGAATCCTGTGATCAAATGCACCCCTTTGAGGTGGCAGGACAGTAGGTTCAGCAAACACAAATTGCTAAGAAAATCATGAAGAGGCTGTGACACTACCTCATTTGCTGAGAGATGAATGGCATTCAACTGAGTAGACTTTGGTTGATCAACCAAGACATGCAACATAAAAAGTTCCACATCATTCCCATTAGACTTATTGACAGCCTTTGGGCTTTGATAATCTACAAGCATCAGGAACTCACTTCAATACATGTTGTTTGCCTAAATAGTTGTAGGTCATGGTGAGTGCAGAATAATCCATAGTCACTCGTCCAAGAGTCTTCATCCATAAAGCACCCGATACTAGATCATACTTTCCAACTGGAAACACAATCAGAATTCAGATCAGACTCATAGGTTGTGCCTTCTAGCATCCATTGGAAATTCCTCACTATACCAGATGTGGCCTCCATTGTGTTGTTACCTAGACTGACATATCCCACCTTAGTTGGAATCACAGTACAACCCAATCTCTTGGCTGATTCAGAATCAATGAAATTATGTGTGCTACCTCCATCCAATAAAATTTGAAAAGGTCTCTTGTCACTGTAACCAGTAACATGGATAGTTTGAGCACCCTGCATGCCTGTTAAAGCACACAAGGATATAAAGGGCTGCTCACTACCATGGGATGACCACTCCTCACTTGGTGACTCACCCTCATTGCTGCCGGTCCCAGTATCAACAGATTCATCCTTAGCTACCTCCAGTTCCAACACAAACATTTGCTTTGGAAGAGTGCACTTATGTCCAGGAGTAAACTTATCATCACAAAAATAACAAAGACCTTGGGCTCTTCTACTTTGCATCTCAGCAAGAGAGATAGTTCTCCTTGTTTTAGGAACAATTGAAGTAGAGTTAGCTGGGGAATTCAACCTAGTTGACTGCATAGGCTGATGACTCTTAAGGCCTGTGCTGTCATAAACAGATTTCCTAACTGATGAGTAGCTCCCAGGTGATCTGTGTTTTAAGGCTCTAGCATTTGCAGCTAATGTTGCTTCTGCTAACCTAGCTAGCCGATAAGTTTTGGACAATGACTTAGGTTCATGCATTTTAATAGGATGAACCAATTCTTCCTTCAAACCTCCCAGAAAACATGAAATAGCTTGTTCAATAGTTAGACTACACTGAGCCAATAGCCTATCAAACGCAAACTGGAATTCCCTCACAGTTCCAGTTTGCCTTAACTGTTTAAGTTCTAGCATAGGGTCAGCAAACTCCTCACCAAATGTTTCAATTAACTCAGATATATATTCATCCCAAGCAGGCAGCATAGGTAAATTCCTACATTTCAAATAGGATTGATGCCAAACTAAGGCATCGTCATCCAAATTCATGGCAACTAACCTTACTCTCTGATTAAGAGGAGTTTCATCTTCAGTAAAATACTGATCAATCCTATACAACCACGTCTTCAGATTCTCTCCATTGAAACGAGGAAAAACCAAATTATGACTCCTATTAGCATTAACACAATAAGGATTTGGGCCTAGAATACCCTGACCTGACTGCAGTACTTTGTCCTTAGCAGCCGAAGAAGATGCCGTATCCTTGGACTGTTGGTTCAATTGCATGCCATCAAAGGAATTTTTAAGAGCACTCACCATCTGCAGAATTTCATGATGACGCATGTCCAAATCATCTCGTAGTTCCTGCTGCTTTTGGGCCATTTCTGCTCGCAGATCTAGCTGTTGAGCTGCTAGATCTTCGTACTGCTCCTGCAAATCCATAGTTGTCTCCACAGCTTTTCGCGGACCCATCCTTTACGAGGCTCTGATACCAATTGATACTCAATTGTTGAGTATCAGGTAAGAATCCAATGAAACAGTAGCGGAAAAATAAAGGAGAAGAACAGGGAGAAGAAATGAGGAAGAACTCAGATTTTCTTATAACATGATAATTGTGTGAATACAAGTCCTATGAGCTATTTATATGTGCTGAAAATACAAAAGGAATTACACAATTTGAATTAAAACTAGTAACTAACTTTCCCGCCGAAATTCAAATACTAGCCTAACTAAATTTCAAATATTAGCCTAACTAGAATTCAAATGCTTCCACCTTTAGCCACTAATATACGTATCATTAGCAAAATTCTGTCTGGATAGTCACAATTTGGCGGGTGTAGGAAAGTGCAGATGCGGAGTCTCATAGAGAGATTGATAGAAGAATAAACTTCTATACAGATGATATACACATTATGCATGCCAGTGACTAAGAGGGAACTGGTTTTGAAGTAGTTCGTGTTTCCTAAGGCTGTCAATATTTGCTGATATTTTCAAATGAATCTGATGAAGTGTCATTATACTTTACAGCTCTTTTTATTCTTTGATTTTCTGGTTAATTTCCTATTGTTTTATGTTGTATGTTGCTATAGCCTTATAAAGAATAGTTACATTTTTTCTTTCTCCTGTCTTGCAGTTTGTGGAAGCAATCATAGGAATCCAGGCTGGTCCAAAGGTACTCTGTCACTGAGATTACTATTCTTTTTGGGGTTGTTGATTATCATTTGGTTCTTTTGTTGTCTAATTCATTCGCGCTTACCTTAGCGAATTTCTTGTCCATTTTCATCTGATAGCTTTCTGCAGTCTGCCCACACCTGCGTCCCATTCCATCTCTTATTTAACTAGTTCATGTGATAACTATACTTGTAATGATTAGACAGGTTTCACATTTCTTTTCTGCACTGATATAATTATTTTGGCAGTATCCTGACGAGCCACCAGCTATTAGAATTGTTGATTCCAAGGGCCTTGATGAACAAAGGCAAAAACAATTGATAAGTTGTCTTTCAGCAAGGGCTTGTGAACTGTCCTCGTGTCTAATGCTTGTAGCACTTTGCGAGGTAACCATTGCAATGTCCAGATCCAGTTCTGTGATTGATGATAATCCTAATTAGAATACTCTCTTTTATTAAAACCTAGCTACATAATCTCAAGACTTGCATTATGATGAATAACTATTACTTTGGATCTTTTTGTCCTGAAATTAAGTCAAAAGGAACAGGTTTTGTAATTTATCTAAAGAAGAGAAACTCCCAGGGTTTTGGTTCAGCCATAAGAAAGTACAACCATGGTGTGTGGGTTGGGCTCACACCACGAGTTCAAATTCTTCCACTGACAGGAGTCTGGTAGTTAAGTGGTAATTCAAAGAATTGTTTGTGTCATTTATATAGAATATAGATTTGCATTAGAAACTTGAGCGTTACAGGTATTTTAATTTGGTTTAGCGGCAGGGTGCTCTGGTTCTTTCTGAAAGCAAGTCTGATAGTTAAGTGGGACTTTTTATGGGCTGGAATTGGACTATCTACTTGTCGAACTATTGAGTAAAACTCTTATTGATTGATTGTGTCAGGGACATACATTTATGAGCTAAACAACTAAGACAATGTGTTGCTAAATAGGCCAAATTATTATTAGAATTTCAGAAGGGGGCTTAATTTCCAGAAAGCTGATGCCTCTGAATGTATTACTAGGAAGCAGCGGAGCAGCTTTCAAGCATGAATCACCCTGATGGAGAGTGTCCATTGTGCTTGTATCCATTAGTTGATGAAGATGCAGGAAGCTCTGCGCCATTTATGAAACTGATGTCTTGTTTTCATTGCTTTCATTGGTAAATTTTGTCAGTAGTACCCTTTTGTTTTGATTGGTTTGCGTATTGGCTGAACATGCATGGTTGCAACTTTCGTACTCATTTATTTTTCTTATTGCTGCAGTGAGTGCATCATCAGATGGTGGAATTGGCTTCAACTATTAAAAGAATCTGATGCCCCTACGGACTCTAGTTCTGCTTCATCTTCTAGGAACAGGGATCAGGATGGTCTGTCTCTATGAAATTGATGCCTTAAGATATAAATGTTTCATAGCATACTCCACTTCCATTTTCTTCTCTTGGTCTGACTAGATTCAGATAAGGTTACCTTAATTTTATTATGAATTAAGATAGGTCTTTAGGATGATTTTTCATTAAAGTTAGACTCCTTCAATGAAGGCAAAAGAAAGACAA
>NC_031989.1:33781018-33929549 GCF_001879085.1 Nicotiana attenuata
CAATTAAGTACACTCTACCCACCCCCCCCCCCCCCCCAAAAAAAAAAATGAAGGCAAAAGAAAGACAATTGGATTGACAGGATGCATAAGATATTCTGTGTGGTAAACCAGTTACTTCAGCTCAACCTTATGTGTTGTGTCAACTTTTTCCAAGGATTTGATCTTTCTTTGCTCAATTCACCTGACTAATGAAGATCCCGTTGAAATAATGCGTGCGTTCACATACTCTGTCAGCATACCTGGTCTAGTTGCAATTATCGTACTTTCACTTATTTCGTTAGAATAGCTACTTGCATCATTTGGTCCAAGAGGCTCTGCATCCACTAACCTAGGGGCTAATGCCTCCCCTGTCTTGTCTCTTCTTTCTGCAGAGAGGATGAGGTTTTTATTTGATTCTGCCTTTCTTCTTTCTGTTTCTCCATCTTATAGATTACCAATGAGTCAACTTATTTCGATCCATTTCTTTTCCATCTTTTGCTCCTATACCACTCGCATTGGTTATACCAAAATGTTTCTTTTTGTTTGCAACCTCAGTTTGTCAAGTACTAATTTGATATCTTAATGCTTCATCGCAAAAGCCCTCATGCTTTGAGGATGGGGTAAAGAGATTTTCGAATTCGTTTTATTACTTTTAGGTTTCTACTTTTTAAATATTTTCCAGATGGATGGTGTTTACAGCTGAGGGGGGGGGGGGGGGGTATTTGGGGGACAACGAGGGAGAATTTTTTTTTTAATCTATGTGTGCTCTTTTTGTTGCAAATATAGTTTCCAACATTTAGTTCCCTAGCTCACTTTATCTTGCTTGGTGATGTGTGATTCAACAGAAGGTGTGGGGAAGTGCCCGGTTTGTCGCAAGTCTTTTCTAGCGAAGGACATCGAGCACGTGCTAGACTTCGTGAAGACTCAGCATGCTGTGGTATGTTATGAAAATATCTTTTTTTTTAAGCCAACTCGTATCTTTTCCCTAATTTCTAGGTAGAGAAGATACTTTGATTTGGTGTAATGTTTTAACAGCTGCTCGTATGAGAATTCGACAAGTAAAATTTCTTCTCTTTTACTTGGGGCAAGGTAACTACTAACGAGCAAAAAGAATTGGGAGGTGTTATTTTTCACTCCTTGCTGTGAATTATTTGAGCATCCAAACATAGAACTCTTCTGAATGTCCTTATGCATCCGATACGATGTATTTTGTATCTCTAACAACCTCTTGCACATGTAACCTAATTCTGGGGTTCATACGGGGATTTGAACGTAGATTTGAGATCGTCAGAAAGGGTTTGTTAAAAGATTGTCAGAAAGAGTTTGTAAAAGGTATTGCCTACTGAAAGTGGAACAAATAAAATAGGAGACTTGATATGCTAAAATCTGAAACAAATTACAGTTGGTTAGTGCCCTTGGTTAGTACTAAATGAAATGAAGTGTTTGTTTTTGGTATAGTTACAGCATTTTGTTATTTATATTGGAGGTAGTCTGGTAGAGCGAGTGATATTTGTTCATCTTTTGAATCCAGACTTCCAGTGGATCTGAAGTCAACAATGAGGACAAGATTCTTTCCTCGGACTCGGAAAAACTAAGAAGAAAGAAATTTGATGCAATTCTGAAACTCCAGCAAGAGAAGGGTGGCTTAATTGAAATAAAGAAGCATGAAGTGTTGCGGCCAGGTATTTATCTTCCACAACCTGCTGCATTACCCTCGACTGCACCCACCGAAGAGGCAAATGAGCAAAAAGACAGAGATCTGGCAGCCAACCCCAGAACAAATTCTAGTGCTTCCTCAAACAAACCTAGTACCAGTAGAGCGAGAAACACCGGCACAAAGAAAAACAGGGGGCACAGTTCAAGAAAACAAGCGACTCAGTGGGTTAAGAAAGAAAATAGTAATACAGCATGATATGAAATCTGTATTATTTTATAAGAATAGCTGAAAGGAAAGAAAAGTATCATTTTTTGTGATTGTTTAGCGATTTGTTTACATGATCAATTAACATATCAATATCAAGAAGGGTTAAGTTGTGGTATAATTTGCGAAATCAAGGAAGTTGGCAGATAAGTTGGTGCCATCTACTGTTTATTGTGCAGACAGTGTCACGATTTGTCTCACTTGGTATTTTCTTCGATATCTTTCTCCAAGACAAAATATGTTAAGAGTTTTCGAGAACAATTGCTTCTGTCTTGTTCCAGCTCTAAACTGAATTTGGTGCAATGCTGTGCTTTCACTATAAATTTTATTGTGTCAGATGTGACTGGAGAGATAAATCTGACTTGCAGCTCTAAGGTACGTTTTGCTGCCAAATCATTTGGAGGATCGTCTGGTAAGTAATAAGTGTCAATGTTATTAAGAGATCAGACTTCAAAACAGAGAAAAAGCAATTTTGTTTGTAACATGATTGTGGCAAGAAGTAACGGTTTTATTTTTTCAGTCACCATAATTGTAGTACTTTGTAGCTATCATTTCATGCAAAAAAAAAAAAAAAAATTTATTTCCCTTTGTTGGAGCTAGTTATTGCTCCTCTAGTGACTCAAACCCACAATCATGGGGCTGTAGGTGGAGGGTGTTGACCATCTGAACAACCTCATGTTTAAAATAGGTAGTTAAATGACTGCTAAAAATAGGTTACTATTTCATATATCTAAACCATTGCAAAAATTGATGGTATATATTGATACATAATAAACATGCCAAGTATACACAACATTATACGCAGTTCTACAATGCATAAAATATAATTTCATAAAAACATTTGTTGCATGTGCAAGAGTTTTAGATTCATTTACTGTGATCAATCGCTTTATTCGTATTAATTCCATGCATAAAATTATGTGAGAAACATGCCATTTCAGCATAAAACAAGCTGTGAAAGGGGTTATCGCTCATGGTATTTGTGTCAAATCAAATTGAAAACATGTTAGAAGGTCAGAGTATTACATACAACGTCACTGAGATCATATATTTCAACGATCCCCTCAATCTCAACCCTAATCATGCAATATTACGACATATAAATATGCAACTTAATAAAAGCGAGTCATGTGGTTTAGTGATCACTCATATTACGACGGCCCTTAATCTCTCTTACGCTTGTCTCTAACGACCAATCTCAAACAAATTCTCCTACAATCAAATAGGGAACTCCAAGCCCTTAGGTTCATAACTTAAGTATGCAGTGTTTATAAGTTGGTTGTATAAGAAAAAATAAATCCTAATCATATTATGCTACGATTTTTTTTTTTTTTTTGGGTGCCTCACGTATCCTTTTAGGAACTGAACAAGTATAACTATCGTAAATAGTTTAGCCAAGGATTATTCATAATATAACTCCATATCAAAATAATATAGCAGAAGTAGTTAATCAGAAAGGAAGTTAGAATATTCCAAATTAGTTTAGCATAATTAGATGTAAAAATAGCACGGGCTAGCCAGTTTTCGGACTGGTCATTCAAAAATAGCCAGTGTTTGCAAAGTCATAGAAAAATAACCACTATTTTGCTGCAACAGGGAAAGTTCCAGCGTAATATACTGTGCACCTATGTATGAACTTCTAGCGTATTATGCTGGACTCCAACACGCGAAAAGTTCCAGCATAATATACTAGAGATTGGAGCACCTGTGTATAAACTTCCAGCATATTATGCTGGACCGGTATATTGTACTGGAACTCCAGTATATTATGCCGGAAGTCCAGTATATTAGTATATTATACTAGAGTATTTTCCGGATTTTGAACAGTGTTTTCGTTCAGATTTATCTTTACATGAAAAGTTGCTAAATTTCGATTATTTTTAAAACTGTGACTATTTTTAAATGACCACTTATAAATCTGGCTATTTTTAAATTTCTCCCTAATTAGACACACAAAGATTGAAGAATAATTATGACATACTTGGCAATTGGCATCTTTACTTTCGGTTAGAAGGAAGGAATAACACGTAGCCTTATACGAATTCCGAAGTGGCATTTCGACTTTTATCCCTGGCTAATGACTAAAATAAGTACTAGTGTACTAATTTTTATATGACGATAGCCACCTTAACTTATCCAGTTTATCAAAACTTGCGTTCTAAAATATAGCTGAGGTTTTTCACTTTTATAACTTGTTAATTGAGGATTAGCATCTTTTCGTCTAGTTAACAATAATCTTGAATGATGTCAACAGATTTTAATACCAAAACACAATATAATTATGAGCCAACATTCCATGCATGAGACCCAATAAACGAATAGGATTTAGGATCCAAAAATAATACTGATGATTTTCAGTAGTAATCCTTTTATGTGAAGTTCATGGAACCTTACCAACTTTATGGGGATCACTTTAATTTATAATTAACCCAAAAATAGAGCCTAAAATTGGAGCATACCTTTTATTATGGATATTCTTACACGATCTAAATTACATAAGATTCTCGGTCATAGTTTCAATGTGAATTCTTTCTTTAGTTAAAAGACCTTATGCCTATCTCTCTTTCGATATAATGTTTACGTACTCCTCTTTTTAGAAGAATGATGGCTTTCAATGTATGACCTAATCTCAAAATATATTAGTTGTCGTTGTGAATTTAGATATCTTACCTTTATATATTTTTTTAAAAGGAAAACGTCCAAATACACCCCTATGTTTGCAATTTGTATTACATTTATAGTTATCATTATCTTTTGTTTCAAATATGCCCCTCCCACTAACGGTTTTCTATTGTGAAAAAATAGGTCTGATTTGTCTGATAAGGCGAATTGTTCAGGCATCTTTCAAATTATTACAGAGGTTATATATAAACCAATTTGATAGTCTAAAATCAAGCTAACGAAAGAGTTAACTGTTGCAAATGCATTTCTAAAAGAGCCCTGCAATCCTGCATATCAATCCACAAAGGATAATGTTCTAGAGGGAGATCTTGCATTAGAAAATGTGTTATTAGAAGCACACAAAAATTTCAGAAAAAAATACAATTTAATCGATTATAAGATTATTAGATTAAGGAGGAATACCTAAAACCCCCCTAAACTTGGCACGAATTATTAGTTACAGTCCTAAACTATTCGTGGTCTTAATTACCCCCTTGAACTTGGCCTTTTGAGAGCCATTACCTCCCTGGACGCTGATGTGGCATAGAGTGTGGGTGCACTGGCGAAACCAGAAATTTTTCTAAGGGTGTTCAAACTTGAAAGAAGTAAAAAAAATCCGACAAAAGGTGTTCAATATATGTTATATACTTTTAAAACCTAATATTTTATCTATATACGCAGTGTAATTTTCCGACGAAGGATGGTCATACCGTAGTGTAGCTTCGCCCATGTGTGGGTGCACTCTCTTTTAAGCGCGTGGGAGTGAAGAAAAATCGAAAAATCAGATTCCAAGTAGGTTATTTTTAATTTTTAATTGTCATATAGTCATATATAATGATTTATTTGCGACAACTATATATTTCTTTTTGCTTCATCTTAGCATACAATGTGGACTTTACTCTAACTTTTATTCTTTTTTATTTCTTCTATAGATATAATGTCTATTTGTTCCAACTGCATATTTCTTCTTTTTTTGGGTCAAATTTGTAAAAAGTTTGGTTGGAACTTCATCATTTTAGCCAAATAGAAAACTTTTAATTAGTAAAAATAATGGAGTACTAGTTGTGTATTTCGTGTTATTTTTTTTGTTAGATATCGTTTCTATTTATTTTAGTTGAGTACTTTTATTTTCGAGTCAAATCAGTAAAAAAATTGTGTACAACTCCATTATCTTTTACCAACTAAAAAAGGTATAGCCAAAATAGTGAACTTGCAATTGTACACTATTTTTATTTCTTCTTTTGATGCAATAATTATTTATTTCAATTGTGTATTTCTACTTTTTCAGTTAAAATCTGTAAAAAAAGAACATATTTATTTCTACAACTCTATAATTCAAAGCTATATAAGAAATTATAGCCAAAATAATAACAAACTATGTATTTTTATATCTTTTTAGATCCTTGTTTATTTATTTCAATTGTATAAATCTTTATTTTCAAGTCAAATTCAAAAATGAATAACTAAGACTTTATTATTTTTAGCCAAATAAATATATTTAGCCTAAATAATGTAGTTTTATTATAAATATTATCTGAAAAAGATTAAAAAAGTACTAACACACTTAAAAGGGTAAACAAAATATTTTAGTATTCCAAAAAAATTGTCACATGAGCAGGAAAATCCACGTGGCATGTGAGTGCATGCCACTTTCTTGGGATGAGATCGTCCAAGGGGTAACAACTATCGAATAACCAAGTATATGGGGGTAAGTAAGACCACGGATAATTTAAGGATACAACCAATAATGCGTGCCTAGTTTTGGGGGGGGGGGGGTTGCCTAAGATTAGTTGTCATTTTTGTGTTGTTAATCCAACTTTTAAAGAGTGTTACTCATAAAATAATGAACTATTTAAATAACTATGATAGTATAAACGAGTTTTACACTGTACATATGTAATCTAAAACTTTATTATCTTTTATTAGTCCCCGTTAGTATTTGGCGTCAGCAAGGAAAAATTTCGAAGTCAGATTGTAAAGTATATTCATTCCGTCGTCCTTTTTGTTGCTCCATGGTAATTTGAGACATTTCAAATTTTATAGTACTAACTTTTTATCCTTCCTTTCATCATTGTTTTGACATGTTGCTTTCATTAGTTTAATATTAATTCTGCTTTTCTTATATTCGTCATCAATATTAAAAGTAAGATCTTCCCAAAAAAATTAAGATTTAAGAGAAGTAGAATTAAGGATCTAAATCCAACATGCATTATCTTTCAGTTGCTAACACTTTTGTCCCCACCAAATTAAGCAGATTATACTTATCCCATGAAAACTCAATGCACCTAATTCCTCTCTATCAATTAGTCCTTTCCCTAAGAATATTCTCCCCACAACCACCTCCTCTTTTGACTTGGGATAGTTCCGTTAATTAGCAACTATAAATTTAGCCAAAATGTGAGTATAGTATTCCTCAACACAAATATATTATACAAACTAACCGCAAATTTAATTTGCAACATATATAAAATGCACTGCCCAAATCAACTACTTTTAACCAACCACATGCATTTTGGACTTGCAATGCCTAATACTAATTGGCAATGCAACTCTAAAATTAGTTATGCTCCGAGCAGTAGTCTAAAACTGAGTACTGCTCGGAGTATCAAGATCAGCAATTCCGACCATAATTGCCTCATTATTGACGATAAAGACTAACTCGGAAAGAGGTGGATGGAATTTCAAGGAATCAAGAATTGGGATGGTTTGCTTGATCCACTAGACGATGATCTTCGCAAGGAGATTCTAAGGTATGGAGAGTTTGTCGAAGCAGCCTATTGCTGCTTCGACTTTGACACGTCATCAGCCACGTATACGACCTGTCGGTATCCAACGTGTACGATGCTGACACACTGCGGACTAGGTCAGAGTGGGTATAAGGTCATAAAAAACTTGCTTGCCACGTGTGCTGTTCAAATGCCACGGTGGACTGAGAGATTTCCTAATTTGGTGTCGCCGCGGTGCAGCTGGATTGTTTACGTGGCGGTATGCGATGACGTGGACGAGATTGCCCGGCTAGGTCGCCGAGACGTGGTGATTGCTTTTAGAGGTACTGCCACTTGTTCAGAATGGCTTGAAAATTTACGTGCCACGTTAACTTGCTTGCCTGATGACATGGCACCTCAAAATGAAAATAGTCATGAACCCATGGTACAGAGTGGACTCTTGAGCCTGTACACTTCGAAAAATGAAGGGAATCCAAGTTTACAAGATATAATAAGAGAAGAAATTGCGAGCATTCTCAGTATAACAGTTACAGGACATAGTCTTGGAGCTGCCTTAGCTACACTTACAGCATACGATATAACAACAAAATTTAATCACTTGCCTATGGTGACAGTGATATCATTTGGAGGACCTAGGGTTGGTAACAAAAGCTTTAGGTGCCAATTTGGAAAAAATGGAACTAAGGTACTCAGAATTGTCAACTCTGATGATCCCATAACAAAAGTTCCGGGATTCGTGATCGATGACGTGGCAAGCCATGGGGCTGCCACGCTGGCAAGATTGCCAAGCTGGCTTGGAAAGTACATGGAAGATACCTTAGCAAAGGAAATGTAACAAAATGTCACGATTTGAAGACATATTTGCACTTGGTGAACCATTTTGTTAGCTCATCGTGTCCCCTTAGAGCCACAGCTAAGAAAGTAGTAGTATTAAAGAGAAAACAACATGAAAGAAAAGGAGCTATAGATTTAGTTTGATGAATTTTCTTTGCTCTGTAGAATAAGAATAAGAATACAATACCTCTTACCATTTTTGGAGTCCGCAATATCCGGTCGGTGGCCATCCTGAGAGACGGCTTTTCCATTATCTTTTAAGAAAGTCTTGTCCTCATTGTATATCCTCGACGAAGAATACGGTATTTTTATTGTATATATGAAGATACATGAGTTGCTGGATTAAATTTTACCGGCGGTCATTCAACTTATAGTTTGTAACACAAAAGTCATTTTTATATTTTTTGACTTTGAGCTTGTAACATAAAAGTAACTTTTCTATTTTTTGTCACATAAAAGTCATTCACCTTTCTGACGATCTCAAGTCTACGTTCGGGATTTGAACCCCAGAATTAGGTTAAATGACTTTTATGCGATAAAAATTCTTACAAATGTGATTTTTGTATTACAAACTCAAAATTGAATGATTTATGTTACAAAAAATAAAAATAGAAAGTAATTTTTGTGTTATAAACTCAAAATTTACTGTATATATATTCTGAATATTTTTCTCGACTAATCCTTATAGGAAATTCGAACTCAGAGCGTATATGGTTTTTCACCGAGGAGTGGATCAAGCAATCGACTGCATCAAAGCATTATCTGAAAGGAAGGTTGTAGTTTTAGTTAAAGTTTGCTGAGCTTTACTTAACTCCCTATAGATCTATGCTAAATCTGGAAACGCAAAGCTTTTAGCATTGGAATTATATAATGAACCATGTTATGTTATCCCTGATATTTTGTGGTCGAAATTGTGAAACTCAAGTAAAATTAACAAATTTGTCCAATATTATGTAGGTGTTTAGTTTCTGATCAATTATCAATTCTTTTATGAGCTAAAGAATGAACATCAAGTCATTGCCACAGTTAAAGCAAGAATGTGAAAACTAACAAATGAAAATAGTCTACTAGCATACATTTTGAAGAGGGCGAGGTCTTATATGCTGTTTCAGGCATGCTAAAAAATGATTATTTGGACTCAGTAAACCTTTTTATCTCAGTGTTGCGCAAGCTTACATATATTTACTTAATACGACTTCCTTTTCCATGTGTGCTAAATTGCTAAAACTCGATATTCAATCGTTCCTGACATCTCCTAGTTCAAATAATCTGAGCAGAGTTCTTCGATCTGCCCTAATTCTCGATCGATCTGTACGGCGTAAGCTTCATCTCATCTTCAGCTTTATTTTCTCAAATTCTACTCTTCTCTTTTACTATGTATCTCATCGAAATTCAATATGGTTGTTGTCGATCAAATCAATGCAACTGGTACTACCACAAATGCCGAAACTGTTGTTAATTCTGTGATGGATCACAGTGATCCCCTCTACTTACACCAGTCAGACAATCCTGGAGTTATGCTAGTCAGTGTGGCCTTCGGTGGAATTGGATATAGATCCTTGAGACGTGCAGTTTTGTGTGGCCTTTCTGTTAAAAGCAAAACTTTTTATTAGAGGAGAGTGCAAACGTCCTGATCCTCAATCACCCAAATTCCGGCAATGGGAACGGTGTGATGATATGGTAATTAACCTCGTGGATTCTGAATTCGCTCTCAAAAGAGATAGCAGATAGTGTAGAATATGCCAGTGATGATGTTGAATTATGGAAGGAATTAGAAGATCGATATGAGCAAACTAATGGTGCGAGATTGTATCAAATTCAAAACAAAATTAATGACTTGTCTCAGGGAGTCCTAGACATCACTAGTTACTATACTCAATTGAAGAAACTCTGGGAGGAATTGAGTACTCTAAGTGCAAAAACACAGTGTAGCTGTCAGTGTGCCTGTGGTGCTAAGGAAAGTACGCACAAGGCTGAGCAGGATAGGAGACTAATTCAGTTCCTCATGGGACTTAATGAGGTTTAAACAGCGATGAGAAGAAGCATCCGCATGATGAATCCTCTTCCTTCCATGGCACAAGCCTTCTCCTTACTCATCTAGGATGAAAAACAACGAGAAATGAGACCTCCAAATCAGATGGTTGCAGAGTCTGTTTCTCTTCATGCTAATGCCTTAGGAAATGCCAACAATTTCATAAATAACAACTTTAGAACCAATTACACTCCCAATGCCAATTTTCCAAACACCAATAGGTCAAGGCCCTTTTGTGACTACTGTAAGCGCCCAGGACACACTAAGGATAAGTGTTTTAAGCTTCATGGCTGCCCCCGGACCTTAGGCAACAATCAAAATTTCAAGTGAACAAAAGAGTTGTGGCCAATGCACACTCCACTTCACCTGATGAAATATCAGCCAAAGGTGAGGATTTTGGACCCAAGGATGAAAGCCAGAACCTGAATTTATCCAAGGAATAGTCTGGTCAATTGCTCAATATCCTTCAGCATTTTCATACTAGTAGTGGGGGAGAGAGTTCACAGAATGCAAATCGTGAAGCTGGATCTGTAAACCTTGCTGCAGGAACTATGAATTTCGCAGGTATGATAACCTGCACATCCTCTATTGATTTTGGCAAATTATCTTGTAGATGTTTCAGAACTTGGACTGACACATGAATTTTAGATTCAGGAGCTTCAAAACATATGACTTTTAATAAGTCTTCATTAGTTGATGTTAGGATCTTACCCTATCCGTTGTTAGTCATTCTCCCAAATGGTTATAGAGTCAAAGTAACAGAAATTGGTAGTGTGTTTCTTGTTCCTCAAATCACTCTACACAAAGTCATGTTTGTTCCTTCCTTCAAATTTAATGTCATCTGTATATCTTCCTTAACTGCACAACTTAAATCCTTAATAGCCTTTACTGATACTTGTTGTCTACTGCAGACCCCTTTAATGAAGAGGCCTCTGGAGATTAGTAAGATCAGAGATGGGTTGTATCTCTTATGTTCCCTCTGCTTGAAGAATGCTAGTACTGATTCTACATCTGTCTCATCCTTGTCTCCTGTCTCATGTCATGCTTGTGAAGTAAATAGTTTACAAAAATCTTCATCTAGTGTTTGTGATCATAGTGCTTCACAGAGTCATTCCTTCTCAAATGTAAATAATTTCATTTGCAATAAAACATCTGACTGTGATTCCTTCTTATCTTATAAAGGTGATGTTAATATATTGTTGCACAATACATTAGGCCATGTTCCTTTTGCTAAAATGAGAAGCATTACCACTATACCTGCTACTTTTTCTATAGACACCCTTTTCTATGCTCTATATGCCCCATGGCCAGATAAACTACGTTACCTTTTCCTCACAAGGCCAGTAGCACCAAACAAGTATTTGACCTCTTGCATGTTGATCTATGGGGACCCTATCATGTCCCCACACATGACAATTACAAGTATTTCTTGACTATGGTAGATGATCACAGCAGGTCCATATGGACTCATCTTTTGTCTAGTAAAAGCAATGCCCTGCAGATTCTTAAAGCCTTTATCTCTTTTATTAAGACCCAATTTCACATGAGCATTAAATCAATAAGGTCATATAATGGTTTGGAATTCACCAGTACAGAAGCAAATTCCTTCTTTCATATCCAAGGTATTGTTCACCAAAGAACCTGTTCATACACACCACAACAGAATGGTGTGGTTGAGAGAAAGCATATGTATCTTCTTGAGACAGCTAGAGCACTTTTATTTCAATCAAAGTTACCTGTAAAATATTAGGGTGAATACATCTTAACAACTACTTACCTCATTAATAAACTGCCTATCACATACCTGAAGAACAATGCCCCTTTGAACTCCTATACAAAAAGAACCAAATTATTCCCACTTGAAAAGTTTTGGGTGCCTGTGTTTCCCCACTATACCAAGAATATACAAGGAAAAATTTGATCCTAGAACTGTGCCTCATGTATTTATTGGATATCCTTTTGAAACCAAGGGATACAAGGTGCTGAACTTGCAAACTAGAAAGATTCACATATCCAGAGATGTCACCTTCCATGAGAATGTCTTTCCTTTTACTGTTTCACCTGTTGCAGGTTCTTTTTCCTCAACTCTTCACTCAATACCTTTCGTAATTGATTTACACACTATTGTATCTCAACCCACAGCAGATAATTCACCAAGCCCAGGCAACTCTGGTGTTGCACATGATCAACCTTCACTTGATCACTATACACCTTCTTTTCCAAAGACAACACACTCCTAATCCCCTGAGGTCCTTCCACAAAGTCCATTTGATCCCATTCCACAAAATGACTCACTTGTCTTAGAGCCCAGAAGGTCTGGCAGAGAACACAAATTACATGCTCATTTGCAGGACTATGTCTATTCCATACCTCAGTTGAAAGCAACCTCTACTTCTCTAGTGATAGCTTATATGAGTCCACCAAACTATAGAGCACCTGATCCTCTATGGGTTTTTGCTGAGAATACTTATGAAGCAGTAAGTAAAAGAGACACTGGATTTTCACGTGGAAAAATCCCACTCAAGGGGACAAAAACCACGACCTACACTTGTAGGCTTTCAACTTCACTAACTTGTAATCTCACTATTACAAGCCACTTTGTAATGACTCTATTAAAAAGACTTCAACTTAACTAACTTGTGATACTCTTACCACAAGTCAGTTACTCTCTAGTTACAAAGACTTTAACTTATGACTAAACCTAGTCACAACATAAACTCAGAGAGTTTATGGATTTTGGGTTTCCTTAAAACAGCTTCTAAGAAAGCAAGATAGGAGTTACTATGAAGAACAAATAACAAGATTACAACTCAACTACGGATACACATAGGCCATTGTGAAACTGATCCTTTAGTGGAGTTGTCTTCTTGTTCTTGACACACCAGTGACTTCAATGCCGGATGAACACTTTAATGCTTGAGAGAATATCACTGAATGCACAAGTGAATGTGTTGTGCCTTGCACCAGGTTATTATACTACAAAAGACATCACAATGGTGATGTCAATTCTTGGTACACGCTTCTTCCCAATGAGAAGTGACTGTTGCACTGTCTCGTGTACAGTTGCGGACAGTCACTTTCTGCAGTTATGTTCCAGCTGTATAGTTTACTTGTACTTCTGTCAGAGAACCCTAAGGAACCAGGTCCATGTTGTGTTCCTCTTTGTAACAGTTGTTCACTCATTTGCTGGAGATCAGACTGGACATTGTTCATTTGAAATGTATACCAAGTGGGTCAGGTTCTCTATCTGGTTCTTAACAATAAGTTTGTTAGATCATCAAAACATAAGAAGCATAAGACAAAGACATTGAAAACCCATCAGTTTCCCCCTTTTTGATGATGACAAACTTAGGCATTGATAGTATTTGTTTAGAGTAGAAATAACCAGATGAGGTACCAGAAACTACACAAGTTCCCCCTGACCTTTTGCTTTTGATTCCCCCTTAATCATATCCCCTGTTTTTGCATCAATTTTTTTTACAAGTTCCCCCTCACCTATTGCTTTTGATACCCCTCACCATGCACTACTATCTACCTGATATTTTTCCCCCTTTTGGCATCATTAAAAAGATACACAAGCAGGAAATCAGCATAAAGAAGTCTAACACAGCCAACTCATGCCACATATGCGCACACAACATGACAGAAAAGAGAAGCCAGAGGAATACAGCATTGTACAGGCAAAAAGAGGAGATGTTTCATTGATATTAACAATGAACTGAGCAAAACAGGACTGGTAATGGTGAAATTCAGCATGCCATCAGAAAAAGACAAACAAAAAGAAAACAACAACCACAAAACATCAAAGCAAAAGATAGCTGGCCACTGAGAGGATCCTAGGGGGCACTAGAAGAGGAGGCAGCAATGGTTTTGAGAACCAGGTCCAGTCGGGCATTTGCAGACAGCTGTTCTTCAAGAAGTTATGCACGAAGCTTATCATTTTCCTTTGTCAGACGGGCAATTTCTTCATTAACGGAACCGGTTCCTTTTACTGCTTGACTGAGCTGAGTTTCCAGTATGGCATTCTGAGCCCTTAACCTTCTGATCTCTTCAGAAGCTGCATTTTGAGCATTGATCAGCTGAGAAATGGTCGAGATGCTTCCACCAACCCTTTCTACGCACTCTCATTCTTTCAGAGTGGCTTTAGAGAAGGTTTGCTTACGTGTGCCCACCCTGGGATTACCCAAGGGGACCTTGTAAAATTTGAACACTTGAGTGAGGAGAAAGCCATATGGTAGCCCATGATTCCCACCTTTAAAGTTTGCCACCTTTTGCATATGATCTATCATGATTGCTGGTAGATTGATCGGGACAAACTCATCAAGATCCTCCATTAAGACCATATCAGATTTTGTAGCAATAGACTGCCTCTCAGAACGAGGTAAGAGCACCTTATTGACCAGTTCAAAAAGGAGCTGATACTCAGGAAGTAATACCTTCTTATGCACCTGTTCCCCCTGCTGAATGGCTTGCTCTTTCATGATAGCTCTCCTAAAGTTGACACCACAGACACCTTTGACTGAGGACATTCCTTCACATGAAATTTTGAGAACCTTCCCCAATGCTGAAGCGTCAAGTACAATGTCTACTCCATTTACTAGCGCACAAATGTGATCCCCTTCAACAGTGAAGAGAGATGCGTAGAAATTTTGTACCGCATCTTCGTACACCAAAGGCATGCTCCGCTGAAACAAGTGCTCCCGTTGCTGAAATTCCACTATCTCCAGAATTTATCTCATACCAGCCATCTCTGAAATTGCTGGGTCAAACGTACGACCCCACAAGACTTTCTGATTTCTTAATCTCTCCTGCCAAAGACCACTGTCACTGGGCATGGTCTTTAGAGGACCAGGTTCCTTTACAGTTTCCTTTTTTCGTTTTCTAGATCCTTCAACAAACTTTCCTTTCCAACTTACTAGCCCCACAGTATCATCTTCAGACATAGCTTGCTCAACTGGACTCTTCTTAGACTTGTTGTTGCCCTTCACGGATGCACCATTTTGTTTCTTAATAGCTTCATCGCATGCTTCTTCCACAGACTTTTGAGCTTTTATATATTGTTCCACTAAGGAACCGGGTTCCTTTAGAGCATTTTTGTCAACCCCACCTACTGGAACGCTCTTGTCAGTAACAAATTCCCCTTGATTTATCAACCTTTTTCTTGTCTTGACACTCCTCCGACTTTTCTGCGATGTAGACTCAAGACCCTCTTTCTGCTGCAACCTGATAGTGGGTGACTTGGAAGAGAACTTAGGATGATCAAGAGTTACAGGAGTGGGTTTACCTGGAAGAGAATCAGGTTTTTTAGTAGGTTTTTCTGGGACAGTTTCATGAGCCAAAGATTCGAAGAGTACTATGGTTCTTTTATCGCCTAGGAATGGAGTTTCTTCCCCCTGATACTCAGACAAGAGATATGCTCCTTCATTCATCAGATTCTCAGCAGTGATAGCCATAATGTTATGCGTTGCTTCCTTTTCTGGTGACTCTGTGAGAGCCACTGAGTCCAAAATGGAAGAGTTCAGATACTGATCAGGATCATCCTCAGAGACTTCTGACACCTGAGAGGAAACACCTCCTAAGTGTTCTTTGATGATATCAGAGGAATCAGAAGACATAGGGTTTAAAAAACATGGAAGGGAAACAGGGTTTGATAGAAAAGGAAAAACTACAGGAAATGAGGAGGAACCAGGTGTGGATACAGTAGTATTGGAAAGAGTGGAGTAGTGAATTTCTGGGGATGACTTTAAGGATGATAGGGAAGTGGGAGTGGTGTTAATGGTGTGAGGAGGAAGCGATCGTTCGATTGCCATTATAGGAGTATTTGGTAGGTAATTAGAGTGAGAGAGAAGTGAAGAGAGGATCACAGAGATACAGAAGAGATGAAGGTTCATGACTTGCTGTGAGGGAGAAAGAGAGTTTTATGGGAAGAAGGGCTAATGATGAGAAGAGAGAGAAACGGGTTCTGAACAGTCCTGAAAACGGCGGTAGGTTTGTGGGAAAACGTTATCGTGCAGAGGGGATGAAGGGATTTGAAAGACAAGACATGACATGCAGACTTTGAAAAGTCGGATGATGTGGCAGTTGAGTTAATTTTGTTAACATTTTTAGAAAGCATGCATAACAAGCACATTACTACTAACCTGTGGTACAGGAAGCTGATGCCCGGACAGTTTTTTGAAAAAGAATTTAGCAGCTCTTCTTTCGCAATTCATAATTTTACCTTTAGCTTCTATGATCGCCATGTGTGTTTACCTTCAACGATATCGATATGAGCTAGGCTTGGCCAGAAAACACTTTAGCTATTTTTACCTGAAGGTATTTTTCATAGCCAACTGATGGAGAATGAGGTTCTCTATTAGACTTTAATAACCCCAGCTTCACCTTGTTTTTTCCAAAATGTTCCCTACTCAAGACTTTGGTGAAGACATCTGGAATTTGGTCTTCTGTGCTGTCGGACTTTATACAGATCAACCATTTCTCTATATTGACCCTCAGAAGATAATGCTTCACCTCAATGTGCTTGGTCCTCTTATTTTGAACTGGATTCTTGATCAAGTTGAGTGCACCGGTGTTGTCACAGAGAAGAGGCATACCATTAGAAAATACCCCAAAATCTTCCAGTTGCTGCTTAATTCATAGGGGTTGAACATAACAGGATGCTGCAGCTACATATTCTGCTTCAGTTATTGAAGAAGCCACAGAGCTTTGCTTCCTTGTGCCCCTAAGAGATGAGACACGATTATGGCAAGTGGGCCATTCCAGAAGTGCTTTTCCTGTCCACAAGATAACCTGAAAAGTTAGCATCAGCATACCCGATAAGATTAAAATTGTCACCTGAGGGGTGATACAGGACCAGGTCCTGTGTTCCCTTAGGGTATCTCAAACTTCTTTTGGTAGCCTTCAAGTAAGATTCCTTGGGATTTGATTTTGGATTCTATTCTGGAATGGAAATACAGAAGGGACTAGGGAATTTTTGGATTTTGATTCTTGTCTAAGTCCAGAATGAAGGGGAGTGATTATGTTATCAAGTAGATGAGAGCTTTTGTGTTTCCAGTTTAGGACTGAGGTTTGATTGGTAGAGGAACTGGGTAAGTTAAATGGATTTCCCTGCACTCCTTGTTCTGTTACTTGTGGAGTGCCTTGCACTGCATCTCCAACTCTTTCTTCAGCTTCAGTGGTAGTAATTGAGGTACCAGGTTCCTTTTGAGAAGTGGAAGAGGATGTTGCATTGTCTTCACCTGTCTCCTTCATCTGACTCATTATATCAGCCTTCTCATTTGAAGCCTCAGATATTTTCTAGGAACCAAAGGTGGTTCATTAGCTTGATCATTACCGTTTCCCCCTTTTCTAGAAGAGGGTGTCTCGTTGAGTACCATATGAACACTTCCTTCCACATAGTGTGCCCTTTTGTTGTAGACTTTGTGGCCTTTGCTTTGTGGGGAGTATCCCAGAAGGATTCCTTCATTGCCTTTTGCATCAAACTTCCCAAGCTGGTCCTTCCCGTTGTTGAGAACATAGCATTTTCATTCAAAGGTTCTCAGATGGGCTGTCTTTGGTTTTCTTCCATTTGGCAGCTCATCGGGGGTTTTGTTCAGGAGGGACCTGATCATACACCTGTTCACCAAGTAGTAGGCACTGTTTATTGATTCTGCCCAGAAATTTTTGGCAATTCCACTATCGATGAGCATTATCTGTGCCATGTGTTCCAGAGCTCTGTTCTTTCTTGCAACAACACCATTTTGCTGTGGAGTCCTTGGTACTGAGAACTTGTGAGTGATCCCATTTTCATTACAAACTCATCAACTTTGGCGCTGTCAAATTCTGTCCCGTGGTCAGATCTGATGCATGCTACCTTCAATTTCATCTTCACTTGGATCTTCTTGACAAAGGCCATAAATACCTCGAAAGTCTCATCCTTTGCTCTAAGAGCCAGTGTCCAGATGAATCTTTAAATTTGGCAGACCACGAACCAGGTCCTTCTGAATCAATTTATTCAGAAGTGAGAAACTTGCATGCCCCAATCTTCCATGCCAAAGTTCTGCGTCATCATCAACTGACTTCAAGCATCTCATATCACCAGCTTGTAGAGATTCAAAGTCAGCAACGTACATGTTCTTGTATCTTTTGGCTACTAAGACCACTTCGCCAGTTACCAGATTGGTAACTATGCACACTTTTGATAAGAACTCTACTTTGTTCCATTTATCACAAATTTGAGAAACACTCAGGAGACTGTAGTTCAGGCCATCCACATAGTACACGTTCTCAATTGAGTGTCAAAGATACTTTCCAAATTTTCCAACACCGAGAATGTACCCCCATTTTTTTTTTAAAAAAAGGTACATTCCCTTCCTGCAGGGCTTTCAGTGAGAAACAGTCCATGGTGTTTCTAGTCATGTGTTTTTAGCATCCACTGTTCATGAACCATTGCTGTCCACTTCTTCTCACTGTTCCCTGCACATATAAATCATGGGTTAGATTTAGGAACCAAACTAGTTTGGGTCCCTTGTTATGAGAAAAGGGATGGATGAGGGCTCTTCTAGTCCATGCAGGCAACATTCGTTTCTTGCGAGCGGTACCTTGTCCCTCTTTAGTAGTCACCTTTTCAGTAAACACTTTGTTTCTCTGAAACGATTGAACCCTGGCCTGGCAATTTTCCTTGAAGTGCCCATTGTTCCCACAGTGGGTACACAACCAGTTGTCAGGAACATTGACGTACTTGCTGTGAGGGTTGTAGGGAGTTTTCTCCTTTTGGAACCCGATTCCCTGCCTGTTTCCACTATTGTTGAAGTACATGGCAGTGACAACATCTGAGGACCAGGTCCACTTCAGAGATTTCTCAAGATCAATTTTTACTTTCTCCAATTCAGCTTGAAGTTGCCGATTTTTCTCAAGTTCACCACATAGACTGGTTTTCACATCATTTAATTCCTTTTCGAGCTTGATGTGTGTCTCACTAGCTACTTCCTTCCCTTTCCCAAGACTCACAGTCCTATGTTCTCTATTGAGTCCCTCAATGGTTTCCTCTAGGTCAATAATTATCACTAAAAAGTCATCCCTCTCTTGCTTAGTAGCTGCAATTTTCTCTTCTAGAGTGTGTTTCTCATTGCTAAGACCTTCTATTGTTTCCTTCAAATCAACAACCACTACCATCAGGTCATCTCTCTCATTTTCTACACTATTTATTTTTTCATTCAAAACTTCCTTTTCCTTTTCAAGATTAGCTATAGTCTCATTTAGGTCCACTGCACAGACCACCAGATCATCTCTAGATTGTTCAGCTTCTCCTAGTTCTAAGGTCAAGATCTCCTTATCATTATCAAGGCTATAATATGCATCAATTAGAAAATTTGCTAATGACCTTAACTTCTTAGAAGAGTAGGATTTCAGATTTCTCTGAACATCCCTAAAATTTACCTCATCATCTTCATCATCATCAGACTGAGCATCAGCATGAACAGTGAGTCATATTTCGTTGCTTTAGTTTCCACTGCCATCATGGAGTTGTTTTCTGCATCTGGTTCCCTTTCTGATTCACTAGAGGAGTCTCCCCAGGCAGCAAGAGCCTGCTTCACAATATTGTCAGCTGCACTTTTTCAACTGAATCGTTTGTCTGGAACCAGGTTCCTTTTTACTGCTTTGTCAGGGTTTTGTTTCTATTGCTCCTGTTTCTGAAGTGGACAGTCTTTGATGAAATGCCCTGGCTTTCCGCACCTTTGACAAAGATCATTGTTCCCTACCTTACTTGAACTGTCCCTCTTTGGTATACCACCATTCCTTCGAACCATCTTTTGAAACCTTTGAGTAAGATAGGCCATATCACTATCTTCTTCGCGTGAGTCACTGCTTTCAGCCTTGAGTACCAGGTTCTTTTCCTTCTTTGGCTCTCTTCTTTCACTGTCTTTCTTTCTTTTCATTTCGTATGTCTTCATATTACCAATCAGCTCAGCCATGGTTAGAGTTTGTAGATATTTAGCTTCAGTGATGGCATTTACCTTACTTTCCCAAGAACCAGGTAAAACACTGAGGATTCTCGTTACAAGCTTGTTTCTGGGAATAACATCTCCAAGTGAATGAAGCTCATTTATGATGGATGTGAATCTAGTGTTCATATCCTGTATAGACTTATCATCCTTCATCCTGAAGAGCTCATACTCTGTGGTGAGCATGTCAATCTTGGACTGTTTAACCTGAGTAGTTCCTTCGTGTGCGGTTTGCAATGCCTCCCATATTTCTTTGGAAGTATCAGAAGTTGAGACTCTATTGTACTCATCGGGTCATATACCACATACCAAGATTTTTCTTGGCGCGATAGTTCTTTTCTACGGCTTTTTTGTCAATATCACTGTACTCATTTCTGTCTTTCAGCACCATTGGTCCAGTTTCTTCAAGCTTCTTCATAGGAACATGTGGACCATCACGGATGATGTCCCACAGTTCTGAATCTTCAGCCATTATAAAATCATGCATGCGAGTCTTCCACCAGCCGTAGTACTGACCATTGAATCTAGGAGGTCTGTAGGTTGATTGTCCTTCCTCAAAGTTGGGTGGAGCAGCCATTGAGATCCTTTCTAGGTGTTAACCTTATAGAAAGAACCCGCTCTGATACCAATTGATAGCTTATATGAGTCCACCAAACTATCGAGCACCTGATCCTCTATGGGTTTCTGCTGAGAATACTTATGAAGCAGTAAGTAAAAGAGACATTGGATTTTTACGTGGAAAAATCCCACTCAAGGGGACAAAAACCACGATCTACACTTGTAGGCTTTCAACTTCACTAACTTGTAATCTCACTATTACAAGCCACTTTGTAATGACTCTATTACAAAGACTTCAACTTAACTAACTTGTGATACTCTTACCACAAGCCACTTTGTTACTCTCTAGTTACAAAGACTTTAACTTATGACTAAACCTAGTCACAACATAAACTCGGAGAGTTTACGGATTTTGGGTTTCCTAAAAACAGCTTCTAAGAAAGCAAGATAGGAGTTATAATGAAGAACAAATAACAAGATTACAACTCAACTACGGATACACATAGGCCATTGTGAAACTGATCCTTTAGTGGAGTTGTCTTCTTGTTCTTGACACCCCAGTGACTTCAATGTCGGATGAACACTTTAATGCTTGAGAGAATATCACTGAATGCACAAGTGAATATGGTGTGCCTTGCACCAGGTTATTATACTACAAAAGACATCATAATGGTGATGTCAATTCTTGGTACACGCTTCTTCCCAATGAGAAGTGACTGCTGCACTGTCTCGTGTATAGTTGCGGACAGTCACTTTCTGCAGTTGTGTTCCAGCTGTATAGTTGACTTGTACTTCTGTCAGAGAACCCTAAGGAACCAGGTCCATGTTGTGTTCCTCTTTGTAACAGTTGTTCACTCATTTGCTGGAGATCAGACTGGACATTGTTCATTTGAAATGTATACCAAGTGGGTCAGGTTCTCTATCTGGTTCTTAACAATAAGTTTGTTAGATCATCAAAACATAAGAAGCATAAGACAAAGACATTGAAAACCCATCATCTACCTACTGATCCACCAGTCACTTCCATCTCCCTTAATGTTGTATTCTCCTTAAATAGTCATATTTTTGTTGATTCTTTAGTCCATGATAGTCAGTTGTTTGTAATGAATGTCTGCAATAATTTTGAACTATCTTCATATGAGGAAGCTTCCTTAACCCTGCTTGGCAAGCACCAATGACACAGGAGTTGAAGCTCTACATGCAAACCACACCTGGGATGTTGTGCCCCTGCCAAGTGGCAAGCAGGCCATTGGCTGCAGGTGGGTATATAATATAAAACACAAAGCTGACGGAACAGCAGAGAGGTTCAAAGCTACGCTAGTGGTAAAGGGGTACACTCAGCAGCCTGGCATAGATTACACAAAAACTTTCAGTCCTGTGGTGAAATGACAACTATGAGAGCCCTTATAGCTACTACAGTGAAGAAACAGTGGCACATCTTCCAATTAGATGTGAACAATGCATTCCTTCATGGAGACTTCCATGAGGAAGTGTACATGCAAATGCCACCAGGATTAGAGATCAACTCTCCAAGTTCAGTGTGTAAGTTGAACAAATCTTTATATGGCCTCAAACAGGCAAGAAGATAGTGGTACTCTAAATTGATTGAGGCTCTTTGTTCAAAAGGTTATGTATACTTTCTCAACGACTTCTCACTCTTTTACAAGAAAATAGATCATTCTACAATTTATAGAGCTCTATATGTAGATGATGTTATCATCATTGGGACATATCTTTCAGAAATTATTCAACTCAAATGTTTCCTACATGATCAGTTTAGGATAAAAGACCTGGGAAAGCTACATTACTTCCTTGGTTTGGAGGTTCTTTATACAGGTGATGGTGTGATAATTTCCCGAAGAAAGTTTGCACTAAAGTTACTTAAAGAATATGACTGTCTTTCTTACAGTAGCCTCTCTACTCCGCTTGATCCAAATAAAAGTGGAGAGCCAAAGAAGGAGCAACATTGCCAGATCCTACCTACTATAGGAAATTGGTGGGAAAACTAAATTTCCTCACCAATACCAGACTGGACATAGCCTTCAGTGGGCAGTATCTTAGCCAGTTCATGCAAGACCCCAGGGAGTCACATTTGAAAGCAGCTTTTCACTTGCTTAGGTATCTAAAGAATGATCCAACTCTGGGAATCTTTCTATCAAATGACTCTGACTGTAGCCTGAAGGGTTATTGTAATTCTAGGGTCTAGGCAGCCTGCCCAGACCCTAGGAGGTCAGTTACTGGATATATAGTCCTGCTAGGCAACAGTCCAATCTGTTGGAAATCTAAGAAACAAGAAACAATATCTTTATCCTCACTAGAAGCAGAGTATAGGTCCTTGAGGAAGGTTGTCGGAGAGCTAACTTGGTTGTGCAGACTATTTGATGAGCTCAATATTTCTTATCCTAAGCCAGTCTCAGTGTTTTGTGATAGTCAATCTGTCTTACACATAGCTTGTAATCCTATTTTCCATGAATGAATCAAACACATCGAGGTCGATTGCCACTTTGTGCGAGATAAGCTCCAAGAAAAAATGATTTCTCTCCATCATATTGATACCGGTGCTCAGTTGGCAGATGTCCTCACTAAAGCCCTCACGATATTGAACAAGGTGGGTGTGAAGACTTCACCTCTAACGTTGGGGGGGGGGGGGGGGAGTTGAGATAACACTGTATTTGACTTCATTTTATATATACTTCCGAGTAGTTTTAGTCTGTTAATTAGTTAGTTGATTTACTGTAGCTTAGCTGTCAAGTAGTTAGCAGTCAGTTGGAGTTAGTTAGTGGTCTTGTATTCACGTGTATATGTACATCCCATTGGGATATCAAAAATACAACAATTCATTCTCTCATCTTCGAGAATCAAGTCACCTTCTCCCTTAGCTCATGCGAAGGTTCTAGAGTCCATGAATGGAGATTCTAATCGAAAGATGAAATTGGTTGTCCAAATGCACAAATTGACAAAACATATTAACAATTTTAGAGTCCGTGCGATGGATTTACTATAGTTGTTTATTTTTATTATTCTAACGTGTTTGTGTACAGAGCCAAGGCAATTCCGACCGTAGATCCGTGCAAATTTTTAGGGCGCCTAATTATTAACACTAATAGTTATTATTTCATATAAGTTGCACACTTCTACTATTTTATACAAAATAAGATTCAAATATGCGGTCTATATCAGTTAATTAGTTGGGATAATGAGTAAGTTACATTATGATCTTTACATTAGGTTGAATATTTTTCAGGAGCTTTTTAGTCTGGTTCGACATTTAGTATATCAGTGTAGGGATAAGTGTACGTAATATTTATAGAATCTCGAGTTTTAAAAAAATCCCTAATTAATTACCTTAATAGACAGATTACTTGGTAATGGAATGAAATAGATGTGTGTGTTGAGTTTTTTTTTTCTTTATTTATGTGTGTTGAGTTATAAGATACAAAATATAAGGATCCCAAATAGAACATGTTTATAAGATATATATTTTGCTATCCAAACATGTTTATAAGATGGGAATAAGATTATTGAGGACCGCCTAGGCAGTAATGACTACTTTTCTACTAAATTATTCACTGTCATATATGAAGGACTAGTCTAAAAATCTTATAGATTGCGTAACGTCCGTAAGAAAACATCTCTTTAACGAAATGTACACTGATTTTAACAATAATAAGAAATGACTCTTTTCTTGTTCATTATAGATTAATTAATATACTAGTGCAACTATCAACGAGCATTAGTCATTCTTGTTCAACTAAGCTTACATGAGACCTAGTTGTTCAATATCTTATTAATCCCAGCTATATTTAGGGATGTCAATGGGGCGGCGCGGGCGGGTTTGGCAAAACCCACAAAAATTTCAACCCGCCCCGCCCACATAGCTATTTTTTCAGTTTTCGCCCCGCCCCACCCTGCCCCACTTAATTATTTTTTTCTTTTTTCTTTAATTTTTTTCTAAAACAAATTAGTTTGATATTTTATTATTTTATAAAATGAAAAGTTTAATAGAATCACATAAACATAAAACTGAGAGAGTATTACGTTGATCTTCCAAAATAAATGTGTTACTATCATTTCCTATCATGATTAAGAGATTGGATATGGATTTAATTAATTCAAACTCAAGATTAAGCCCCAACTACTTATCAAACAAAAGTTATGGTTTGGCCGATTTATCGTAAATACTAAATAAAGTGAATAAGAAGCAAGAGACCAAATGTTGAGGAAGAAAGCCTAAGGTTATGGATTTCTTTCACACTACTGTTATGGCAGTAAATGATATAGATTAATGGATGGAATTTAGAAACTTCATAGATAGAAGTTCGAATTTCTGGCTGAGAATAATACTCAACCTATCCTTCTATATGGTGTCATTGATCTACGATTTAAGTTCAGAAAATATGGATGATTTGGGCATACATCAGGTGTGCAATTTATTCGAAAAGTGCTCAAATCTCAAAGCAGCATGTCACGAAAAAAAGTTACAGAAGATAAAATTCAAAGTTGCCCCGCATTAAACCTGCAACCCGCCCCATTGTCAGCGCTAGCTATATTTATTTTCTTTTATTCTCAATAATTTGCTTAATTAGGAGCTAATTATAAGACCATTACGTTGTCCTTAACTTCTGTTCAAATTCAGTATATCGTGTCAAAATTAAATATCCTTTTATGTATCCTATTCAGCTTATAACACCACTCTTGAATCTCTGATCACTGCTACTTCAATCTATCTAAATAATTACAACAGTCTTCAGTTTATGAATCAACTCTCTTTGCTTCGGACTACATTGTAGCACATTGAATCACTCTGGAACTGAGTAGCCTATGAAAACAATTAATGTGGCTTATCAAGTTATAAGCTCGAAAAAAGAAAAGAAAAACTTAATGTAATAGAGATATTTATATATACCATCATTGTAGTTTAACTTGTGTATAGCACGTAAATCTCTTTAAGACTTTTAAGTTACTTGTGATGATGGAAGGATTATATTACTCGCAGTTTGTAGCTAAACTCAAAAAGAAAAAAGAAAGAAAAGGACGTGGGAAAGGTAAACTTAGTAATACATGCATGAGGGAGGGTAAGAGAATATCCTTAAACAGAACCTCATTCAGACATGTACGATTTCATTTTAATTGACTACGTAAAAAACTCAAAAAAAAAAGGGGGCAGTTGCACTTAATATAGGTTACTACTCCACCGTACCATTCATATTAGGCGTTTCAAATTTTGTAACAATTCACCCAAAATTCAGTAAAATTAAATGAAGAAAGTAGTATAAGGAGATCATGCATGACGCAAAGTTACATATTTCATCCCTATAATATTTTTTTTTTAAAAAAAGATTACAAAAATACTTTTATTTTTTCTTTGAGTCAATTAAGTTCTCATTTTCCAATATAAATTGAGAATGTTCAATCAGAAATATTAGACATGCGAAAGTTGTGCATTTTGTAGTACATAAATCTCTATAATACTATATTGCTATCTAGGGGTGTACTAACCGAATCGAAAAACCGCACCAAACTGAAAAGTCAAACCAAACCGATTAAAATACCCGATTAGATTTGCTTTGATTTTGTTTGGTATTGAGTTAAAAAACGCGAACCAAACCATATAAATATATTATTTTTTTATATATACTTTTAAGACATTTTATGGAAATTTTTTTAAAAAAATGTCTAGAAATATTTGCAATTCTCCTATGGGATGTAATATTTAGTTAAATATGAAGTGCTTCATATTTTTTAACTTTAAATAATGGGTTGTATGATCACTTTCTTATCAAGTGTTAGTGAAATGCGTCAATCTCTTTGTTCTTCCATATTTATATGTCAACATCTATTAAATTCTTATATCTTTTTCGAGTTTGAAATGGTATTTCAATAATTTAAAATTAAATAGAGCATATCATATATAGTTTCATATTTACTTTTATGTTTAATTATTAAATTCAGTTAATATTGAAAGTGTACATCAATGTAAAACTATTGTTAGACGACTAAAAAATAACTATCATGTAGGGGTGCTTATCGGGCGGATTGGGCGGATAATTACACTTGCGGTTCGACTTAACGGTCATCGGATTATAAATGTATTAATCCGCTAGTCATCCAATAAGACAAGGTCGGATTGATATCGGATTAACAATTATCGGGCGGTTATCGGGCAGCTTATTGGCTAAACCAAATTAAAAAAATTTGAACAATCATTCAATCAATACCAAGATTACACATACTATACAAAGAGGTGCAAGATTGGATCAACGCTGCAGAATGAGTGGTACTTTTTAGCCACAAGGATAGGAAGTATCCCACAGGTTCAAGAACAAACCGAGCAACAAATGCTGGATTTTGGAAGGCAACAGGCAGGGACAAATGCATAAGTTGGAAGGCAATAGATAGTCTGTCATACACATATTAACCAAATTTGTAAAACCAGAAAAGCACATTAGTTCAGTAATCAAACAAACTTTTAAAAGGACATTCGTTCATAATCAATCAAACATTCACAGTCGTTCAATAGTACTTTATATACATAGGGGTAAAAGTGCAAATATACAAAATTCTTAACGGGTTAACGGTTTACCCGATAAGAAAATTGAATAATCCACCCCAAACCGTTAAGCCGTTAATTATAAAATCTCAATACATTCCCCATCCATTACCCCGATAATCCGATACCAATAAGCCAATAAGCCATCGGTCCAGTTAACGGTTTCGGTTCGGTTTTGATTAGCCCTACTATCATGTATTACTAAGAAAAATTTTCCATAAGAATGTTCAGATAGGTCACATATTTGTCATTTTTTTCAATTTTTACTAAACATATATTTACTTATGAAAATTTTAACAAAGTAAGATTGAAATAATATTCACATAACAAAGAAACCCGAAAACCCGACAAAACAAATCCAAACCGATATAGGAGTTGGTTTGATTTGTTTTTGATAAAAACCGAACCAACCCGGTTCATATACACGCCTATTAAGTCTTTGAATTCATGGAGTTGGACGTTTGGTGGACTACCAGAAGACCCTGGATATTAAGAGTTTAGACGACTGCAAAACCTATATTTACTTTAGTTAAAAGTCATTGTAATCATATAATAGTCAAAATGACAGCAAATGGAGAAACTAGAAGAAAAAAAAAATGAAAAATAAAACGTGCCAAACGTAAAATAGATGATGTCCACCAAGCAAACAAATCCGTCTAGATCTGGAAAAAGAACACGTAAACAAATTGATAAATTCCGCAGGCAAAGTGAACATAGAGGCGAGTTTATTGATTCACTTGTCACATTGTACAATAGTCAAAAATGCAAACTGTGACATTGTTACAAGATTTGTGTAATAATTTATCTTCTAGTTTCTCTACTGTGGTCGTATCCCTTTTCCTAGCTGCCTCCGTGAAAAAAAACATGACTCAGTTTACTATTGGCTAATAGGCGATAGCTGTTTTTTCTTTGTTGCCTCAGATGATAGTATGACATAACCTAAGTGGACACTTAACATACTTCAAAACCCCGGTAAAACCGAGAAATCTACTATTCCCCTTGGCAAATCTGCTATTTTCTTCAGCAGAGCAAGCCGGTTTGTCCTGATCCGTTCGTCCTCCTGCAAGATGCATACAGAACAATTAATATGAAGAATTAGGGAGGCATAGCTATGCACTATAGCTGTACCAGCACTGGAGAATCACGGGCAGATTATGCTTCAATTAGATTTGAGACACAGTATAGGACAAACTACTCTTTTTTTTTAGATTGAGAGGAGGAATTATGTTAAAAGAGAAGCAGATGGATACAAGCACCAAGCCAGGAAGCCCACCAATAGGAAGCTGAAAAGAATAAACTAAGCAAAGCAAACATGATACTACTCTATCCAATGCGCTTATAAAAATTGGTTAATGCTTCAGAACTATTTAAGTTTTTCAAATCTAAGAAGTAAAAAGAAATCAGAGGATCTTACCACCATTACAAAGACCTCGTTGAAAAAATCCTCCAGCGGTTCTATAAGAACTGACGATACTTCAACAAAATCATCAACTTCCATGTCTGTAAATGAACAGTCATACATGCATGCTTCAATTGCAAATATGTTGGTAAAAACTCAATCAACTAGCTAAACGTTGAATGTATTTACAATGTAATCAATCAGGATAACAGACAGCTATATTTGTTTGCATATATTAGGAAATGCTATTCATCTGGAGGAGAGGCAATACCTGGATGAGTTTTACTTCTTAGTGACAAGAAAGTGCTCCACAAAGCTTTTTCTTCATTTGTCTCAAAAGCTTGATCATCCACCTGAATTTACAATGAGAATATGTTTTACTTGATAAGAACAAACAATGCTAAGAGTCAGCCAACTAAATCATTGATGTTGCGGACTTCTCACTATTCTACCAACTAATCACCAGTATGAATAGAAGAGTCATGATTCTTGACTAAAAAGGGAGTCCAATGCTACACATCGTCAGATGACCATGGAGCTTGACAATATTAACAATTGTATTAACTAGTCAGCAGAGCAGATCAGAAACAAATTATTTATTAGTTGTGCCATAGAGAAAAGCTTCTACTGTCCTACATAACACCTCAGTAAACGCGTTTTGTATAAGGAACACCATTTCGTTACAGGTGCAATTGACGTGCATAGTTATTCTATACAGGAATATCAATGGAATGGCAACAGAGTATGTTCCAAAACTTGTATAATGGAGTATAATAGCAATTAAACTATACAAGGAAATTTGTTGAGCATAGAATAAGATTCACCTCCGCATCGACATTTGCATCCTTCCCACGAACAATTCTTGTTGGACGAGAATATGCTTCAACAACCTTAGGCAAAAGCTCTCCTTTGGACAAGGACTCCATCTACGTATGATGGCAATGAATATCAATTACAGTTTAAAACATCACAATACTTTTCTAACTCACTCATTGCTCCAATCAGAGCCAATTGTACACTTTATATTCAACACGAAACGAAAACAGAGTACATGTTTAACTGCAATGAAAAAATTTCCAACACTAGGCCACATTTTGAAGAATTAAAGCTCAGAGTTCCTGGGTTTTATTTTATATTTATTAAATGGAGAGAGTTATACTTTATATTTCAATTACACGATATTCAAATAAGCTGAAGAGGTAACTTTGACTATGAGTACATACAGGAAAATTTACGAAAAGAGGGTTAAAAAGAAAACATCCTTCCAATTTATGTGGCATTCTGATGCGTCTTTGTCCAAGGTCCTGGATATGAAACTACTCAAGATACCATCTTGCCGCCTTATGTAGAAATCAATGACATTGAGGTCCAAATAGTATTATCAAAGGCGAAAAGCGCAAAAAAGCTCTAAGGTCAGTTGGTGCTTTAAGCGCAAAGAGCAAATAAAGCGCGGACTTTAATGAAAAAAAGCGCAATGGGAGAAAAAGTTAAAATATGCATGTAGTCCAAGACTAATCATTATAAGCATGAATAACAAATATATGGAAAAAGAAATTGAAAAAAAAAATCACGATAAAGTGAAATATCAATAGTTTAAGGTTGCCTTTTCAGGATTACACTCCTTGGCAAGGGAAAGTATGCCTTAGAGCTTTGATGCGACACTAAAAGCGCCCACAAAGCGAGGCAAAGAGCTCGACGTGTTCTGAGCCTCGCTTCAGGGCTTAAGCGCGCCTTTGACAACACTGGGTCCAAATTGCACATATGCATAAAAAAAATTGATAAATTAAAGTATTGATAATTAAACAGGAGTTAATTCAAAAATACACAGAACATTATTATCGTGATTAGATTTTCAGAATAATTAGTGACAGAATCCTAATGAACATGTTAATTTTTTCAATTATCGGTACAATAGAACATGTTCAAAATTACAAACTTTGCTTTCAAAGTCGAACTATGGTGCAATTGGGTAGTACGAAAGAGTAAGTTCATATGAAATTAGAAAGCCTTAATTTTTTCGGATTGTGGAGGGCACCCAGGGGGAGAGGGTAGGGGTGTTTGGAAGGAGACAACAGTTGAACATCTAGTGCAGAAATATCATATTGCAGATGCATCATGGAAACATCAAACTCCTGAACGTTCAGATGTATCTCTAACGCGTCCAATTTTTCAAAAGGACACTGCCCTCAAGCAGTTATGTGGACTACATGGACCAGGAGCAACAAGGAGCTTTGAAGAGAGAGAAAACTCATTAGTGCATTTACAAATAATCATACTACTTTTATATTTTAGATGCCCTAATGAAATTTCAACATGTACGTTGAAGTGTGTGGCCATCTCATCTAAAAACTTAAGCTGTCAGAGAGAGCACACTTTATTTACTTAACTGTCTCTTCAACACGCCCCCTCATGTGCAGACTTCATACATTTTTTCATGGGCCAAGTTCGTGGAAATTCATTTTTAAAATGGTGGTGGTGAGACTCGAACCCAGGACCTCTGCCTACTTTGAAATCATATTAAAGAAAATAGATCTTAGGCCTAACTCAACCCAAAAGCTAGCTCATGAGATGAGAATTATCCAAGGCCATATAAGGAGACAAATGGCCTCCCACACCCACCGATGTGGGACTCAACAATCCCCTCATGCCCAGGCCTGCAAATTGGAGAGTCCTGCAAATGCGTCGACAAATAAATGGGGCCCAACATCGGTACCGATAAATCGAGGTTAAAGTGGGATGGGCCTACCATGTTGAAGTGTGCGACCATCTCATTTAAAAGCCTAAGCTGTTAGAGAGAGCACATTTTATTTACTTAGTTGTCTCTTCCACAATGTATAACGGATTGAACGGAGAAGAGAAGTACTCCTTGCACCTTATGGATATAGGATATTCTGACTTTTGTTGATGAACATAAATAGAAATTTTTTCAAATAGCCATATGTCATAGAAGAAATGTTGCCTCTTAAGATGAAAGAGGCCAAAAGTATCAGCAAAGCATAAAACAAATAAGTGAGTGCACAATAAAATGAAAAGAAAGGTAGTTACCTTGTACACCGATTTAGTTGCCAAACAAGGTCGACTTGCACGCTCGGAAAGAACAGACCTTACGACTTCAGGGCTTATACCTTTATCCATCTGTAATTGAAACGCAGAACATGTCAATAAGGAATGGTCTTTTTCACATGGATAAGTAATGGAATGGAAAGGTCTCAAGACTGTCAATAAGGAAATGATCATACTCTTCTTCACATGGATAATTGATAAAAAGGATCACTGAAGAGATCAAATTGTCCCACGATGTTCAAATACTGGACAAAAAGAAACCTAGAACTAGTTCACGTGCTAAGATGATAAGGATCTGGAACCCTAGAGGCAAAGCTAAATCCACCTCCAGAGATAACAGCGACATATTTAGGACTACTAACTGTGAAAAGAAAACTAGAAAAACAAATAACAGCAGAATAATAGGTGTTCATGAAAATGAGACATACCAGAAATTGCTCGAGTCTTCGTGTTACAAATTGTTGTACCTTAAATGGAAACAAGAAAAAGATGTATCTTGTCAGATTATGAATCCTGACTTTGTGAGAATAAGCAAAGGACTGCATGCATCGGATAAAGGACGAAAGACTTCCAATTTATCATTAAAGTTTACCAGGAATAACTTAGTATTACTAGTATATAGCATATTTAATTTTCTAGCATACAGGACCAAATAGGGCTAGTGAATTTTTCCTTTATTTCAACAGAACCAAGTAGGGCTACTGCTGCAATTCTCCAAACTAATAAACGAATAGGGTGCAAACTTACATCATTGATTGTCCTGACATCTACTTCAATGGGCTGTACTGCAGCAGCAAGGTCTAAAGCCTGTCTTAAGTCTATATTTCTGTTACTTTCAACCAAGAGTTGCACCTGCAATAAAACAAACGCAAGCATTATTTTACAGTACTTTAAATTACCAAAGCTTTTCAAAGATGAAGACATACAAGACCATATGAGATCCTTCGCAGGCCAAATGGATCATTACTTGAGCTTGGCTGACAGCCAGCAGCAAATAAGCCAACAAGGCTATCCAGCCTGCAGTAGAGATAGCAATATATGAGAGACGAAATAAAAATTGGAAACTGCACAGTCAAGAGAATGAGATTCAGGGAAAGACATTTATCATAGCGTCGCTAGGATATTAAGTGCATTGGAGTTAAAGCATGTAGAAGTTTTGCAATATAAAAACAACCTTGCATGCAATATCAGTGGTACTGGTAGGCTGGTAGCTAATTTCTAAGAATAACCAAATTGAGGTAAGCAGGTTAGTAGATTACGGACTACCAATCAAAAGAAGATTGCAAATACACTACACTTTCCGATGCATTTGCAAATTTCTCCCTCAGGTTAATGCAAAACACGTGCAACATCTCATATACGAATCATTCTACACTGATCTCAAGCAACTGGAAAAAAATTTGCAATAAAAAAGAGGCCCCATATTTTGTTTAGAATGCTAGAAGCAATTCATGTGACACGCAGTGACATGAACCATAGTTTTTCATAATCCTAATGACCATCTAGAAAACTTGAACTGAAAGGTGATCAACATTAGTCATACCTGTCAGTAATTGCTAAAACGGCCCCAACTTCAGTTTTTGGGAGCATATCTCCAGAAAATCGTGGAAGTGAGATCTCAAACAATGCCTCTGCAATCTGTAAAGCACATGACGGCGAATCTTTTAATGTAGTCAACGAACATGAAAATAACACAAAAACAATGAAATAAATAACAAAAGTTCACTTTTTTATAACTGAGAAATCCCGGAAGGCCAGGGGCACACAGTTCAGAACTCGGTGAATAATGGGTCCACCCCACTACCCTTTAAATATCCGGCTTTTGTCTCGGTAGAGTTCGGACCAGTGACGTGCGCCTAACCACACATCACGTGTTGCCCTCTTACCACTAGACCAAAGCCCTGCGGGCTTTCACAAAAGTGTGAATCCACATTTTTATAATCAAAAGGAAGAATCAATGTGACACCAAAATAATAAAATAAATCACAAAAATGCGAATCTACATTCTTCTTAATCAAAGTGAAGAATCTACATACAAAGTTAAATAGCACGCAATTCTTTGAAATAGTGAACCTTTGCCTCAGCAAGTATAACATTGGGACTTAATTACATGATAATGCTATAAAATAGTAATTAAGCAATCTATTCAAAAATCACTCAGCAATATTCTGCATCAAGCCTGTAACATGTGACTTGACAAAGTAGACCGCAACTCTCTGGTAAAAAAAAATCCATATTGCATTGCCTTTGCCTCATGAAACTGACATCACTATGCTATTACAGGAGTGCATACACATGAATGCAAACATATTAAGCCAATGTAGAAAGACGCAACTATGTATTGCCCTTTATTTATTTTCTAGCCTGCTGATACCTGGTCCTCTTCTCTGTACTCTTTGTCCATATTAAAAGAAGTTCTTCTCTTATTAAAATAAAAGGATAGAACAATAAACCCTCAAGTGCTGTCAAAGGCGAAAAGCTCTAAAAAGCACTACAAGTCTATTGGGGCTTTAAGCACAAAGCGCAATTTAAGTGTGGGCTTTAGTACAAAAAAAAGGCACAACAAAGGAAAAAAGATAAAAATATATATGCAACTCAAGAAAAGTAATAAATTCATTCATAATGTTTTCCTTAAAAACAAGTACGCTTATTTGCTGATTTTATGTGTTTCTCCCTCCGTTCCAGTTTATGTGAACCTATTTCCTTTTTGGTCCGTTCAAAAAAGAATGACCCCTTTTCTAAATTTGGAAACAATTTAGCTTAAAACTTCCAATTCTACTCTTAATGAGAAGCTTTTATAACCACAAAAATAAGGATCCCTTTCTGACTTGTTTAGAACCACAAATTCCAAAAGTTCTTATTTTTTCTTAAACTCCGTGCCCAGTAAAACAGGTTCACATAAACAGGGAATATTTAGTATTGTTCGATTCAAGATAGAACTTATGGGCAGTGAAGTGCACGCCTTAGTTACTTGACTACATCGAAGTGCAGCTTAAGCGAGGCGAAGCGCTGCCTCCCCGAGCCTTCCTGATCTTTAAGGCTTAAGCGCAAATGAGCCTTTGACAATACTAGAACCCTCTCAGCATATTTGCTACAAAATTTTCTCTCTTTGAAACAAACCTCTTCTGATGTTGATTATTGCTGCTAAAACACGAATTAAACATTGATTCCATCGGAATTTGATCTTAGTGAAGGCTAAAATCCAAGAGAACCACTCTTGTTAAAAGAAACAAAGATCAGGCTAGCCTCGTTTCCTCGGTGCTTTGGAAGACGCTTCTTTTGCACTGGTGCTAATATAATGATTAAACCACCGACCAGAAATAAGGTAATGTACATTTAGAATAAACACATATATGTATATGATCACTTAGAAAATACAATTAGAAGATAATCAAAGACAAAAAACTAGGATTAATCGAAAATTGAAGTCTCAACTTGCCACGAAAATATCCATAAAAATGTGGTTCTAACTACCTCCTTTGAATAGCCATCTCTAAGTGCATAGTGGCGCCCCATTGTCCCTGAGAGAGAGGTAAACTCTGTAACAACTGCAGTTGCAAGATCTGCCATGGCTAATGAGGCCGCATCTTGGATGACTTTGAGTTTGTCTTCACTAATTCCAAGAGACAACCCAACTTCACTAACCAAATTCTGAACTCGTGACATTTTATCTAACATAGTTCCTAGCTTCTCCTGCATAGACACGTTATCATTTTGCAAAAACTAGATCAGCAGAAATTAAGGGCTAAGAATCAACATATTAGCTTCAATCACTAGCCAGATATACCATGTGAGACTACTGTCTCTTAACAAAATTGTTCGAAGCACTAGTCAGATATACAATATGAGATTATAGTTTCATATGTATATTCATTTAATAAGTGAGATTCATTAATTGTCTTCTTGAGCGAGGATCTTTCGGAAACAGTCTCTCTACTCTCCGGGGTAGGGGTAAGGTCTGCGTACACTCTATCCTCCCTAGACCACACTTGTGGGAACTCACTGTGCTATTGTTGTTGCTGTAAGTGAGATTCATTAATTGCACCAAGAAAGTGCTGGTATGTCCATCAAAAAGACTAATTTAAGATTTGATAAATTACAGACAATTCTATAAGACCTCCTTCTCACAGAATAAAGAATTCAATACTAAACCTTGTATCCAAATTTAACAATTAATAAGAATTCCCTGATCAGAGAGGCCAACAAAAGCTGCAATTATCCAAAAAAAGAAAGTGTTAAAGATGGAAATCTAAGACTTACATGGAAAAGAATCCCTTTCAGTTGAGGACGAAATTCAGAAAATTTTCTACTTGTGTCCATCTCGTAGAAAAATTTTGCATCTTCAAATCGAGCTCTGCACAGATGCATATGCAGTTCAAATCTTTAAGCACATACCAGTTATCATAAAGAAAGCTGATACAGGATCAAAGTGAAATCATAAAAAATGCAAGTATCTTTATTTGGGCCTGCTTCGACTCCTGTATGTAGCACCTAGATCAAAACATTAGGAATGTTCAGGGAAAGAGCCAAACTGAAGGATAGTAACCTCAGCACAGCTTCATTTCCTTTTCTGACTACCTTGTCATCAATTGATCCATTTGCAACCTGAAAGATCAAATCCATATCAAGTTACAGACACAAATTAACATCTCACATTCAGCTAAGCATGCCACTGTTTTCCACAGATACAAGATAGTGAGGATTTCTCACCGTGATGAAGTACGGCAACAGTTTCCCGTTCTCATCTATCATGGCGAAGTATCTTTGATGCTTCTGCATCACCTGCAATACATGAAACATAGTTTTTTAGAAAAACTGACTCTAACAGGACGAAGAGCTCAAGAAATACTCAAAAATAGCGATATGCAATAACAAGGAAAATGACAAAAACAGAATGTCATTCTTAAACCAGCCCCCCCCCCCCCCCCCCACAATGACCCTGCAGTCAAGACATGCTTGACAGTTACCAGCACCTCAATTTACTAGGTAGGGGATGATAACAGATATGCATGGAACCATGTATTCTTCCCTGCACTGCAACCGGTAAGCAGTTCTATATGAATTAAGCTATTGGTTTTTGGATATCCAAATGAAAGAAAGAGAAGTAGGGAACTGTTATTATTTTGGTCAAAGAAAGGACTGTTAACACATATAGTGTTTAATCCTAAAGAAATGCTCTTATAGTATTTCAGCCTACGCTAGCAGAAATATTACATAATCTTCCCAGAAACTGTAGCATCTAAATTTCTGATCCAGAGAGAGAAATGGGTTAAAAGGGATTGTCCTTAAGTAGAATTTCAAAATTCTTATTCCCATCACCAGAGGCATTAGTATTTTCTGCTCAACCCTAATAATATCACAAAATGGCGAAAAGGACAAAACAATTTATAGTTCCAGAGAGTACTCGAGTTTACCATTATAAGAAGCTCCTTTGGAAGCTCTAAGAAGGAGTCATCAAATTTGCCAAGTACAGGTAGGGGTGCCTCAACAAGATTTACGACCTAAGCATCCAGGAAAACGCTTAAATACTATTCTTCTGACAATTGAATAGGAAAAGTCTGAAACTTCATTTGTTACCTCATCAAGCAAATCACTTTTCATTACAATATGGCCATGTACACTTTTCGCTAAATCATTTGAGTGCTCCATAATTGTCTTCTTCCGTTGCTGATATTTGATAAAGGTTGAATATCTTTTAAAATCATCAACAAGCATAGGAAGTACAAATGGAGGTTTATATAAAACTTGAATTACCTCGACATCAACAAGAATCCCAGCATCCTGCATTACATTTGCATAGGTTTCTGCATCCAGAATCTGTAGTATTTTGTTGAGAAAATCCATCAGAGATTTTGTTTCCAAGGGTAAAGGAAGTACTATAGTAATTCTCCTAAGAAAGTGAAGCTAGAATCTCTCTAAAAAAATTAAAATAGAGAAAAAGAAAAAAAGAACTTGAATTGAATTGAATTTTAACAACATATATAGGAGTCTTTTAGGGTACTTAAAACATGATAAGTAATTAGTCTCTATGTTGGTAAATATTTCTTCTTGATGGTAACATAAATTATTAACGGTGGGAAAAATCTCGCTATTAAGAAAGTGAGTCTTGGGCTTAACTCACCTCAAAAGATACTCATGAGATAAGGATCGTCCAAGACCATCTATGGATACAACATCACATTCCCTCAACCAATGTGGGACACTTCACCCTTCCTCTCCCGTACATCCAGGATCTAGTGCGAGGACAACATAACATGGGAGCCCTTCGGGTAAACCGAGAATAGGATGGGTTTGGCTCTAATATCATGTGAGAAAATCTAAACCTCCAACCCAAAACCTTAAGGCGAGAAATGGCGCAGTCCAAAACCATTAAACCCCGTAGGAAACTCTTGCATAACCGATGAGGGCCAAGTATAGCATTCCCTAACCCCCTCTTGCACATGTAACTTTGTTCTAGGGTTTACACACGGATTAAAGACTTAAATTATGTTTTCTTTGCTCCATCCCTTTTTTAAAGGAGATAGAAGAGCAGACCTGATGTATAGATAGACAGAGAGTTAGAGAGTCAAAATTTCAACTGATTGGACCACTCCCCTTGATGTCAACCAGGTTAAAAAGCATATCTTTTTGGAACCCTAGGGATCCAACTGATGGGTGAGAGCCAGACCCTCACTAATAAAAACCTTATGGTAATGCGCCCTAACTATGAATAGTCCACACTCCCGTCCCCACGCCTACTTGTCCTGGCTAACCTGTATTATACTGTGTTTTATAAAACATTTCAACCAGCCTTCACAATTCTACGACCTCCCAAATGGAAGTGTGACATTTTTCACTATCACCTCCCCCCAACAAGCATGCCTCTCGATCTCAAATTTTCATAGCCACTTTCCTGATAGGGCCTTATCAATGACTCTAAGATCTTCACCTCAAGGCCTCACCATCTCTTTAAGGATGTTAACCGCCTCCCAACACACCAAAAGAGGCTTTCTTGCTCCATCTGCTATGAAAATAGGAATTTCTTTAGGAGTATTTCCAATTTACTTAAAAGCTGGCCTATACACAATATTCAAACACTAAAGACATTATAAAATAGTCAAATATTATGGAAGAACAAAAAGAGCTGCGACACTGAACTGGCCACCAGAAGAGACGAGACTAGTAAAAATATGAAAAGAACGAAAAACTCTATCTAGGCAGGCCGTGTAAGGCCGACAGCCGAAGGCAAAAGCTGCTTATGCCTTTAAGAAAAAGGTAATGGTTCTAACTTTCTCAAGAAAAAACACAAGATCATAATGGTTCTAACACCACATGAAAATAGAGAAAAAAGTAGAGAACAGTTGTATTAAATTGGGTATCAACAATGTACAAGAAGGATTCCTTTCCAAATAAGTTATGTAACTTCCTAATGTTCAAGACGTAATATCCTATGATGTCTTAAAAATCACAATGGAATATTGTATAATATTCGCATACTCAAATTCGATGAATCTAGACATATTCTGAACATATAACAGCATTAGTTCCCTTGATATTCAATCGTAATGAGAAAGAACACAAGGCAGATGCAACAAAAGGGTGAAAAAATGGTGAGAAAGGCGGCAGCGAAATGTTTACAATTTTGTTCACAGACCTTAACTGTAACTGATGGAGTATTGCGTAGACCATGAGATACATTTCCACTGTAGGAAAATAGACAAATAAAGTAGTAAGAGACAAACCAAAAGCCATAAAAACCAGTAAAAAACTAAAAATGAACACTGACCACATAAAATCAGGAATACTACTGATAAATGCACAAAAAATATGCAGTCCAAGTACTCATCGGAAAAAATGTGCCCCCAGTGCGTATTTTGAGTTACCCAGGGCAGGCACAAAGTCAAGATTTTGAATTTCATTAACAAATCTGGTGAACTTCAACGGGATGCATTCTGAAGTAATTTGGAAATGAAAATCAAAGCTAAAACAACTGTAGCCTGCTGAGAATGTAAAAATTATTGTAATTGTAAACAAGGAAAGACTGGATACATCTACACTGGAAGCTTCACAGGAAGAAAGACAAAGATAATCAAGTGTATGACAAGGTCAACTTCAAGAAAAACTTTCCTGCAAGTGCACTGCCCTAAAATAGTCGGATACTGAAAGAAAGCTGAGATCACTCACTAGTTTCTTCTACTAAACTTTCATTTTCCCTTCAAATAACCACATCCAACAGAGCTTTTTTCATTCTCTTTAACATTTTGCTGAAGTCCCTTGACACAAATTCTCGTGACTTTCTTGACAGTGGACATCAAACAGAGAATTAGCTTCTTTTCACCCCCACCAACCCCCCTCCCTTTTGTGATAGGTGGGTGTAATAGGAGGAGATAAATCAATGCCGATATAATTTAAGAGTTGACAAATTACTGAAACATCAACCCTCCTGTTATGCACATTTGGAATAAAGTAGTAATGGAACTTCTTTTGAACCAAAATAAAAATGCAAGCAGGTGCTCACAACTTGCCTGACAACTCCAGCATAAATGAATGGAAGAACTACATCTCCATGAAGGGCCAAAATCCAACGGATGGGTCTGCTGAATGCAACCTACATTACAATATGTCAATGCACGTTATATTCAAATAGAATTTATACATTCTTTTATAATTGAAGATTTAACACGTGAGGAGCTGTGAAGAAAAAATTGAAGATAAATTTATGAATACATTTTGAAGAAAATGCCAATCAAAGCAAATATAGCACCAGAAAATGAAAAAGACTTGCTCCCGTGAACATAACCCAGGTTGATTACTTTGTTGCAATACTAAAAAGGATAAAAGAGCAAAGTTGAAAGGACACCATATAATATATCACTCTATTCAGGGCTGATTGTACTTTTCTTTCTTTTACTACTACAAAAGTAGTTTTGTTATAGGAAAGAGAGAAAAAAAGGGGAAGAACGGGAAGCATTCCCAATGACAACCGATGAAAAGCAGAAGTTATGTAGATTTTTCCAGAATCACATGTTACTATTGCCGTATTTCAATGCCATAAGACATACTACCTCCATTTCAATTTATGTGAACTTATTTCCTTTTTAGTCCGTGCCAAAAAGAATGACCCCTTTCCTTATTTGGAAACAATTTACCTTTATGCAATAATTTATAGCCACACAAAATATATGTGCCTCGTTTTACACCACAAGTTCAAAAGTTTTCTCTCTTTTCTTAAACTCCGTGCCCAGTCAAATGGATTCACATAAATTGAAACGGAGGGAGTATAACTTAGTCTTGTTTTCTAACATCAAAAAATCATAAATAAATAGATTATGACAAACTTCTGTCTTCAATTCAAAAAGAAGAAAGGATATGAAAAATCAGAAAAGAAACATGATTGGATCTCTATCTACACGAACACACATACATGCTGAAAATTGGAAAAAGTTCCTTAAAAGGGAAAGGATAATGGATCCATCATAATATAAGAGATTTAGACCAGAAGAAACACACACACACACACACACACACACACACAAAAAGAAATAGAACAAAATATCTTATTAGCTTAATTAGGTGTGGTATGGCATATCAGGATAAAGTAAAACGTCTGAATATTCCAAGATTGGTTTTTTCTTCAGCAACATATGCTATGATAGAGTAAGTTTTCAAGTGATGTAAAGAGATAGGTTTTCTTCATGAATAATTGCCCGCCCATGATAGGAGGATTTATTCTATCTGGTGCATCTCTTGTTTGGGCTGAGCAGGATTTACGGATGAGCAGAATTACTCCTCTTCCGAAAATCCTGCTTCTCTATCAGAAAATTTCTTATGAAGGAAAACAAGGGCTTCTTTTCTTTTTGACAACAACAGGGACAAGATAGCTGCTAAATGAATTTGAAACAAATTTTCTGGTGAAACCTTTGTCATAGTAACAGCCAAAGTGTTTTTGGCGCTGAAGTTCAGTTCCAACCCAACTTTACATCCTAAAATCTACTTGCCATCTTTTTCCCTTGCCACCCTGTAAGCTTGATAGGGAGGTTAACAGGAAGACAAATTATTCTGGCTATAGAAACCGGTTTGTTGCATAATATTCGTTATTTTTCAATGATCAAAAAAGGCAATAAAACACTTTATAATAAACAAACTGAAAAAGAAAAACACAAATATGGTCACGACTCACGAATATTGCAAAGACAAAGGATTAGTCAAAGTGATAGTACATACATCAGAGTTCCAACGCATAGACTTGGGGAATGATATGCTGGAAATTATGTCAGGTAGCTCTTCAGACAAAACCTGTCGATAGTGACTCAAACAATGAGATCTAAGAAAAACTGAAGAATTTAAAAAAAAAAAAAACATACTTGTTATATTATAAATTTATACAGAGCAACAGACGAACTACATGTAGCAACTTTTAAGAGATTTTTCAGGACACAATAAGCATATATAGAGCCTGTTTGGATGGGCTTGTTTTAAGTGACTTTTAAGCCAAAATAGCTTTTAAGCCATAAGTTAGGAATTCTAACTTTTTGCTTTTTGCTTGTTTTTGTCATTTTAGCTTAAAAACAAGTGCTTAAAAGCACTTTTTTACTTTATCCAAACACTACAAAATGGCTTAAAAGCACTTAAAACAAGCCAATCCAAACGGGCTCATAATTTCCACCAGAACGGCTTTAAGTTTTATGTACTATTGGTGAGGATGGCATAAATGGAACTGCAAAACTTAACTTGAACTAGTACCCAAAAAAAAAGGTTAAATCTTTCAGATGTCACTTAAAGATAAAAATGAATAGGAAGAAGGTGGCCTTCAACTATGCGATGGTCTAACATTACACTCCGTTAATAGTTGGGGTCAATCATGCCCTCAAATTATAAAATCGGTACATATTTACCCTTTATTTGCCAACTCAGCATTCGGAATCATTAAAAAAAATATTTAAAATTATAAAAAGTAAAAGAAAATAAAAAATGAAATAAGATTGGGTCCTTGGACGAAAGCCAGCCCAAGTTGAACAAATAGCTCTTTGTCAAGATATACTACCAAACTCTCCAATTACAGTGGTCATTTCTCTTATCTTTCTTCATAGAAGCTATCCAGGAACTTGACAACCAGTGGCCAGCTAACTGCCACAATGTGCTAACATCTCTTATAGGTGATTCCGATGGTAGACCCAGGTACATCGTTAAGACTGATCCACCCTCACAATTAAGTAATGTGCAAAAGCTGCTCAATGTTCTCTACCCTACCCCCCCCCCCCCCCCCAAGAATAATCGCACATTTATTTAGATTGAACTTTAGATCTGAAACTACCTGAAACCATAGCATTATGTGCTTGAAAAGTAGTAGTTGAGACACCTCTGCATCAGAAAATACTAATCTATGATGAACAAGCATATGATGATATATCTATACACTTCCTACCCACCAGCTACTTCTTGCGGGAACATAGTGTTTGCAGCCTCTTATTCTACTTCTAGCTATTTCAAAATGGTATTTCTCCAAGTCCTATGACCTCAGCGTTACTGCAAATCACTTGAAGCCTCAGCATAAACTATTATAATAGTGAACTTCTTTAGGAAGGTGCACCTCATCCTCAGACAACTCAAAGTGAAAGAAGAAAATTGAGTAACAGAATATCTTTGGTTGCATGCAGGATGCTTATGCAAAAGGGTTAAAAAGCAGGATTGACACACAAACAGACAGAGAAAGCTTCAGAAGAAAAGAAGCCACACCATTTTGATGGAGCTTGATGCCAATCATGAACATCAAAAAATGCTACTCTAAATAACACTCTTCTGGGTGTATATGTGCGACAGAAATATTTTGCAGTCAATTCGCTTACGTGGACTTGAACAACGGTAATATACCCGTTTCCATTATCCTGTTCATACAATCGTTATCAAATATAGCCAAACATCACAATGAACAATGATTAACTTTGTAACTTGTAGCAGTAGCCTTGGTCATACAACCCTACTAAAGTTAGCTAGGAAAACATACACAAAACACTTATTTTCTCTGTGTACCTCGAAAGCAAGCCGTGCTGGCTCCACCAAACGAACATAGACATATTCTGTTTTCCCTGCAATCAGAGGTAAACATTGAAAACATAAACATTGGTAGCATAGATGGTGCCACATGAACAAGCAACATGTAAACCATTGACACAGAAACACTAATATATTAGCAATGCAATGACAATCTTGTAAATTAACAAGCTCTGCATAAGTTGATTCTGGCTATGTATAATTTCCACATGAGCGGCATATTTAGAAGGCCTTATCGGGATCATTAATACGCTTTAGATCTATGGAAAATTGGGGAGAAAAAGAAAAGACAGAAAAAGGTGTTGCCTCTTTCTCAGAATTGTTGTCATTTTCACCTCCCGAGTCAAAGGAGAAATATGTAACCAAAATAATGAAATATATCCTCATTCTGAAATGGAAAAAGGTTGCAACTTATAGTAGTTTTCATGTAATTTTTAAATATACAAATTTTATTTTTACAAAGTGAATGACTCTTTGACCGATATAAGATCGAAAAAATCATCAAATTAGCCTTGAGGTCAACTGGAGATGCGCCTCCTATCAATTTTTCTGGTCAATGATGATAATTCCAAACTTCAGGTCATAGACATGATCAGAAAAGGAAAAAATATTCAGGAAAAAAAATAGAAAAGCATTGCCACCAATCAAAATGGCAGATTTTTGTTAACACACTTAGGGCACTAAGATCAAGCCGACACAAGTCATAGAATATAAGTGAATAAATTCCAAGGCCCAATATTTGCTTGTAGTGTTGACAACCTTCGAATAACAGATACTTTTGTCAGATATTTAAACATATATCTGCTAAGACATTGATTAGGTAACAAAGGTTTTTGAAGGTACAAGATCCTTTATCAGACACTGAAACTTTGAAATAAAAAGATAAACTGGAATAGGAACTTCAGAGAAAATTATCAGATTTTTTAATAAGTAATTTCAGGTTGTCAGAGATAACAAATAGCAGATCAGACGTCACAAAATAAATCTAAGTAGTTTTCCACATTTAAGCGCAAGTATTTTCAATGAATAACATATGATAGACTAAATGAACACCAGAATTCACATGAACAAACACTGACATAGAAAGAATGTTCATCTGATGTAACGTACCCTCAGCTCGTCTATACATGGAGTCTAAAGGCACATCATTTCTGCGACAAAAACCTTCAGCAGCCTGAAAGTTGTATGAGTTGATAACATCAAATATGAGTTAGCAAACACAAACTGATCTTATATTCATCGAAATAAGAAACTATATTAAAGCTCTGTCCAAAATTAAATCAAAGTCTAACAAACAAGCAAAATATGCCAATATATTTCTTAAGGCACATTGTAATACGGAATAAACTAATAAAAGAATAAACAAAATTCAAATCACTCCACCTTGGTAGGGTTTCCTTCCTTATCAAAAGCTTTTGAAACAGGAGGTCCACGAACCTCAACCTCATTTTCCACTTGCTTAGAAAATAGCTCCTCAACACTAACCTGCAAATGATCTTTATCAGCATCTATAAGGTGAAGAGAAACCAGTGAATAGCGAGAATTTGGAGGAACTAAGTTAACTCGTGGAAAAGATAAATCCTCCAAGGTCAGCACAAAGCCTATGGCGCCATTTGAAAAGACCCAGAAGTGCTATAAACATTGTAATTACTTTTATTAACCCGATTCATTTAGCAAGAAATCAGTCAAGGTACTGTTGGAAACGCATAGTTAGGTTCATTGCATCCCTTGCATCAACTAAACCAAAAAATACGAGAAGGTCTTGGACACTATTGACTATCAAATTACTGAGACTCCATAATCAACCCAGTGAATTACGACAAAATGGATTAACTAGGAGCCAGTAAGAGCATGGACCGGCAATATGTTCAAAGAATACACAAGGCACAGAGCAAGGAAAGCGACACTGAGTCAGCTCCAAGTTGGACTAAATGAACGTCGCAAAGACCGGCCACATCGGCAACGTCTTCCAACTATGGAAGGAGCAGGAAGCCCTCTAAGAAGGAAAAATTGAAGTGGCAATGAGGAAAAAAGATAAAGAAGAGGATGATGATGATGATGATGATGATGATGATGACGACGATGATGATTAGGATGCAATTTTGTGGACCTCAGGAATTACACTGTGTTCGATGAGGTGGAATACACAGATACGGAGGAAGTTCGAAATGATGCTCACGTAAAGATAGAAACTAATGGAGGAAAGAGTGAAACTCCAGCTCAGCTGAGTTCGAGGATTTTCCTATCCAGACATTCTATTTTTAAAAAAAAGGAACTTGGGTTTTGTACTTTCTGGAACTCGTCTTACTCTTTAAAAAACATTAGACGTTCCATAAAAACAGATCCTGAAGAAACTGACTTTGCCTACATTTAAGAACTCTTGTAGCGTATACAGGATTTGATATTGGCTTTATTCTTATTGAACAACTCATGTAACATATAACCGATTCGGCAAAGGTTTCAACAAGAAGTTGCATGTATTGGGGCTTGGTTCAATCTTTTCCTTTTTTAGGTTACATGGATCTGAGAACAATCAAAAAGTTTAGTGAGAATGCTAGATAAAATGTTCAAAAGATACTGCACTCCTTTTCCTACCAGCTCCTTTCTCATAGACATTTCGTACAGCTTATCAAAGCAAACCAGAATAACAGAATATGTAAAGGGGACCAATCAGAATGAGACAAATCCTACCACTAATCTTCGTGGGGTGCCATGCGTTTGTACTTCCCCATGAGGCAACCTTTGTTTGTCCAGTAACTGAACAATCAGATCCTTGAGCTGCAATGACCAGCACAAAAACAAAACAAAAAAAACAGATTGAACAGAGCAGTAATACGACCAACTAAGCTGAATTGCTTGAAAACTCACACCAGATGACATCACAACAAATTAAGGCAAGAGAAAATGTAGACCTGGTTTCTCTTTTCCCGCTTCCCTTACCATATTTACAATATAAACTTCAGGAATAGAGATTTTCAAGTAATAAAAATGAAAATCGCATGAAAAGAAGATATTTACTTGCTTGCAGGCACTCGATACATCGTTTGGAGGCAACTCCTCAGTCCCAATTTCAAGAACAAGCAACCGCGGCTCCAAAGGAACCTGTATGACCGGAAAAAGGTGTGCAAGCAATTTTACATAATCCATTAGAAACATATAAAGGTTACGAAGAGAATGTGAAAGCAAATCTGGCAAGTTACAAAAGTAAATGTTCCATAAATATATTCTGGATCACATCAAGAGACCATAAAAAATATGCACACAAGTACTCAATTCCAACCCAGGTAAATTAAGAGAAAGTGGAGATGTTTATCCTATTGAGCAAAGAGACAAGTGGGAAAATGAGAAGGAAAGGGAAAGCCTAAATAGACCCAAGAGAAAAGGATGACCAGTATAGTTCATGAAAAATTAATAGAAGAAAATAGCAATAAAAGAAACGGGATGAAGCTACAACTCTTTTGGGAGATACACAGCAAATTAGGGGCCCAACTGATTTTATGCTTCGAAACTAGGGAAAGGATGAGACGGGTCAAAAAAACAAGAGAATATTAAAGAGTACAAAAGCAAGGAATATCAGCTTCTTTTCATTGTTTGGTTTGCTAGAAACATCAGAAAGGAAAGAGATTTTTAATTTATTTTCGTATTGAACTAAAATTGTGGGGCCAAAAAGTGCTTTCTCTCATTATATAAACCAAGCAAGAGAAAGCAAATCTTTAACATATCCTTGCTTTCTCTAGTTTCCAAGCGAAGCCTAAAGCGAAAAAACATACCTTTCCTGCTGCCTCCTCGAAGACTTCTCTTTGAACAAAAAGATGATCACACTGAGAAACAACACCCAGTGGATGGCCAAGAGACTCCCTTGTCTTCAACCAAAGCTGTGCGCATTGACGGGCTAAACTGCACAGGGGAGGCAAAAATCAGGCAAAGAAAAAGTGTCATTTGAAAACTTCCAAATTTTTCAGCGTAAAGTAATTTGGCACAGTAGTTCTGACTTCTCTTTGTAATATAGATTTACTCCCTCCATTTCTTTTTACATGGCTTTGTTTGACCGGGCACGGAATTAAGAAATAAAGAAAGACTTTTGACACACACCAAATGTACCCTAAAAACTTGTAGTTTTAAACATGTGACATTTATGTGGTTATAAGAACATCTAATTAGACGTAAAAATGGAAGCTTAAAGTTAAAGATTTTCCAGACATCAAAAGATGTTCTTAGAACAGACTAAAAAAAAGTGCCATAAAAAATGGAACATAGGGAATATATATTAAGCACGATCTAGAATTTGGAACTTGTGTGAGCAAACTTTTACAAGTGACCGAAAAGGTAGGCTGCTCAATCCTCATGAAAAACCTTAAGAACGCCCTACAAACTCTCCGACAAGATCAGTAATTTAAGGAAGTGATAAAAATGTTTACCTACGCATACGCCCAAAATAACGAGCACGTTCCGTCACCCCAACAAAGCCTCTCGAGTCTAAAATGTTGAAAGCATGAGAAGTCTTCAAAAGCTGATCATACCTAGCACAGTGTAGGGAATAATGCTATTCAATGTAGAAGTTAACAGATGAAGTAAAAACACGATTTCTTCTCTATTCCCTGAAAAAAAAAAATTATTAAGATTTAAGTACATACGCAGGTATTGCAAGGCCTAAATCAAGCAAACGGCGAGCTTCTGCTTCAAAAAGATCAAAATGTTTTTGTATATGGCCAACACTAGCATGCTCCAGATAATACGCACTCATCTCCTTCCTGAAACAGAAGCACCAGTTGGGATCTCTTTTCTGAAAATGACAGATTTATCAAGCACGCACACTCCAAATTTTTTTTTTTTTTTTTTGATTTGCACCGGGTGTCCGAGTCTCTAAGAGCCCCGACTAATCCCGGGGGTGCACAGACCCTCGGCAGTTTCCCGCAAGTGCACCACGGTTAATTCAGGTTTTACCCAGTCCGATGGCCCTCAGAAATTGTTTGCACCCAGTGGGTTTCGAACTTGAGACCTTGAAAGGGAGCAAACCCCAAGGCTCAAGTCAATTGCCACCAGGCCAATCCCTGAGGGTTCGCATACTCCAAATTTTATTATCACATAGAACACCACATAAAAGCCCTTACAGATAATTCAGCACTTGTCCAAATTAAATCATAAATAAAAAAATCTTGGCAAAAAGTCTAGACATTGCAATCATATGCTATGCATTATATCTTAGAACATGTATTTGAACTAATATTCGTCCCAAATGAGTCACCATGCTCGACTTTGCAAGGTTACTGTTGAAGATACAATTAAGCATATAAAAGTGTGCTCTCTCTAATAGGCTCAAGCTTTTAGATGAAATAGTGACACTTCAACATGGTATCTGAACTTGCAGATGTCTTCAGGTAAATTCACATACTAATGGACTAAACAGAAAAGGTAAATATTTCATTTGAAACAAAGGAAACAATTTCAAATCTTTTCCGGTAGACTACTACGAAATACTAATGTAGGTAATAGTCTATTACAAATCAGTTTGAAAATTTCATGACCAGTCCGCAATTTCAAAAGAATTCCATGCTCTAGTGCGAGTGTCTATATCTAACATGTTGATACACTTAGGTTGTCAGTAAACATGCCTAGTCCAATTTACATTCCTCCTCTGTAACTAGTGTTTTTTTTTTCACACATCATAAATCAAGGTTCCTTTACTTATACAGTTAGAATTTGGAATTTAAAAGCAACATTTATGCTCAACGAAAAGAAAATGGAGTAGATATTGTTCTTATTGAAGATAGTTTGAGCCTAAAGAAAGACCAGATAATAACAGTTCTGAAAGGGCAAAAGAAAATTAATGAGAAGCACCGTGATCTATCTAATAGTAAGGCAGTCAACAAGAAGGAAAAAGAAAACTTTCTAGCTGGATTAGTTTATTTACTCATTTTCCAGAAAAAGCTCTCCATACGTAATGCCATCTGCATACTGAATCTTTTTAAAATGATCAACACCCTGCAGACAAGTAATAATGAGTCATAACAAGGAAAATATTGGAGAACCAGAAGAGAAATGCTTAGTTTATGCTCTTCGTTTTCTAAGATACCGGCAGTGAGGACCTCCTACATGAAGGTTTTTCTGCTAGCTAGGAGACATAGTAAATGTAGCTATCATGCTGGAGGCTCTGGTGCAAAAATAGAGAAGTAAGAGGTGCTTCAAACACACTATGATCCAATTAAAAGAGTAAAACAGCTAGATAAGGCCTTTTTCTCCTTTGCTGGGAGAAGAGGATGCAGAATGTAAACAGTGAGCCTCATCATATGTTTGAAGAAGAAAAAAGAAAGTAAGAAATCATAAGAGGAGAAAGAACAAGCCTGAAAGTGATCTCAACAAGCAAAATTAACCTGAAGTGACATAAGGATCCGTTCAAGCCCGTAAGTGATTTCAACTGATACTGGCATCAATTGAATACTTCCCGCCTGGAAAATTAAAAGTTAAATAACTGTATGCGCATAGAAAAAGGACAGAATAGAAAAGCGGATGGACAAGTTCTTATGAGTCATCAGTAGCCAAAAGCAAATGAAGAATTTCAGACTTGTTCTTGTTGGGGAAAAAAAAGGATTCTAAAACTGCAGTACACTTTTGTCAGAAGAGAGAGACTAACCTGCTGGAAGTAGGTGAATTGTGTGATTTCCATCCCATCCATCCAAACCTCCCAGCCCAATCCCCAGGCACCAAGCACCTACTAGTAGTTCAAGTCAACAGAACATTTAATAATATAGCTTTGATTCATGTAGCAAAAGACATCATTAATGCAATCCAAACAAAATTGGAAATTTGCCTGAACAAGGAAATAAGTACAAAGGAAATGAAGTACAAAGGAGATGTACTGTTCATGGAACATTATATGCGCATATATACGAAAGTTAATCAAGAGAAAGAATAATCTTACAGGGCTCTCCCAGTTGTCCTCAACAAAGCGAATATCATGTGCATTGACATCAATACCTGTCAACACAACAAAGTAAAATCTCAAGCCAGAACGGTTTCTAGAGCTACTATAAAATATATATATATATAATGCACACACACAACCGTGAAACTTGCACGCATCCAACAAGTAGAAGGAGAAATAACAAACTGTAAAGTGCATCCCTATTTGGTTAAGTATGGTCGAATCTAAGCATAAAGTCATACAATTTTTAGTTATACAAGAATAAGAACAAGAAAAGGAGAAAAAGACTAATCCATTTATTCAACTAACGTAGAACATTAAAACCTTCTAAACTGCTTTTCAGAAGAATCCCATTTACCATTTAAGCCACTTAAACAGACTCAAAAAAATAAAACATACACTTTTAGTTGAAGCTTAGCAAAGAAGGTAAGTAAATGGCTGACTATATAGAGCCAGTGTGATCAATTTCTCTATCCTGTCTTCCTTGTATATACCAGGCTTGAATTCCAGGATTGAAGTAAAATGATTAAGCATTTTCTAGGTTAGCAATAACTTGTAGCAGGGAATTTGTAAAATAAAAGAGGATATGAAATAAATAGTCAATAGGTGCCAGATGATTTGACGTGGGAGAATATATTTAGGAAGTCAAACGTGTAACACATTCGGCACAATCTCCTCCTATATAGTGGACACCACGAATCTACCAGGTCTTGTTCTTGATGACAAATCCTCACCTTGCTCTTGTAAATCTAGCCCCTTCTAGAGGAACTCCAAGAACTCCTCAATTGCCCTAGACATGTTCTGCACCCTCATTTTCTTCCGGGATCTTATGGTACATAAAACTCCCTCCCCAACATCCATTGAATACCCAAACCGCCGTTATTGTGGACATCTCTTCAGTCTTCCCTAGATTTGTCCATACAATCCTTCGAATCTCTGCTCCTCCCTACTCCCTTGATTTCTAATATGAGCTGCAAGTAAAAAGTCTCCTTTCCTCACCTCCACATGTCCCTCACAAATCCTCCGCCTTCTTAAAGAACTCCAAGTACCGTCTGCCGTCTGCCCTCTCAAGTCTTCAGCTATCTTAGGTGCGTTTTGGATTTCTTTAAGAACCCAAGAAATATTAATAACAATGAAGTCTTCAACTGCCTCGGGTTCAACACAGACTAGCTAGTCACAGCCTAGCTAGTCTTCAACTGCCCCTACCCATTCTCTGCCCTCTTGAAGACTTTTGAAACTTGCTCTTCACTTGCGGACTGAAATGGGAATGTGGCATCACCCAATGGCGACACCTTCAAATCAAAGCTACACCACAAGGCTTTTTCCTCAATTCCCTTTTAACATATCAAGGCCTCCAATATGAAGCAAAGTATGTTCTCTTTTATATGAACAATGAATAGACAAAAACTCTAGTTTCGTTGGCCTATTCAAGCAAGGATGCTCAATCACCTATATGGCACATGTTTCCTTCAGTTCATCCTTGCAATTCTTCCTAATCACATTTTCCATCAGCATGTTCTTTGCCTCAACCTTATATTACGTTCTAATCCTACTTCGAACTCTAAGTTTGTGCTCTATTTCTAAAAAATCGTTGCCACGCATGCCTTTTACCAAGCAGATCACAGACATATCCAAATTCAGTGATCACAGCATTCTAGCCGCAACACAAAAGCAAAAAATTATTTTTTTAAAAAATCATGGAATAACTCCTCCATTCCTCCAATGCTTTGAGGCTTAAACATGGGATAGTTTGCAAGTCTTTGTTATTGGTAAGCCTTACAGTCTTATCACTTACCATAAGCATCAAATTGACTTATCCCGGAAATAACATCAAATTGAAGTTATTTTTACCACATAAATTAGTCCAAAAGACATAATGTAGGAAAAAGAAAAAGAAAGTAAATATAGGTTGCAAACCTAAAGCTGACAAGCTACGGATGAACAAGTCCTGTGAATTTCCTGGATCAGGCTTCAAAATCACCTGCATTGCAGTTCAAACAGGAAAGGCATCTGGAGTAGTCAAAAGTACAATAAAATCATACAATAGTACTAAGCAATCAACTGAGATTCAAAATATTAGACAATAAATTGATGGCAAACTAACCTGGAATTGAGTATGCCTTTGAAGCCTATTTGGATTTTCCCCATACCGACTATCATCTGGACGAATACTAGGCTCCACATACCTGCCATCAGACACAGTTACATTGATAGCCATAAAAGAAAACAAAGCAATGTATTCGCTTCATTGCTAATATGACATCATTCTTCTTGCTCATTATCAAGATTATGAGAACCAGAAAAGAGAAAATGAAGCATAAAGAACTAGATAGTGAATCAGTTACAGCAGGCACTTCCACCGGCGAACCTCAACAAAATAATATGAATTAAAGGAACTGGATATCTTGGAATAAAGCTGCATGCAACTGACTTATCCATTCTCTGTGCCGAACTCATTTTCATCTAGTTAGAATGACAAAATTTTCAATTCTTCTGAGAGGTGGGAAAAGCATGATAAGAAGACCATCTGAAATTAGCAAGAAAAGAAATGGGCATCTGCATCCCAAAGCTCCTGTCCGATTTTATAGGGGACTCAATCTCTCCAGATTCACAGTTACCATGTCCTTCAGCTTAATTTTCTGCATAAATGATTTTATTGTGTGCAAAACTTTTGGTTCAGGATAGAGAACATGACACGTATTCGTCTTTTTAGATTAAGAAGATCATCTCCTATTATCAGAAGCCCTAATTTTTAAGTCAGCTTGTAGCCTATGTTCAATCAATACCTACTGACTCGCGACATGGACAGCATTATTTTAGCTTAAATAGAGCTAGATCACCACGGAGGATGTTGCCCCCCTCCCCCAACCCCCTACTCTGCTTTAGGTGGCAGGACCGCAGGAGAGAGTAATAACCTAATAAAACTTTGATTTCTTTCATCTTGTAACAAGGGAGGAACAAAAGAGAATCTTACTAAAGAGTGGCACCAGGCAATGCCATCCCAGGAGCAACAAGAGAACTTATTGATGCCATAGGCCCCCCGTTTCTTCATGGGGAAATATCATGAGAACAGAATAATTAATGCGATATAACATCCTTTCTTTGTTCGCACAGTTTAGACATTTAAAAGGCAAACCTGTTATCATTGCCAATGACACTAACAATGACTACGGGTTTTTTTTTTTTTTTGGGACAAGTAACAATGACTAATATGTTACTTTGCATTAAAGAGACTATCTAAGATGTGCACGACTTCCCTACGCATTTACTCTCTTCTTCTAAAGAATTCTGGTCAAATATGAGAATGATTATTGTATTCAAGAACTTTATACATGAAATGAGCTTATCAGAAAATCTTACGCAACATTCCATGGTTCTGGTCCAAGAACCCTTAAGTATGTTAGAGGATTCATAGTCCCAGCGCCAACCTGGTCAATGCAATTTTAACTTAAACACGTTAGTAAAGTAGATGCGAAGAACTCTAAAGATTGTAAGTTCAATTTAAACACTTAAAGATCTAATAACCACTAAAAGCCCATTCATGTTATGGCTGTACAAAGCACTATTTATCACCAACCATATGTAAGTGCAATACATATCTAATCCAGATTAAGTGCGATCCACATTACATATAAACATGCAGTCCCAAAGTACGGAAGGAGAATATGCTCAGCATTTCCTTTATGTTTTTTTTTTTTGGGTAATCAAAATTATCATTAATCACCAAAGAACAGCATTGCAAAGCACAGCTTAGCTACTCCCAGCTAGCTAGATCTCAAAGAAGATACACGGAAAGACTATATCTACCAAGATGCATTTCCTTTATGTTGTTATCATAGAAAAGTTACACACTACCTATCCCAAAAAAAAAAAAAAAAGTATGCAAGGAAGATAATACTTAGTTCTTGCAACTTGCAAATCACCATTTACGACTTTGATAAGATATCAAGTTTCCTTAAAAAGAAAAGCATCAATTCCAGCAGAAAAGCAAGTTCTTTTTTTCCTGTTATGTGTTAGAGTATATTTTTTGAGCCCTAAAAAAGGATGATAATCATACCTCGGTGTTGCTGCATTGCATCACGGCGCATCCTACAGAACCCCAATACTCCTACCATGTTAAAAAGAGAGGTTAATCCATAAATAATTTTAAGACAGATATGAAGTGTATCTACACCGAGTGGCAAGGTTAAAAACGATTGAGGAGTGGAAGTTGCTTGACTGCATTAGCCATCTACAGAATTGAACTTTCTATTATGAATAAAAGTTTTACCTAATCACATTATCACAATAGAAAAATTGAATAGCTTATTAAAAAAAATGTTTTTTGCGTAGTTTCTTACTTGTGGTAGGACTAATGGTAAGACTTCAAAATAGTGAGTTGGTACGATCTTGAAATTAAATAAGATCAAAATTTTTGCAACAAATATACTATGTCCAAGAAAAATGAATGAAGTTTCTCTACATTAGCTATTCAATGTATATTTTGCTCAAGAAAGGAAATTGTAACACAATTACACAACCCCATTAAGTAGAAAATACCTGGAGCCTTTGAATGGCTTGTTGGAAAGTTGGAACAGATGGTTTCTTTTGATATTCTGTATTGTGAGAAACAGAAGAAGAAGTGGAGAGTGCAGAAACAGTGGAAGATTTAGAGAGAAAACGCCTGTGAAGAATGATAGGAAGAGGCTTAGGTGTTATTAGGAGAAAGGAGAAGTAAGTCTTGTGAGGTTTGAGAATGGAAGTGACTAATGGGAGCGTAAGAATCGCCATTGGGAAACCTCACAAGTTGCTGCTTTCTGAAATTCTGGGTGGGGTTTATCTTTATCCTAGACTAGAGTGGCGATAAAGAAATAGATTACAGAAAGGAGGACATTTTCATTTAATCCCTATAACTAGACAAATTAACAATCACTTACCCTTAGGACTCGGAGAAGTTTAAAATTTGAGTTGAGTTAAATGTTATCATCTCAACAAAAAACAAAAAAAAATTGAGTTGAGTTGAGTTAATATTAACAATTTGAATCAATAATTATTTTCTTTAATGAGAATAAATAATTAAGTCTTTAAATTAATTAATTAGCAAATAATCAAATTTAATTCTTTTTAAATTCATTGTATACAAAAATTATTTTTCAAGTTGATAAAACTTTTAGGGTACATAAATTTGTTTTACCAAGAAGAATATTGGCGTGTAGAGAAATCAAAAACAAAGCAAAATTAATTATATTATAGTATTAAGAGTCACATTAGTAAGAATAAAAACTTGAAGCAACGAAACTATAGAAGAAAAAATTGAACTATGAATTATGAAAAAGTTGATTATTAGCAAAAAAATTGAATTATTAATGAATTGCCATTAATTTTTTCTTTCTTTTTGCACTTATTCCAACAATTTGACAGTTCGTTGTAATTTTTTATATATTAAGTTATTATTCTATATTAACTGAATAGTAATTATTGTTATACTTTAAATTGTTACTTATCAATTTTTTTAAGTTATACGGTCAACCTCTTCATTTTTTATTTAAAAAAAAAATAAAAGATTCAGTTTTTTAAACTTATTTTATTTCACAATTTCTTAAATAATTATAATTAAAGTAGTTTTATATTACTTGTTCATTTTTACTATTCACGAAAATAACAGCAATATTTTAAAGATACTCTTGCATAAGTCATCACGAATCATAATAAGCACCCGAGAGGACTTACGAGGCAAGATTTCTTTCTTAATAAGCTAGTTAAATGAGATCAATAATAATTATTTTCGAAAACTTAGACCTTTCTTTAACTTTTATTTTATAGCCCAAACACATTGTTTAATTTAATATTTATGTACTTTTCTCAAAGTTGTTTACTGATTGATATGAGTCACATGTGCAAAGTGTATGTCGTTGTACCCAAAAGCTATTAAATTGATCAATGCTAAATGCAGAGAAAATTCGACCAAACCATTTTTGAATGCCAGTGTTAAGATGCTTAGCAAAGCAAATGGTTTCCAACTCCCACCTAAAACGTTATAGACGTAAATTGCCATTGAAATGTTTTTCACCTCTTTGTATTGCAAATTTATTGAGAACCTAGCATGCATTTCACATAGTTTATAATATAATGTAGGATTGTGTTGCACTCAAGGAAAGTTCGATAAAATTAGTGGTCTAAAATCAAATTTTAATAAGAGGCTTGTACTTTTTTTTAAAAATATTAGAATTCATGTATTTATACACAATACATACAAAAAGGTTAGTGTTGACATTTTATTATAGCACTTGTTTTTGTAGTATAATATTCTCAAATGATATAAGGTTTTTAACTTCACGTAGTAATATCATTATTTATATTAATAAGAAGTTATTGAAATAAATAACGTGTTAGACATGTATTTACAATAATAGTTCATTTGATATTTTGGTAAGAAATTGTACTCATTAAACATGAAGATTTAAGTAGTTTAATTCAAAGTTCTAAAATATTTGTATCATTAAAAAGTAAACTTTTTTTTTTTACAACTTTTTTTTGTACTTCTTTATTTTTTCTACAAACTTCAATATTGTCTAAACTAAAATAAAATCATAAATTTATTGTGGGGCCTCAAAATCTCAAGGGCCTAGATCAAGGCTGCACTTGCCTCCTCTTTGAATCATTCGTCCATCCCTCACATTCTTAATCAATTTTATAGTCGTTATTAAGATAAGACAATAATGATAAGAACATTAAAAGCAATGAATATGCCATTCAGTTACCAAATGTGAATAAAGTTGTTTGAATAGTATGTGCGCAGGGCAGTGGTCTTAAATCCTAAAACTAAAATTTATTAAAAGATATTTAAACCTCTTTCATAAAATTCATATAATAATAAAAGACCGAAAAAAATCTACATGGCTTTGATCTAGTGGTGAGAGCGCAGCTCATGATGTGTGGGTTAGAAGCACGTCGTGATAGTTAACTATCCCTTATACAAAAATATGGTATTAAGTGAAAATGATAAAAGGGTGGCCCATGATTCATCGAGTTTTGAACCTTGCGACACTTGCTCCGGGGATTTCTTAGTTAAAAAGATAAGAGACAAACAAACTTGCTTTTTGATGTATGAATCAACAAGTAGGACAAAAATGAATAACTAAATTAGAGAATCTGAGTTGAAGTTAATGTTACATCCCGTACTTTTATATTAGGATGAGTCGTAGTAATCCATATGAGCTTGAATGGACTAAGACAATTCATGAGGTTATAGAGGATTTGCGACTATGTTATTGTAAGACCCCGTAAGTTTAACAACCTTGATACTGTTATATACTTTTGAAATGGTATATTAAGTGGAAGGTTTTGTGTAAAAAGTTTTATATTCAAAAGAAAATATAATTTTATATAGTTATTAATATTTCTACTTTCGAATATGTTTTAAATTATACACATAATATGAGAAAGTTTATGAGATTTTCTTTATTATAAAGATAGATATTATTTTATCACAAGGAAAGAAGGTTATCTTTTTACCATTTTAAAAATTAAGCGTACGGAAATTTGTACTCTTTATATGAGATTAGGAAAATTAGAAGTTGAGAAAATATATTTATTTTTACATGGATGTTTTAATGAAATAATAGTGTATCTATTAATTTTATATGGTACCATAACTTATTAATATTGTAATATTTTAATAGTAGTATTTTAAGTAATTTGAGATAATTTTTAATTATGTGGGTAAATTAGTAACTATGTAAAATGCTTGGGATAAGAAGGTCACGTGGCATTGATACGTGATACATTAAAATGACTATTGAATCACTTTGATAAGGTGGCTTTAGTTCACAGCTTGGTAATCACAAACTGGACGCTCACCTCCATGGATTCCTAATTGAAACTAGCTTTTTAATTTGTTCAATCTCCTATATTCCTCAAAAAAACATGCTTTGAATTAGAACAGCTTCAAATGATCTCTCTCCACTCCAACTAAATCACTATGAGGAAAGACTAACTTCGAAATTTTGGAGATTGAAAAATCTTGGTTACTTGGTCTACTTTGCCTTGAACTGGCTGGCCTTAAGAAGCTTCACCAATACACATCTTGAAACAGAGAGTTGTGTGTTTCCTCAACTTGAGTTTTATTTTCCAAAGTTATTACGTGAATAATATAAATAATCAAGTGAATGTGGTGATGCATGATTTAAGATTATGCCAATGAAATATGGAGAGAGCTAATTAGATGATCCTCTCTTCTGTCGTTTGTTTGACTTTAAGCCATTGGGCTTTAAAGTAGAAGAAGTGTGAATTGGAAATGGAGGGAAATAAAATGGAGGGAAATTGAAAATTTGAAGAAGTGAACTTTGTCTTGCACTTTGTCCCTCATTGGTGAGGGACAACCACATTTGTGTGCTTATATATAGAATCACTTCTTAAAGCTCTTAAAAGGAGTTGAAGAGAATGAACCCTCGCACCGTCGTCGTCGCTCGCTCGGCTTCGGCTTCGGCTTCGGCTTCGGATTTGTCAAACGATCGATAAGATTATTTTTGGACAAAATTCATTTGCCAAAGGATGAGTTACGTGACCTTCTGGTAAATTCTTAGTCGACAACACCAACTTCTATCTCACTGGTTCATGCGGCTCAGGTATGTTAAGGCTATCCCTTCCTTCTTTTGGCATGATCCAAGTAACAATACGTAAACATAATGATATTCCATAAGTGGTTCTACTCTTAGCAGTTAAGGATTTATCTTTTCAAGTCTTTCCATCCTTCCAATAGTTTTGTTGAAGTATAATTGTGTGCTTTAAATATCTTATGCTCCAGTTATCAAGAAGAGGTAATTAAGAAATGAAGGAGATTTCCTTTTATAGGTTGCAGGTATTTAAGTATATGATTAGAATTTATGAGCCTTCACAAATGGAAGTTAAGTAATTTTTAAATATAGGATATGATTTTGGACAATTTTGGCAATTTAAAACATGAATTATTAACAAACAAAGGAAGTGTAATATATTAATACTTGTTTTATCTTCGTAGAATTCCTTTATGCCTCTTAGAGAAATGAAGAAGTATGCAAAGATAATGTACGAATGTGTGTAGTATTGTCACTGAGGTAATAGGAAAAACAAATAGATCTTTGCACATAAACATCAAATAACCCTTTGTAAACTAAAGTGTTTTGTTTGACTTGTTAAGCTATTATGTCACATAGCAATTGTGTCTCTGTGGCCGTGTGTGTACGTGTATTTCGAGAAACATGACCACAACTTTATGACCCAGTGAATATTGAAATAATGTTTTTGAATTATTAGAAGTAACTTGTATAACTTTTAAGATAGTGCAAATAAGCACGTTGGATTTGTGATATTCAAGCATGTCTAAGTATGCTCCTAAGTCTCTATCGAGGTATTTGATAAAAATGTGTAACGACTCGGCCGGTCATTTTTGGAATTTACGCCCCGATCCCTCATTAACTGCTTCCCCTAAGTTTATTTATGCTATTTTGGTTTGCCGGGACGTTCAATGTTGGGATTCGGAGTGTTTTGGGACACTTAGTCCCTAAATGAGAGCTTAAGAGTTGGAAAATGGTCCGTAATCGGAACAGTGTGAAGACGACCTCGGAATGGAAATTCGATGGTTCCGTTAGCTCCGTTAGGTGATTTCGGGGTTGGGAGCGTGTTCAGAATGTATTTTGGAGGCTCGTAACTCATTTAGGCTTGAAATGCCGAAGTTTGAATTTTTGAAGTTTCCGGTCCGATAGTGAATTTTTGATCCGAGGGTCGAATTGGAATTTCGGAAGTTGCAATAGATCCATCATGTCATTTGGGATGTGTGTGCAAAATTTCAGGTCATTCGGACGTGTTTTGGTTAGGTTTTTGATCAAAAGCGTATTTGGAAGAAACTTGTAGTTCTTAGGCTTGAATCTTTGATTTAATCGGGTTTCCGGTGTTGTTTTAGGTGTTTTAAGGATTGGTGCAAGTTTGAATAAGGTATTAAGTGGTATTGGTGCTTTTGATTGAGGTCCCGGGGGCCTCGGGATGATTTCGGATGGTCGACGGGAAGAAATTCTAAAGTGTGCAGCAGCAGATTTTGAGTCTTCTGGTATTTCCGCTTCTGCGGCTTGGGAACCGCAGAAGCGGAGCCGCAGAAGCGGCTTCTTCATCGCAGAAGCGATTCTAGGCATCTCCGCAGGAACCGCAGAAGCGGTCCCTTCCTCCGCATAAGCGGGACCGCAGAAGCGGGATTTGTACCGCAGAAGCGGAGTCTGGCCTTACGTGGAAAAAAAAACCACAAAAGCGGTTCGTGGACCGCAGAAGCGGTCCCTTGTCCGAAGAAGCGAAAATGACTGTTCAGAAATATCAATTTCGAGGGTTTAATTTCATAAGTTTGAAAATCAATTGGGAGCTCGGGAGAAGGCGATTTTGGGTGGATTTTGAAGAGAAAGTCACTGGATTTGGGCCATTTGGAGTCGGATACTCGTGGCAAAAGTGTGATTTCGAGTTGATTTTGGTGCCGATTCGAGGTAAGTGGCTTGTCTAACCTTATGTGGGGGACCTTTCCCCTTAGGATATGATATGTGGTAATTGAGTGCCTTGTACGTGAGGTGACGAGCGCGTACTTGAGCTAATTGTTGAAAAATCCATTTTTTTTTTTTACTTAAGATATTGAGACTGAGTTTCCTTCATATTTGCCTTGTTTTACTTGCAGTTATAACCTGTGTTAGATTAGAAAAGCATGTTTAATTGATTTAACTTGCCTAATTGTTTAAGTTGCCTTGATTGTACTACGTGAAGCATGCTAGGCTAGTACTACCTGATGTTTGTCTTTTGTACTTCATTTCTGAATATCTTCTGGTTGTGGTTGCGCATTTACATTGGGACTACGGATGTGGGATTCCGTTAGCTCCCCCCCCTCCCCCTTGTTTGTTTACTTTGGGACTACGGGTTCGATTCCCGGTAGATCCCCCTACACTTTTACTTTGGGACTGCGGGTTAGATTCCCGATAGATCCCCCCCCTGCACATTGATAGTTGGACTACGGGACGGTATCCCGGGAGATTTTTCAGATATACACATATGATGGACTACGGGACGGTATCCCGGGAGATCCACTAGACAGTTGAGAAAAGGACTACAGGACGGTATCCTGGGAGATCCTCATTGTTACCATTAGTATTGCGCTGTACTTACTCCGTGGTTGTTCCGTTCTTGTGTATTTGCTATTGCCTTGCTTAACCTGTCTTATTTCACTGTTGTCTTTATTATTTCTGTCAGATTATCATACTGTTAATTACTTTTCCTCGTCACTACCCAACCGAGGTTAGGCTTGGCACTTACTGAGTACCGCTGTGGTGTACTCATGCCCTTCCTGCGCATGTTTTTCATGTGCAGATCATCCAGGTACCTCTACTCAGGCGCAATATCAATGAAGCAGTAGGACTATAGAGACTTCGAGATAGATCTGCTGCGTTCGCAGACCGACGAGTCTCCCTCTTATTCTATCTTTAGTACTTAGTTTTTCCTTCTTTCGGTTGTTAGAAAATTCTGGAGTTTGGAACCTTTACTATACACTTCTGTAGCCTGTGTTGCCCGTGAGTTTCCGGGTTTTGGGAATTGTTTTAGACTTGTGATATTGAGTTGTACTTGCCAAGCGACATTCAGTACATTTTCCTTTAGATATTTGATTTGATTTTCTCTATTTTTCCGCAATTATTATATTTCCGCAAATGTTAGGCTTACCTGGTTATGGGGACCAGGTGCCGTCATGACATGTTCACAGTTGGTGAACTAGGGTCGTGACAAGTTGGTATCAGAGCTCTAGGTTCATAGGAGTCACGGAACACAGGCCTGTTTATTAGAGTCTCGCCGATCGGTACGGAGACGTCTGTACCTATCTACGAGAGGCTATGTAACTGTTTAGGAGAAATCTTCATTTCATTTGAACCCCTTGTCGTGCGATATTTCGAACATCAATTCTAAACTTTTGACTTCTATTCTCTCACAGATGGTGAGGACACGTGCTACTCGTGATGATCAGGCACCCGCACCCCCTCCTGCAGCCGTCAGAGGCCGGGGCCGGGGAGAGGTCAAGGACGCGCACGCGGTGCAGCCGGAGCACCTGCGCGAGCTGCCGCCGAGGTACCACCAGCAGATCCAGCCGGAGCCCAAGCACCTGGCACACCTACTACTGCCACTACTATCCAGCGCTCCAGGAGACTTTGGCTCAGTTCATGAGCATGTACACCACCTTGGATCAGGCGGGGTTGCTTCCCATTGCTGCAGCCACATCCCAGGCCGGGGGAGGAGCACAGACTCCCTCCGTCCGCACTCCTGAGCAGCGAGTGCAGGTTGAGCAGGCTCCCGAGATTATTCCGGCACCGCCTGCAGCGCCAGTTCAGCCCGAGGATGGGTCAGCTGCTTCAGAGGACGAGCAGCGCAGACTTGAGAGGTTCAAGAAGTATGATCCCCTAGTGTTCAGTGGATTAGCATCAGACGATGCCTTGGGATTTCTAGAGGAGTGTCATCGTATTCTTCGCACTATGGGCATAGTGGAGTCCAGCGGGGTTTCTTTCACCGCTTTTCAGCTTTGGGGAGCCGCCTATGACTGGTGGCGCACTTATGAGATAGACAGTCCAGTCGAGGCTGCTTCACTGACTTGTACCCAGTTCTGGGACATGTTTATGAGAGAGTTTGTTCCCCAGAGCCTCAGAGATTCATGGCGCGCAGAGTTTGAGCACTTGCGCCAGGGGGCTATGACAATTTCAGAGTATGCCATCCGTTATACCAGGTTGGCCAGGCACGCACCGGCTTTGGTTGCTACAGTTCGAGAGAGAGTTCGCAGGTTCATTGAGGGCCTTATTCCGCCCATCAAATCTAGCATGGCTCGAGAGTTGGAGATGGACATTCCTTATCAGCAGGCAGTGAGCATTGCTAGGAGGATTGAGGGTATGCTCACCAGGGAGCGAGGAGAGAGGGAGGCCAAGAGGTCTCGAGAGTCGGGTCACTACTCTGGTGCCCGTACCCCATCACCAGGTCGTTATGGTAGGGTGCGGGTCGCCCTGTACATTCAGCTCTTCCAGCATGTACTCCAGCTCCACCTCCACCTCAGGAGCCTTATTATGCACCTCCAGTTTCTAGCGCGCCTCCTGCGCGGGGTGCTTCCAGAGGTCAGCCCAGCAGGCCTAGTCCCAGCCAGTCACAGCCACCGCGTCATCCCAGAGCTTGTTTTGAGTGTGGTGATACACGCCACATGGTTAGGGACTGCCCCAGACTTGGTAGGGGTGCATCTTCACACTGCTCAGTCGCAGCGTGCTCCTCAGAGTTCTCGGGCCATGATCACAGCTCCAGCAGCTACCCCACCTGCCCAGCCGGCTAGGGGCGGAGGTCGAGGGGATAGAGGTCGCCCTCGAGAGAGGGGCCAGGCCAAATATTATGCTATTCCTGCTCGTACTGAGGTTGTTGCCTCCGACTCCATCATTACAGGTATTATTCTGGTTTGTCACTGAGAGGCAGCGGTTCTATTCGATCCGGACTCTACTTACTCTTATGTGTCTTCTTACTTTGCTCCTCATTTGGGTGTGCCTCGGGATTCTTTGAGTGCCCCCATTTATGTTTCTACTCCTGTGGGAGATTCTCTTGTTGTGGACCGCGTTTATCGGTCATGTTTGGTTACTATTCGTGGTTTTGAGACCAGAGCAGACTTATTATTACTTGGTATGGTGGATTTTGACATTATTCTGGGCATGGACTGGTTGTCGCCCCACTTTGCTATTCTTGATTGTCACGCCAAGACCGTGACGCTGGCTATGCCAGGTGTTCCGCGTATTGAGTGGAGTGGTACTTTAGATCACACTCCCAGTAGAGTTATCTCTTTTCTTAAAGCTCAGCGCATGGTTGAGAAGGGGTGTGCCGCGTATTTGGCTTATGTGAGAGATGTTAGTGTTGATACCCCTTCTGTTGATTCTGTTCCAGTGGTACGGGATTATCCCGATGTATTTCCAGCTGATCTTCCGGGCATGCCGCCTGATAGAGACATTGATTTCGGCATTGATCTGTTGCCGGGCACCCAGCCCATTTCCATTCCTCCGTATCGTATGGCTCCTCCTGAGTTGAAGGATCAGTTGCAGAAATTGCTTGGTAAGGGTTTTATTTGACCCAGTGTTTCACCGTGGGGTGCTCCTGTTTTGTTTGTGAAGAAAAAGGATGGTTCTATGCGCATGTGTATTGACTACCGCCAGTTGAACAAGGTTACAGTGAAGAACCGTTATCCTTTGCCTCGCATTGATGATCTGTTTGACCAGCTTCAGGGCGCACAGGTGTTTTCTAAGATTGACTTGCGCTTAGGTTACCATCAGTTGAAGATTCGGGAGCCAGATATCCCGAAGACTTCCTTCAGGACTCGATATGGCCATTACGAGTTCCTTGTCATGTCATTTGGGCTGACCAATGCCCCTGCAGCTTTCATGCATTTGATGCACAGTGTGTTCAGGCCATATCTAGACTTGTTCATGATTATTTTTATTGATGATATTCTAGTGTATTCCCGGAGTCGGGAAGATCATGAGCAGCACCTGAGGACCGTGCTTCAGACCTTGAGGGAGAAGAAATTATATGCAAAGTTCTCAAAATGTGAGTTTTGGCTGAGTTGTGTGGCATTCCTAGGCGATGTAATTTCTAGCGAGGGTATTCGGGTGGATCTGAGGAAGGTAGAGGCCGTACAGAGTTGGCCAGGCCGTCCTCAGCTATAGAGATTCGCAGTTTCCTTGGCCTGGCGGGTTACTACCGTCATTTTGTGGAGGGATTTTCATCGATTGCTGCCCCTATGACTAGATTGACCCAGAAGGGTGCCCCATTTCAGTGGACAGAGGAGTGTGAGGCGAGCTTTCAGAAGCTCAAGACAACTTTGACTACAGCCCCTATCTTGATGTTGCCTACCGGTTCGGGGTCTTATACTGTCTATTGTGACGCCTAGAGAGTTGGCCTTGGAGCAGTGTTGATGTAGGACGGTAAGGTGATTGCCTACGCGTCCAGACAATTGAAGGTACATGAAAAGAATTACCCTGTCCACGACCTTGAGTTAGCTGCCATTGTTCATGCCTTGAAGATCTGGCGTCATTATTTATATGGAGTGCCTTGCGAGATCTATACTAATCATTGGAGTTTGCAGAACTTGCTCAAGCAAAAGGATCTCAATATGCGTCAGAGGAGGTAGTTAGAGCTGCTGAAGGATTATGACATCACTATCCTATATCACCCGAGCAAGGCCAATGTGGTGGCGGATGCCTTGAGTCGCCGGGCGGAGAGTTTGGGGAGTTTGGCATATTTGCCAGCTTCAGAGAGGCCTATGGTGATGGATGTTCAGGCCTTAGCCAGCTAGTTTGTGAGATTGGATCTTTCGGAGCCCAGTCGAGTTCTAGCTTGTGTGGTTTCCCGGTCCTCCTTAGTTGATCGTATCAGGGAGCGACAATATGATGACCCTCATTTGCTTGTCCTTCGGGACAAGGTTCAGCGTGGTGATGCGAGGGATGTGAACATTGGAGATGATGGAGTATTGAGGATGCAGGGCCGGATTTGTGTGCCCAATGTTGATGGTCTTCGAGAGATGATTCTAGTAGAGGACCATAGTTCGCGGTATTCCATCCATCCGGGTGCCGTGAAGATGTATCAGGACCTGAGACAGCACTACTGGTGGAGGTGGATGAAGAATGATATAGTTGGTTATGTGTCTAGATGCCTCAACTGCCAGCAGGTGAAGTATGAGCACCAGCGCCCGCGTGGGTTGCTCCAGCAGATAGAGATTCCGGAGTGGAAATGGGAGCGCATCACCATGGATTTTGTATCTGGACTTCCACGGACCTTGAAGAAGTTTGATTCCATTTGGGTTATTGTGGACCGGCTGACCAAGTCCGCTCATTTCATTCCTGTGTGTACCACTTATTCATCGGAGCAGTTGGCGGAGATTTATATCAGGGAGATCGTCCGTTTGCATGGTATTCCAGTTTCTACCATTTCAGACAGAGGTACTCAGTTTACATCGCGGTTCTGGAGAGCCGTGCAGCAGGAGTTAGGCACTCGGGTGGAGTTGAGCACAGCATTTCACCCCCAAACGGACGGACAGTCCGAGCGCACTATTCAGATTCTTGAGGATATGCTCCGTGCGTGTGTGATTGAGTTCAGAGGGTCTTGGGATCATTTCTTGCCACTGGCGGAGTTTGCTTACAATAACAGCTATCAGTCCAGCATTCAGATGGCGCCGTATGAGGCTTTATATGGTAGGAGGTGCAGATCTTCGGTGGGTTGGTTTGAGCCGGGCGAGGCCAGGCTATTGGGCACAGAGATGGTTCAGGATGCATTGGAGAAGGTCAAGGTGATTCAGGACAGACTCCGTACAGCCCAGTCCAGGTAGAAGAGTTACGCGGACATAAAGGTTCGTGATGTTTCATATATGGTTGGTGAGCGGGTTCTGCTTCGGGTCTCGCCTATGAAAGGCGTCATGCGGTTTGGGAAGAAAGAGAAGTTGAGTCCGAGGTTTATTGGCCCTTTTGAGATCTTGAGGTGAGTTGGGGAGGTTGCCTATGAGCTTGCCTTACCTCCCAGTTTGGCCGGAGTTCATCCGGTATTTCATGTTTCGATGCTCCGGAGATATCGCGGTGATCCGTCGCACGTGTTGGATTTCAGTTCAGTCCAGTTGGACAAGGATCTATCCTATGTTGAGGAGCCAGTGGCTATTTTGGACAGTCAGATCAGGAAGTTGAGGTCAAAGAACATCGCTTCTGTGAAGGTTCAGTGGCGGGGTCAGCCGGCCGAGGAGGCGACTTGGGAGACCGAGCAGGATATGCGCAGCCAGTACCCTCATCTTTTAACTACTTCAGGTATGTTCTCTATGCTCGTTCGAGGACGAATGAATGTTTAAGTGTAGGAGGATGTAACAACCCGACCGGTCGTTTTTGGAATTTACGCCCCGATCCCCCATTAACTGCTTCCCCTAAGTTCATTTCTGCTATTTTGGTTTGCCGGGACGTTCGGTGTTGGGATTCGGAGTGTTTTGGGACACTTAGTCCCTAAATGAGAGCTTAAGAGTTGAAAAATGGTCCGTAATCGGAACAGTATGAAGACGACCTCGGAATGGAAATCCGATGGTTTCGTTAGCTCCGTTAGGTGATTTCGGGGTTGGGAGCGTGTTCGGAATGTATTTTGGAGGCTCGTAGCTCATTTAGGCTTGAAATGCCGAAGTTTGAATTTTTGAAGTTTCCCGTCCGATAGTGAGTTTTTGATCCGAGGGTCGGATTGGAATTCCGGAAGTTGCAATAGCTCCGTCATGTCATTTGGGATGTGTGTGTGCAAAATTTCAGGTCATTCGGACGTATTTTGGTTAGGTTTTTGATCAAAAGCGTATTTGGAAGAAACTTGTAGTTCTTAGGCTTGACTATTTGATTTAATCGGGTTTCCGGTGTTGTTTTAGGTGTTTTAAGGATTGGTGCAAGTTTGAATAAGGTATTAGGTGGTATTGGTGCTTTTGATTGAGGTCCCGGGGGCCTCGGGATGATTTCGGATGGTCGACGGGAAGAAATTCTAAAGTGTGCAGCAGCAGATTTTGAGTCTTCTGGTATTTCCGCTTCTGCGGCTTGGGAACCGCAGAAGCGGCTTCTTCATCGCAGAAGCGATTCCAGGCATCTCCGCAGGAACCGCAGAGGTGGTCCCTTCCTCCGCATAAGCGGGACCGCAGAAGCGGGATTTGTACCGCAGAAGCGGAGTCTGGCCTTACGTGAAAAAAAAAACCACAAAAGCAGTTCGTGGTCCGCAGAAGCGGTCCCTTGTCCGAAGAAGCGGAAATGACTGTTCAGAAATATCAATTTCGAGGGTTTAATTTCATAAGTTTGAAAATCAATTGGGAGCTCGGGAGAAGGTGATTTTGGGTGGATTTTGAAGAGAAAGTCACTGTATTTGGGCCATTTGGAGTCGGATACTCGTGGCAAAAGTATGATTTCGAGTTGATTTTGGTTCCGATTCGAGGTAAGTGGCTTGTCTAACCTTGTGTGGGGGACCTTTCCCCTTAGGATATGATATGTGGTAATTGAGTGCCTTGTACGTGATGTGACGAGCGCGTACTTGAGCTAATTGTTGAAAAATCCGATTTTTTTTTTTACTTAAGATATTGAGACTGAGTTTCCTTCATATTTGCCTTGTTTTACTTGCAGTTATAACCTGTGTTAGATTAGAAAAGCATGTTTAGTTGATTTAACTTGCCTAATTGTTTAAGTTGCCTTGACTGTACTACGTGAAGCATGTTAGGCTAGTACTACCTGATGTTTGTCTTTTGTACTTAATTTATGAATATCTTCTGGTTGTGGTTGCGCATTTACATTGGGACTACGGATGTGGGATTCCGGTAGCTCCCCCCCCCCCCCTTGTTTGTTTACTTTGGGACTACGGGTTCGATTCCCGGTAGATCCCCCTACACTTTTACTTTGGGACTGCGGGTTAGATTCCCGATAGATCCCCCCCTGCACATTGATAGTTGGACTACGGGACGGTATCCCGGGAGATCCTTCAGATATACACATATGATGGACTACGGGACGGTATCCCGGGAGATCCACTAGACAGTTGAGAAAAGGACTACAGGACGGTATCCTGGGAGATCCTCATTGTTACCATTGGTATTGCGCTGTACTTACTCCGTGGTTGTTCCGTTCTTGTGTATTTGCTATTGCCTTGCTTAACCTGTCTTATTTCACTGTTGTCTTTATTATTTCTGTTAGATTATCATACTGTTAATTACTGTTATTACTATATTTTGTCTCAATATGGCCCTGACCTTCCTCGTCACTACCCAACCGAGGTTAGGCTTGGCACTTACTGAGTACCGTTGTGGTGTACTCATGCCCTTCCTGCGCATGTTTTTCATGTGCAGATCATCCAGGTACCTCTACTCAGGCGCACTATCAGTGAAGCAGGAGGACTACAGAGACTTCGAGTTAGATCTGCTGCGTCCGCAGACCGACGAGTCTCCCTCTTATTCTATCTTTAGTACTTAGTTTTTCCTTCTTTCGGTTGTTAGAAAATTCTGGAGTTTGGAACCTTTACTATACACTTCTGTAGCCTGTGTTGCCCGTGAGTTTCCGGATTTTGGGAATTGTTTTAGACTTGTGATATTGAGTTGCACTTGCCAAGCGGCATTCAGTACAGTTTCCTTTAGATATTTGATTTGATTTTCTCTATTTTTCCGCAATTATTATATTTCCGCAAATGTTAGGCTTACCTGGTTATGGGGACCAGGTGCCGTCATGACATGTTCACGGTTGGTGAACTAGGGTCGTGACAAGATGTTAATGTTCATAATGTATTAATACATGCATCTTCATGCATATGCATTTACCACCGAGCTACGGCCGGTTGGGCAGTTACATATTTACCACCAAGCTACGGCCGGTTGGGCAGTACATATTTACCACCGAGCTACGGCCGGTTGGGCAGTTACATATTTACCATCGTGCTACGGCCGGTTGGGCAGTTACATATTTACCACCGTGCTACGGCCGGTTAGGCAGACATGCATTTACCACCGGTTATGTCCGGTCGGGCAATTACCACCGGTTGGGCAGTTATGTATCATTATTTACCATCGGTTGGGCAGTCATATATTTACCACCGTGCGACGGCCGGTCGGGCAGTTACCACTGATCAGTTGGGCAGTCATGCATCAGACGACATGGATAATAGTCTTAAAGAGAATCATTGTATATATATGTAAGTATAATAAGTATGCATATACTGTGGCACTTCAGAGATTCAGGTTGATTCTTATATATATTTAATTAATATTGACTTGTGGTTTTGTTTGAGTTCTGCCTTACATACTCGGTACATTATTCGTACTGACGTTCTTTTGTTGGGAACGCTGCATTCATGCCTGCAGGTATAGATAATTAGTTTGACGATCCCTCACAGTAGACGAGATTGGCATTAAGCGAAGGATTGGCAAGACTCCATCTCATTGGGAGTTCAGCCGAGTCTATGAGTCATCATGTCAGAGTTTTGCTACAGACTTATGGGTAGGCCGGTACCCTGTCCCATTTGATGTCAATTAATCTTAGAGGCTTTGTAGACAGAGGTTCATTTGTACAGTATGTCAGAGGTCTTGGCGGCCCATATGTATTCATGTTTTAAGAAAAATGGTTCAGTGATACAGTGTTGCCCACCTATAGTTATACATTACAAGTTATGGCCATGTTGGCCCATGATAGTTACAAAAAAAAAAGTTGCAGAGTGGTTCGCTAGGCCCAGTGCGGCACCGGGTGCCAGTCATGCCTCCCCAGGTTTGGGGCGTGACAGTTAAGAAAATAAAATCGTGAGAAACATGAAAAAAGAATATTCATCGAGGAAGAAAAATAAAATTGATTAGAAGGTAAATATATTCTTTGATTTATTGATAGAGAAAATGTATCGTATTAACTCACTTGATCCTAACTAGACCAAATTTAAAACAATATTAAAACTTACTGTTTTAAATATATATATATATCATACTTTTTTGGGCCTTAAATAGCTGGGGGCCTAAGGCTAGGACTTGCCCCACCCATTATCTGCCCTTGTTTGCACTATCTATTTAAATATGTGTGTTTAAGAAAAATAAAAAAAACCATGTCTGCACTTCGGGTACGATTTGGTATGTAAGTTCTCATTTTTGTTACAACAATAATATATCCAGTGTAATTTCACATAATGTATACGCAGATCATACCCCTATTATAGAGGTAGAGAGGTCAATTGCTCGGAGAAAATGGGCATGGCCATTTACAATGTTACAATTTAAAAAGTATCTTTTTAGATCTCTTATGTGTAAACGATAGATCTCTTATATGTAAAAGTGTAACGATCCGACCGGTCGTTTTGAGTTTTAGCATTTTGTTCAGTGATTCTAGGTCTTAGTGGCTTCATAATGTGTATTATGACTTGCGTGTACGGTCGGATTCGATTTTTCGGACATTTCGGGATTGAATTGGATAAGTGATTCTCATTTTAGAAACTTAAGTTGAAAATATCGATCGAGGTTTGACTTTTGCGAAAACAACCCCGAAACGGTATTTTGATGGCTCTGGTAGGTTCGTATCGTGATTTTGAACTTAGGCGTATGCCCAAAATTGAATTGGATGTTCCTATGTTGATTTGACTTGTTCTGTCAAAAGTTAGCAATCTGAAGGTTTAGAAATTCCTTAGGTTTGAGCATGGTTTGACTTTATGGATATCGTGTTCAGAATTTAGTTATGGTTTGACTTTATGGATATGGGGTTCGGAATTTAGTTTCGGGACTTGGGATAGGTCCATTTTATTGTTTGAAACTTGTCTGCAATATTTGGCATCATTCCGAATTGATTTGATAGGAAACAGACGCGCGATTGTATTTTTAGAAGTTCTTGAGTTTCATATATTTTGGAGGTCCGATTAATGATTTCATTTTGATCGTTTTATCACGCGAGCGAGTTTATGTTATGCTTTTAGACTTGTATTGATATTTGGTGTGGAGCCCCAAGGGCTCGGATGAGTTTAGGACGCGTTTCGAAGTGCTTGGAGGAGTTAGCTTTTGGTGGTTTCTTCACAGATGCTTGAGGTCTCGCATTTGCGATATCACATTTTCAACGTGGGACATTGCTTTTGCGATATAGGCCAGGGACTGTTGGGTTCGCATTTGCGATGGGGTCTAGGCTAGGCAGTGATCACAATTGCAATCATTTGGTCGCTTGCGAAATGTGTCAGCCTTCGCATTTGCGATGATAGTGTCGCATTGCGACATTACCGGGGTTGTGATGGATGTTGCTTGTGCGATCATTCTTCGCATTTGCGGGGTTCGTATTTGAACCCCATGTCGCATTTACGATACCTGCGCCTGAACATAAGGATGGAAGTTGGGATTTTGGCCTCATTTTTCATATCTTAGAACCCTAGACTCGGTAGGAGGCGATTTTGAGGAGGGATTTTTATCTATTATCCTTGGGTAAATGATTCTAATTAATTTCCAACTATATTTCATGATTATATATAAGATTTAACATCAAATTCATGAGAATCCAAGAGCAATTTTGTCTATGTTTTGAAAAATAAAAATTTGGCATTTGAGAATCGAAACAGACTCGGATTTTGAAATAAAATACGTATATGGACTCGTGGGATTATGAGTAGTCAAGATCTACCCTTAGACCCCGGATTTGACCAGGCAAGCCCTTGTTGACTTTTCTTGACTTTTTGGGAATAGTATGAAGATCATAACTTTACTTATTGAAACTTGTTTTCACGCATTATTTGATGTTTTCATTTGATTTTGGTTAGATTTGAGCCGAGCGGAGGTGAATTGTAAAAGAAGCTATTTTTTACTATTGCTTGGGCCTATTTGAGATAACTATCTTGCCTAACCTCGTGTGTCGGAACTACCCCCTAGGTATTGGTCTGATTGTATTATTTGTATTATGTGGAAGACATGTACACGAGGTGCTGAGTGTGTACATGGGCTATTTTTTCAAACTCTCTAATTAATGTAGAAAATTTATTCTGCCAAGTGCCAAATTATGAGTTTGCTTATACTAATTAGAACTTTGTTTCCGGTAAACTAAAATCCGTACGTGTAAATATCATAATGGGATTCTACTTTTGCAATAGAAAGCTTTTCCTTACTAATTTATTGAAAATAATCCCTAAAGTATATTTTATTGATTAAAGAAATTCGAATAATGTGCATCTTGCTCATAAGAAAGAAAAAAAAAAACTACTTAGCGTGACCATAAACTCAACGTGATGTGGGTATTTCATTGAGAATATGCTTTTGCAAAAAAAAAAAAAAAATATCTTAAATATTCCAACGATATGCATTTTTGCGCATAATTACTTTTGAAGTTGAAGCAATGCAACTATAAAACTGAAATAATTTTAAATTAAATAGATTGACTGGGGACTTTTATGGGGATTCCTTTATTAAGTTAACTAAATAGGATCAGTAGTCATAATCTTTGATATCATACACTTTTTAAAAACTTTTATTTTATGACTTAGCATATTTTAATGTGTTTGTTAAAAGTTTGTACACATCGATACGGGGTACACGTGCAACGCGCGCATCCTAAAACTAGCAAAAGAGAACTTGAAACCCCTATCAAAATGTCGTTTGCCGTTTTACCTTTTAAAAATTAATTTCACACTAGACAAAATAATTATTTAATTATTTTTTTAGTATTTAAAACTTCAAATTCAACTAAAATTTTACTTAAGAATATCCTAATATTTAGGACTTCAAATTCAAATAAAATTTACCTTATTAAATCTTTTCCTTATTTGATAAGTTTTTATAAATATCCTTTTAAAGTTTAGTACGTGGCCGATATTATATTTTTTAATTCTTAGCCTATGAGGCATGTAATACTTTTTTTTCCCCTCCAAATTACCAATAATTGATTACCTAAAAATATGAAACATCTATGAGCAATGCATGTTCGCTTTTTCCTGTTAACTTCTTAAGAGTTTTGATTTAATTTTAACTTTAAATTTCTAAAAGTCTGAAGTGATCTGGTGGGAATTTAGAGATACATTAAGCAACAACCATACTATGTGAAATTGTAACTACAATTAATTTTTTAAACTTACGATAAACTAATGTATTTGGAGCTTTTGAAATAGCTATAATTTTATCATTTTCCCCCCTATAATTTTGAAAAATTGATCTCAACATTGTGAATTCTTGAAGTTTCAAAGTAGTTATTAGCAAAGTACATTCGGAATGAGTTTAGAATAGTATTAACTTTTATTTGGTATTGGATGAACGTCGGGAGAAGGGAATTTAGGCTTAGATCAATAAGAATCCAGACAATTTTTTTACACACAAAGAGGTCCATTTGGCTTATTATAATTTTGATTTACTTTGAATGAACATTTTTTTTTTTGTATAATGACATTATGAACGTTGAGTTTATAAAGAGATGCAAGATAAGATACAACAACATAGCATATTTTTATTTTATATAATATAGTATTTATAACTACAAATGCTATAGAACTAATTACACTATATTCATTCAGAAAATGTTGAATTCAACCATATATTGTATCAATTTACTAATATTTATTTTCATCATTCAACATATATTGAGTTTAGTTTAACCTCCATTGCTATTTTTTTCAATAATATGCGTATATATTTTACATTGATAAACGTGATATACACGTGCAACGCACATACACTAAAACTAGTATATATATATATCATACTTTTTTGGGCCTTAAATAGTTGGGGGCCTAAGGCTAGGACTTGCCCTACACAATATCTGCCCTTGTTTGCACTATCTATTTAAATATGTGTGTTCAAGAAAAAGAAAAAAAATTATGTATGCACTTCGGGTACGATTTGGTATGCAAGTGCTCACTGTTGTTACAACAATAATATATCCAGTGTAATTTCACATAATGTATACGCAGACCATACCCCTATTGTAGAGGTAGAGAGGTCAATTGCTCGGAGAAAATGGGCATGGCCATTTACAATGTTACAATTTAAAAAGTATCTTTTTTAGATCTCTTATGTGTAAACGATAGATCTCTTATATGTAAAAGTGTAACGATCCGACCGGTCGTTTTGAGTTTTAGCATTTTGTTCAGTGATTCTAGGTCTTAGTGGCTTCATAATGTGTATTATGACTTGCGTGTACGGTTGGATTCGATTTTTCGGACATTTCGGGATTGAATTAGATAAGTGATTCTCATTTTAGAAACTTCAGCTGAAAACATCGACTGATGTTTGACTTTTGCAAAAACAACCCCGGAATGGTATTTTGATGGTTCTGGTAGGTTCGTATCGTGATTTTGGACTTGGGTGTATGCCCAAAATTGAATTGGAGGTTCCTAGGTTGATTTGACTTGTTTTGTCGAAAGTTAGCAATTTGAAGGTTTAGAAATTCCTTAGGTTTGAGCATGGTTTGACTTTATGGATATCGGGTTCGGAATTTAGTTATGGTTTGACTTTATGGATATGGGGTTCGGAATTTAGTTTCGGGACTTGGGATAGGTCCAATTTATTGTTTGAAACTTGTGTGCAATATTTGGCATAATTCCGAATTGATTTGATGGGAAACGGACGCGCGGTTGTATTTTTAGAAGTTCTTGAGTTTCATGTATTTTGGAGGCCCGATTAATGATTTCAGATGTTATTTTGATGGTTTTATCGCGCGAGCGAGTTTATGTTATGTTTTTAGACTTGTATTGATGTTTGGTGTGGAGCCCCAAGGGCTCGGGTGAGTTTCGGGCGCGTTTCGAAGTGCTTGGAGGAGTTCTAGCTTTTGGTGGTTTCTGCACAGATGCTTCGGGTCTCGCATTTGCGAGGTGGGACATTGCTTTTGCGACATAGACCAGGAACTGTTGGGTTCGCATTTGCGATGGGGTCTAGGCTAGGCAGTGATCGCAATTGCGATCATTTGGTCGCTTGCGAAATGTGTCAGCCTTCGCATTTGCGATGATAGTGTCGCATTGCGACATTACCGGGGTTGTGATGGATGCTGCTTGTGCGATCATTCTTCACATTTGTGGGGTTCCTATTTGAATTGAACCCCATGTCGCATTTACGATACCTGCACCTGAACATAAGGGATGGAAGTTGGGATTTTGGCCTCATTTTTCATATCTAAGAACCCTAGACTCGGTAAAAGGCAATTTTGAGGAGGGATTTTTATCTACAAGCCTTGGGTAAATGATTCTAATCAATTTCCAACTATATTTCATGATTATATATAAGATTTAACATCAAATTCATGAGAATCGATGAGTAATTTTGTCTATGTTTTGAAAAATAAAAATTTGGCATTTGAGAATTGAAATAGACTCGGATTTTGAAATAAAACACATATATGGACTCGTGGGATTATGAGTAGTCAAGATCTTCCCGGGTTTTGACCAGGCAAGCCCTTGTTGGCTTTTGTTGCCTTTTTGGGAATAGTATGAAGATCATAGCTTTACTTATTGAAACTTGTTTTCATGCATTATTTGATGTTTTCAGTTGATTTTGGTTACATTTGAGCCGAGCGGAGGTGAATTGTAAAAGAAGCTATATTTTACTGTTGTTTGGGCCTATTTGATATAACTATCTTGCCTAACCTCGTGTGCGGGAACTACCCCCTAGGTATTGGTATGATTGTATTGTTTGTATTATGTGGAAGACATGTACACGAGGTGCTGAGTGTGTACATGGGCTACATGTGATATTTTGACTAGTGTAGACTTCTAGACTTCTTCCATGCGCTTAATTGAACTTGTTATAACATGTTATATTCTTTTTTTTATTGAATTTACTCTCACATACTCTAATTGAAGTTGTTAGTCTACGTTCAATCTTTTATTGACAAATTTACTCTCATATGCTTAATTGAAATCGTTGATCTTTCATTGTTACGTTATCTCTTCCATAAATAATTTATTCCTTTTTGAAGTCGTTGCTATATGTTATCTATCTCATTGTTGAGTTATTCTTATTTGAATTCATTATTACTTGTTAGGTCTTTCATTGTTGAGCTTATTCTCCTGTTTCATTGTGTGTCGTAATTCTCGTATTGATTTACTTGCCGTACCCTCGTGTTATTGTTGTTATCGTTGTACTTAGTGTTATTGAGTCATGGGCTATGCGTGGTTGTGATATTAGTATTGTTATTATGGAAGTGTTACGGCATATGGGCACATGTGGTGCGAGTTAATATGTTTTAGGCACACATGAGATTGTTGAGCGAATTGTCGGGGTGTTTGCACGTGAGTGGTTCGTGCTATTGTTATTATTGATATTTGCACATACGGCGTGACAAGGCGAGATAATTATTAATGCGCATGTGGCGAGACAAGGTGGGTATTTACTCTACTGTTGCACACGCGTCGAGACAAGGTAGGCTATGTCGGGGATGAATTGTGATGGCTTGGGAGCATTGTCTTTGATCATATTTGTGTGGTGCTGTGACCATCTTGTGTGCGTCATGCATAATGCAGGTTTTATTGTGTTGTTTCTAATGTCGATCCTTGATCTTACTTGTTGACTCGAGTTGTGATAGTACACTTGCACAAGCATACATCGTAATCTGTCACCTGTATCAGTCCATAAGTATAATTCTCGATGTCGACTGATCATGTACATGTATTCTTGTATATCTGCCTTCTATGCAGGGACTGAATTATTGGCACGTGAGTTGTCCGTGCAGATATAAGACATAGTTACTATTGGCACGCGAGTTGTTCGTGCATATATGAGACCTTGTTATTGTTGGCACATGAGTTGTCACTACGGGTATGAGGTTACTGTTAATAGAATTAGCACGTGAGTTATCCGTGCAGTTGTGATTTATAAAGTGGGCACAAGATGCCGTGTGATTATGATTTGTGAGTTGGGATTTGTGAAATGGTGGTATTTCGGTATGATTCTTGTTGTACAATTTATGTTGAAAGCTTGATTAGTTGAACGATTGTGGTTCTTATTTTCCTTACTTCCTTCCATTCGCGTTTTGATTGTACTTGGTTACATGTTGTCTTTACTGCATGTACTCCCTTACTGATATTTGTTGCTTTGCTACCGTTGTTAGTCTTGTATGGATAAATTGCATAATTGTCCTTTAACTGCATATCAATATTTTGTACAGGTTCCATGTCTAATAGGTGTCTTGACCTGACATCGTCACTATTATACCGAGGTTAGGCTTGATACTTATTGGGCACCGCTGTATTGTACTCATGCTAAGCTTGCTGCACATTTTTTTTGCAGATCCAGGTACCTCGGAGTATGTCGGTCGTTGGTTAGCTGATTGTGAGCTGCCGTGGAGACTTCAAGGTATACCAGCTATCCCGTTCGCATGCCTCAGAGTCACCTTCTATTGTTTTCTTTACCGCTGTTTATTTCTATTTCGGAACAATTTGTACTTAGAGATTCTTCTAGTGCACTCAATAGAGCTTATGACTTGTACTACCAATTTTGGGATATTGAACATCTATTGCTGGTTGTGGGCTATGTATAGAAATTTCTGGTTCATGTTTAGTAGTTGATTGCTTTAAATCTGTTAATATCTCGGTACGTGTTAGACTTACCTAGTCTTAGAGACTAGGCGCTATCACGACTAGGAGGGATTTTGGATCATGACAAAAATTAAATTTCGCATGTATAAAAAAAAGATAGGGTCACAAAACTAAAAACAAAGTAAATATCTCATGTATAAAAAAAAAGACGAGGTCATAAAATTAAACAAGTTTATAATTAAAGACTCACAAAAACATTTGATCCCTAGAGCTATTAATTCATAAAATTATATTAATGTCAACGAAAGTTGGTTGGGCTATTTGTAACGCGCGGGTTAAAGATTATGCCATATATTTTACTAGTGCAATTATGAATACATGGGATTGGTTAAGCTGAGACACATATACAACACCCTTGCATAGTTGCAAGAATATTAGCGGTCGTTTGGTAGGATCGGGGGCGGATCTACATGCTGATTTTGGGTGCTCAATCACCCATTATCTTTGACAAGATTTAGTAAATTTGTATAGGTAATTATAAAAATATTTAGATAAATATTGATTGAGCACCCATAACTAAACTCTTTTTTCCTCATCTTTCAAATTTTTTATAGTGAGCACCCACGACTTTAAAATCCTGGATCCGCCACTGGGTAGGATGCATTAGAGACAATAATGTATGCATTAGATTTTGATATTGCTAATGCCTTGTTTGATACACTTTTTCAACATATGTGTTACTATTACAAGTATTAGTTATACAACATATTTGGTATTATCCCATGTAAAACGAATACATAGCAAACCATGGTATTAGCAATACCAAGGCTATTAATGCATGCATTATCATTGTTTAAGATAAAATTGTCCTCATAATTACTTAAAGCTGAATAATACGGAGGGCATTTTTGTATATAACTAATTTTCTTAAAAGTTATGCAATCCATTCTAATTTTCAATACACCACACCAAACATTGGATAAGAAATAATTTTTGCATAACTAATATGTTATTTGGATTGGCTTTTAAAAAGTAGCTTATAAGCTAAAAGCCATACCAACTTATGACTTTTGGCTTATTTTTATATTTTTCATGTCTCAAAGTAAGTGCTTTTAAGCACTTTTTATCATTGCCAAACACCACAAAAACTAGAAAAATGCTTAAAAGCCAACAAGCACTTAAAATAAGTCAATCCAAACACCTTATAATACTTGCATTACTAATCTCTACATTACTAATACACCTTATTCAACATTATTTATATATACCCTATCAAACGATCCCTTATTGTAACACTTTATATTACTATTTTAGGGATCCTATATGCACCACTTTTATAGTTAGAGAACTATTAGCGTACCTCAGTATTCTCCAGGGATCATTTGGAATAAAGGCTAAAACTTAAGGGACCATTCTAGACTTTTTTCTCGACGGCCACAACACCAGTAAAGAAATGTATAAAATAAATAAATAAATAAATAAAAAGCACACGAGCTCCATAGAACATGTACGATAAGTCCGGGATTTTTACAGATTAGGTTCTCTGACTCCTCTCTCTCTCTCTCTTTCTCTCTCTCACACACACACACACTCACTCTCCCTCCCTCGTGTATTACACTCAGCATTGCGGCTAGGGTTTCGCCAAATATCTTTTTCACAAGTTATCTTAGTGTTTCTGTCTGTTCTTTACAACTGATTTATGATAATGGATATACAGATGAATTAAGTTTTTTCGAGGGATTTTAGACTTATAAAAAACTTTAGGGTTTTTTGTAATTGTTGCTTGAAAATGGCGGATTTGAACCCATTTGATTTGCTGGGTGATGATGACAACGATGACCCGTCTAAGCTGATTGCTATTCAGCAGCAAAAACTTGATACCGCTAAGAAACCCTCTGCTCCGGCGGCGGCGTCTAAGAAACAGCTGGCTAAGCTCCCCACTAAGCCTCCTCCCCCGGCCCAGGCTGGTGAGCGTCACCTCAGTTTATTATGTTCTCATATTTTGTATATTAACTAAAAGTAGAGAAAGGTATTAGTATTTCGATCATGTTAGCGTGATTAACTTTTTGGATGTTGATTTCAACGCCTAATTAATTAATATGACACCAACTTGGTGTATTGCTTATGCAATACTAACATTGACTTATCAAAACGGAAGTAGTCATGACCTGCATAGACCTTTAAATATAACAGTCTATACGTGTGACACCATACTGATTAGAAGTGCTAAAAGGGACTAGGTTTATTTAAAATCACATGAGGAATTGTCTAGAAGAAACTCCATTCTCTCAGGATTGATGTGGGCTCAACTAAGTGTATGAGAGATTCGAAGCATAGTACTCGTGTAGATGATACCAGCTATTTAAGATTCATGCTTAGTTCTTGTTGTTGTTTACACCTACATTAGGTCGAGGTAAGAACAAGTAAGATAGAATCCCTAAGTTTCCTTCAATTTCTTAGCAGTATCAGCATGAAATTGGGTTGAATACAGTGGAATATATAGAGGATTCATATCATTCACCCCAACTATTTTGGGATTGAGGTATTGACCCAAAAAGAAAAGGAACTGGTTTGAGAATGAGGCATAGTTTATTGATAAAAAAAGAATCAGTTGTTTATATATACATACTTTTTTATATTCCACACAAGGTGTCTGACGGTGACCAGTTCTCTGTTATTCTATTTCCTTATTCTCATAGTTTTTGCTTGTTGCGTATATCACTTATGTCTCAAGAGCGTTTCCAACCTGACTGGTCACTTGAATAATGATATGGATGAATTACTTTTTGTTTATGTCTTTTGATATAGTCATTGCACTTATGGTTCTTTTCCTCTTTTTCTTTTGCAAGTATTCAGAATTACTTATTGCTTCCCTGTTTCAACTGTGTAGTCAGGGAGGCAAAAACAGAGGTTGGACGTGGAGGAGGTAGAGGTGGTGGACGTGGTTACAGCCGTGGTCGTGGTGGAGGTGGGTTTAATAGGGAAGCATCCAACAACGAGAATTTTTCTCGAAACAGAGAATTTTCTGGTGGTATAGCTGCACCTGAAGATGTGGAAGGAGGAAGACCCTATGAAAGGCGTGGCGGTTATGGTGGACCCCATGGTGGTCGACGAGGCGGTTTTAGTAATGGAGAATTTCCTGAGGGAGACCGACCTCGTAGGATATTTGAGCGCCGCAGTGGTACCAGCGGCGGGTAGATACTTCTTTCTTGTCTGTGTTACCATCGCCTTTTATTGCTGTATTTGTAAAGCTTTCTTAAATCTTACTTATCTTTCACTATATGAGCAGAGGTGAGATAAAGCGTGAAGGAGTTGGCCGAGGAAATTGGGGAACTCAAGCAGATGAAGTTACTCAGTGAGTTTTACCTTCCTACATAGTCCTAAGCAGACTAGTTTGAACATCATGGCACATTCTATCTATTGAATATGGTGTTGATTTGTCTGTGTTGTGTATTACAGGATGACTGATGAAGTTGCTAATGAAGGCGAGAAAAATCTGAATGTGGAGAAACCCTCCGCAGAGGGAGAAGCAGGAGACAACAAGAAGGAACATCCAGCTGCTGAAGCTGAGGACAAGGAGCCTGAAAATAAGGTGAACCTTCTGTAACACACTCAACACAGTATTGATAGGACCTTGACGATCCCTGTGTTCCCTTGTTTGTTGAGACATGTTCTGCTCTGCTCTATAAACAGATGCTTAAGAGAGCTTGAGCAGTCAGAATTTAACTCCTTCCTTTTTGATGGCTTCTTGCTCAATTGGAGTATGCTAAATCAATTGGGTGTTTAGTGTATGCTATGACATGCACTTCTCCGACATTGCTGATCCAGTTGCTCTTTAATTAAAAGGTTTCTGAATTGACATGGTTTTTGCTTCATATATTGTTTCACTTAATTTTAATTATTTTATCTATATATTGTTGTTTGTTTCTTTAATATAAAAAATTACAATGCTCATCTGTGTTATGAGTTATTTTTTCTGCAGTACTGTATATATTAAATTCTTTTCCTTTGAACATAAATGCCTCCGCTGCAGAGTACGTCTTTTTTATGTATTTCGCTTTTTACAACATTGGCCGTAAAGGTAGAAGCAGAGGTTTCATCAGTAGTAGAAGCTTTCCAGGTGTTGTGCTTGCTGTGGTAGAACTAGTACTTAATACATGGTGGAGTCGCAGGCGATAGTTTTTTTATAAGGAGTTGCAGGCGATAGTTAATAGGTGTTACATGTGAATGTAATTCATGTTCCTTGAATGAATAGGAGATGACCCTTGAAGAGTACGAGAAGTTGCTAGAAGAAAAGCGGCAGGCTTTGCAGGCACTTAAAACTGAGGAAAGGAAGGTCGACACCAAAGAATTTGAATCCATGCAACAGCTTTCAAAGAAATCCAGTGATGATATCTTCATCAAATTGGTGAAATTCTCGAGACATTATGTCCTTTACTCATGCTTGATGCTAGTTATCTTTAAAGCATCTCTTGAAATACTTCTATGCCATGATTTTTAGGGCCCCAAGGATAAGAGAAGAGAGTCTGCTGAGAAGGAAGAGAAGGCAAAGAAGGTACTTATTCGGCATATGCATTCTTTCCTGACACTTGTTAAACCAGCAAATGCTTTTCTTACGCTGCTCAATATTGATTTACCAAGCTTTATGAACAATGCGTCCAGTCTGTTGCAATTGTTATATGAACAATGCATCCAATCTGTTCTAGTTGTTATTCTTGCTATACACCACAGCAGGTATTTCTACTTTTCTGGATGCTGTTGCATGTGTGTCGATGAAAATGGTATCATGTAACAACATTGTTGTAGAGGGAATATTTAAGTTGTATTTCTTTTACAGTCGGGCCTTGGTTTCTTTCAGATTTTTCTGGTAATTGTGTTAGATAGTTATGTGTTAACAGTGCTAGTCCCATATGTTGTAGGAGTAGAATATGTCATAGTCCCATTTGTAGTTGGAGTAGAATATGCATTATATAGGGCTCATTATATCATTGTTAAAAAAAGAGATTTTTCTCCCGTGCAATTTCACATGGTATCAAAGTTTCAGTGAGAAAATTATTGCCATGCGTCATTCCAGCGATATCCGAGAAGAAAGATCTCATCGCTGTGCAATTTTTCAGCAACTTCGTCTTGTTCCCAGGGTTCATCACTGCTACATGTGCATATATCAATACCACCCTCAGATCCGAAACCCTTGTGCGACCAAACCCCAGAAATCCCAGTCCCATCAGAACAAAAAAGTAAGTTATTGTGCATCTTTCCGGTTGACGACTCAAGGTTGGTTTGCGCTATCTCCTCATCGCGACCTTTCGGCTAACAACAACCTGGTTTTGTTGTTTAGGGGGAGTCTAGCGGCCTTGTATGTAGAATGATCAGCTTGCAGATATTTTTACCAAGTCCCTCACTGGTCCTCGTATTAGTTACATATGCAATAGGCTTGGTGCATATGATTTGTATGCACCGGCTTGAGGGGGAGTGTTTGATAGTTATGCGTAAATAGTCCTAGTCCCATATGTAGTAGGAGTAGTATATGTCCTAGTCCCATATGTAGTAGGAGTAGAATATGTATTATATATAGGGCTCATTGTATCATAGTTAAAAAAATAGAATTTTCTCCCGTGCAATCTAACAAATTGTTTTAGACTTACCAACATATAGTAATTATTATTATAGTACCATGCTACTATTTTTACAATAAAACTCCATTGCTCACTCTTATACATGTGCATGGACAGGCTGGAGGTGATTGAGATGAGGTGTCAAATCAGCAGAAATAAGAATCATCTAATCTTTTTTTCTTCTTTTTCTCTGGCTTTAGGCAGTCAGCATTAATGAGTTTCTGAAGCCTGCTGAGGGTGAGAGGTATTATGCACCTGGTGGTCGAGGCCGAGGAGGTCGTGGCCGTGGTTCTAGAGGTTATGGTGGAGGTTACGGTGGAGCCAACACTACGAGCAATGTGGAAGCCCCTCCTATTGAAGATCCGGGTCACTTCCCTACATTGGGTGGCAAGTGATGCTTTAATAGTGCTTTGTCCCACGTCCAAGAGGCAAATTGACAGAAAAATAATGGAGTGAAAGGGTCAATGTTTCTGATGGCCTTCAATGTAAATTTCCTTCCCTCATGCCATACCCTCTGTAGTTTTTTTCTTCATGTGATGTGTTACTTTTCTGATATACTGGGGTATATGAAGCACATTAATTTATGCACGAGCTTTTTCTCCGCAGTTCCGTTCTAATATTTTGTGTGGCATTCTCATTGACAAAGATGGCAGGGTACTCGTGTTCTGATTAGGGACAAACACCTTTACAATTGACATTATTTGTGTTGGGAAGTCATAAAAGTTTAATAGCCGTGACACTAATGAGTAACAGTGGGGGCGACAGGTTGGTGCAAATCCGTGGTGAGGTTATTTGACTTCTCATGTTTTGTCCATCCTCATATTTTTTTTAAAAATCTAATCACCCTGGTTTTCACCTCCTGTGTGTTGTAGGGTTTGGCATCGACTCCTTTTTGTTTATTAGAATCAAAAAAAGATTACAATAAGGAGGGGACCTTATCTGTGTCCGAAACTGACCAAAGCTGTGATAGCACCAAAGAGTTTATATAAGTTCATCCTCTTAATGAATCTCAGGAATTGTTAAAAAAAGGAATTTATCACTTGTCCTTTTCATCTAATGAAGTGTTCACGCTATTTCCTTTACAAGGTCCAATGTTCTTACACTTTATGGACCTGCTCTGCCGGTCTTCCATCATTCTGCGACACTACTTTGGCAAAAAGATTGTATATTATGGCTCAATAGAAGCAACAAAGTGAAGAAAGAGCGCGAACACCTTCATTATGAGAAGCAACTTGACTAACTATTTTGGCCCGTTAATTTCTTCATATGCATAACTAGAACAATTTAGATCGTGTACTCCTATAACATAGTAAAAAAAATAAAAGGTGCTCCGGAAGGCGGTATAAGGCAATTGCATGTACTCTATCCCTATAAGCATAGATTGCCAAATTCTCCAGTGCAAAACAAATTAGCTTAGGCGCTAACACACTGTTCTCATACTGTTGAACTATGAGAAATATATTTAGACATATATATTGAGAAGAAGATCATGCCGATCGAGCAGACCTTTGAGCTTAGCACATTTTTGTGGCAGGCGAAGTGCTGTCCCTTTGGGGACATCCGATGACAAAAAGGATCTTAGTCACTAGACGTTCGAGAGCGTATTCATCTTCACCAGTGTATCTTTCTGTTGAACTATGAGAAATATATTTAGATATATTGTCAAGCTGAAGCAGGGCTAAGTGTCAAAGTTCAACAATCATTATGTTCACAATCATTTGTACGCTTCAATTAAAAAATCTTTTTAATCAAGAAATAAGAAGATATATCTAGCTGTAAGCATTTAGCAGGACAAGTCCACAAGGGTAAACATTAATGGTGATTAGTGAGATTACAGTAGACATGTCACGGATGAGCCAACAAGCAAATAGCGGACATTCTCTTGTAGTCAAGGACTCAAGATGAGCAGCAGCCACTATTCTGAGCAACAGGCTGTCCACGAATATTTACAGTTGGAGGCTTGGCAGCATTTGTGGCTGGTTGGCTTGCCATACTGCAGTCAGGAGAGCAAAAGAGAATGAAATAATGGAAATTGAGAGAAGCAACACATGCCAGCTCATATCATAAATGTAAATAAAAAGATCATTTGGAGGACATTTTATACAAGGGATGAGGTCAAAACCAAACAAGTTACTATATCTTTCATTTAGATTTTTTCCTTTTGGCTTGTGTAAATGTGATATTGCACGAAATGATTCATGACCATGTTTAAATCCATTTTAAGGCATCAAATAGGATCCTAACTGCAAGATGATTACATTTACCATCTGAAATATCTCCCAAATTTTGTACCAACCATAATGTCATAAAAGGAAGTGATAAAAATATATAAGTATCTGTCTCCCAGAAAATAGAAGTAATTGAATCTTATCAAAGATCAGGTCGCAACTTGGGAAGGCTATACAAGACACCTTTGATTAGCACTATTTAAAGAGGATACACTTTTACCTATTCTTGATAGCAGAAGTCATAGCCATGAAAGCCTGTTCTACGTTACTAGCATCTTTCGCACTGGTCTCCAAGAATGGAATACCAGTTTCATCAGCAAAGGCCTAAGAATAAATTTAAGTAGATCAGTTTGTTTTCCATTTAAGGACAAAGGATGATTAAATATCTGCAAGAAGATGATTCACCTTAGCCGTTTCATATGACACAACTCTATTAGCTGCAAGGTCAGATTTGTTCCCAACAAGAATCTTGTTAACATTTGGGGTAGCATAACGATCAATTTCATTCAGCCACTGCTTCACATTATTGAAGCTCTCCTGATCCGTCACATCATAGACAATCTACCATAGAGGCCATCCAAAGAAAATGTCAAAAGGTACAGAAAGCAGTTGACATTAGACTCTACAGATAACTAGTTGCTATTTACATTTTCTTAAGAAAAGTAAGGCAACTACTCACTATTATGCCATGGGCTCCACGATAGTAGCTGCTAGTGATAGTCCTAAAACGCTCTTGTCCAGCAGTATCCCACTAAACAGTGTCAAAACAGAAAACACCAATATCTTGATTTCATGAAAAGTTCACAGCACATCGAATATCTGTAACATGAAAGGCCTGAAGCAGAAGTGCGGGTGAAGTCTTACAATCTGAAGCTTAATGGTCTTCCCATCTTGCTCCACTGTCCGGATTTTCTACATGAAAATATTTGAACAGTTGGTAAGATCAGTAATAACATAAAAGTAGAGTGCTCTGGCTGAAAAAGATCACAGAAGATTCCAACTGTATGTAAAATTGAGTAGCTCATAAACAATTAAAGTATCTTACAAAATCAACTCCAATTGTGCTTATGTAGCTCTCCTGATATGTGTCATCCTGATGGTAAAAAGCGATAAAATAGTCAGCCAACATTTTCAGAATAAAATTTTTAACCACATTGAACTATAATCTGATAACTTTTCAGCAGGGTGAGAATCTCTGAGTTGAACTATAATCTGATAAACTTTTCAGCAGGTTGAGAGTCTCTGAGTTCACGATCAAGAATCTCTAACAATGAAAGCGATGCAACCAGCAATAGGTTCATAATTAATCATCCAGATGATTACAGTGTGAAAAATAAACTTCGTGTAAAAGAAGAGTCTCAAATATCATGGCAGATGTAGTTTTTTATGAGTAGGTGATTCAAAATTTCATAAAAAGCAATAGAACAACTCCACCAGGGCAGTAGACTCTACTAGCTGGAAAATTCAGGACTATTCAAGATAAATAATTCATTCCAAGTGGAGAATGGAACTGAAAAATGAAGATATGGAGAATCCATGGCTGATGCTCCATAAATCCTCCATTTGTTTAGTCAATCAGGAATTTAGTAGGTACGTTCAGACAGGTAAAAGCAGACTAGAAAAAAGTCAGTATAGACAATTCCAAGATTTGAAAACTTACAGCAAATCTTAAAAGGAGACATGACTTCCCAACACCAGAATCACCGATAAGCAGAAGTTTGAACAGGTAGTCACTGCCGGAAAGCACAACCAATATAATTATAATATACACCCATTAGCTGGCAGATGTTAAAAGTTGTATACTTAGGCACTACCTGGAATGAAAAAGCTAAATCACTAATAGAAACAAGCGCTAACATCAATATCAGAGAAGTTTGTTATCTTGCTATATATGCGTAATTTAGCAACATCTACTGGTCACTTTGGGATTAAATTTGATACTCCTACTTGATTTGGCTATAAAAATATGGAAGGGCAGAAGTTTAACATTTACATATCATTCCCTATATGTTCAAACTTACTATACTTTTTAGTAAATATTATTTCACATATTTATCAACACACCAAGACAAAGTAGTCTTTACATTATAGAAATCATCATGCACTGTTGGATGATGCAGTCTAAGTATGGTTAGATTGATACGTACGATAGAATTTGAGGAAGAGATTGTCTAAGGATTGTACCCTATTTGATAGGCTAAAGAGACAAACATGAGATAATTGACCTACACATAATCCTAGTTATCTAGAACATCTCTACACCCAAGTAAGACCAACAAATATCAACCTAATTACTAAAAAAAATTGACTTAGGAGGTTACTAGTTGGACCTTGTGCAAGCATGTGAAAGAAATATTACACCAAGGAATTTCAAACGATCTGAGATAACAATGAAAGCAATGTTGTCAATGACAAAAAATAGGAAGTGCCAAGTGCCTACAGGAATTTAAAAGCAAACCACAACTGAAGTGCGCACTTTATGAAGAAAGGCGCATATGGAAAAAAAGGTATATGCAAGGCAAGAAAAAAAAAATAGTAGCTGTAAATGTTAATCAACAACACAAACTGCAATTACATGGACTTACTGAAAAAACTGCAATTGAGTGAAATGTATGAAGCAAAAACCTTCTTCACCAAGTTCAAAAACCATTTACAATCTCTAATTTAAATATAAAAGATACAGTTTTGAGTTTCGAATTTAACTGGCGACTAGTCTTTTTCATACTTTTAAAGTTTCTAATCTACCATTTCCTGAAAATAACTTCTATTTTTTGGACCAATTGAAAAGAAATAAGTTATTAAGCTTAAAGTTGATTTTAATCTTCTCAAACGACGTTCGATTGTTGATTTTAATGAATTAGGGATTATAGGTGAAATCCACAACTGCGATAAACATTAAGGATGTTTTGACAAAATCCACAATTAAACGAATAAGTATTGAAACGAAAAGAACTAGAAAAGGAAATTGAATGACAGAAACTAATATGAAGAGATAGTTCAATCCGTCACCAACAAAATATTGCAAAATAAGAAAAGGAATATGCCGACGGAACTTACTATTCTGAATTCATAGCTATTAAAAGCAGACGGAAGTCGCCGGAATATTGAGAGATCTACCGGCGAGAATTGTACGGAATCTGATTCTTCGCGGCAGAATTCAGATGCAAAAACGTTGAAAGAGGCTGTGGGAGAGAGAAAGAGACCCTGCAATGAAGACACGTAAAAGGAGAAAATGACAAAAATGGTCCTTTATGTTTGGGAAGGTCTAAAGTAGTCCCTTAAATATACATTTAAATAGTTTTAGTTCATTAAATTTATCAAATTGAGCAATTTTGGCCTCTATTAAATATTTAACAAACTAAACTATGGTAGTTAAATTAATGGGAACTGGAAAAAACATTTGAAGGTGCATATTTTGAAGTTTTTGCTGGTTTTGTCTATTTCTAATGTCTGGTGAAGTTTTTGAGGTTATTTAGTTTGGGTCTTTAATATTAGAATATTTGATATTCCGATTTTTGATGTATAATTGTAATTTTTTGGTAAAAAAAAGTTCTTCCAATATCAATTAAATCTAACAAAATAGACAAAAACCAAACGTGCTTATTTTTGACAAACTTGGTAAGGGGCTATTTTTGTTATTTTCTCTAAAAGAAAGCATTGATACTTGATGAGCAGATTAATTAATTACATTGTTAGCTCTCTATTTACTTAATTAATTACACAGTAAAGCTAGCCATTTTAAAAGATGGCTAGCTTTACTGTTTCTCGTTGATTAGTTTGTCATAATTCCTCATAACTAGTTTGGAAGTAAGATGTGATTATTATTTTCTCATCCCGCATATCATTTTAATAAAATAATAAGTCATATCATGAGCATGAAATTGAGTTGTTAATAGATAAAAGACAAAATCAACGTTTAAGCCTAATATTGATGACAATATGAAATTTACTGATACGCCAGCTAACAACATCAATTTGTATACTACATAATTTTAAATTTAATCAATTCAGAAAAGGAAGACTCTAGAAAATTTGATCAGGAGACAAAAATTAAAGAACACAATTCGTAATATTAATATACAATTCACCAACATGTACTTTGTTTTCCAGTATTTGTTGGGAAATGTCATTAATCCACTATCAGATACATAAATTTAATTCGAGGATTTAAGATATATGTATTGACAGTTTAACAAAGTTTTTCACCAAATATAAACTTAACCTGTCATATGCAGCTAATGGTGGCAATTCTGTGGTTTCGTTTCCATTTCACCAATTTATGGGATGGTATTTCTCTAGATAACTTTTCCTTCTAACTCTTTCAGCTCTCAGTTTGAGAACCTAACATGTCTAAGATTGTTTGATACAATAAGAACTCTGAAGTTCATGAAGCTTGAGAATTCAGTGTAAATAGTCCAGGATAAAGGAAGACTAGATTTTTTTTTTTTTTTTTTGTGGAGAAAATTTGATCACCAAGACACAAATTAAGAGAGGGTGAAAATAGTTTGCTTTATTTCTTAGGAAAAAAAAAATTTAGACTGCGTATTAAGGATTGTTTCTGCCTGGGGAGGTAGCAGGTATTACATAGAATTAATCAAAGTGCGTGCAAGTAGGAAAAATATGCGTGTCAAGGATTAGGTCTCAGGTTCAAATCCTAGCGGAGACAAAAATATTAGGTGATTTTTTCTCATCTATCTAAGCCTTGGTTGATAGAGTTATCAGGTACCTGTTACTAGTGGGAGGTAGCAGGTACCTGTGGAATTAATTAAGGTGGGAGCAAGCTTGCCAGTACACCATGATTATAAAAAAATACCGGTGTCAAGGTTAGGGTCTCAGGTTTAAATTCCAGAGGAGACAAAAATATTTGGTGATTTCTTCCCATCTGTCCACGACTTAGTGAACATAGTAACTCGGTATAGGTACTAGCGATATGTAGAAGTTGCGCAACATCTACACTAGTAGAGATCTGCTATACTCAAGGGCGGATCTACCTTAGCCAAGCGGTGTCACGTGACACCGCTTCGTCGAAAATCTTTACTTGTTATTGATGTATAAAATAAAAAAATAAAATATGATAAAGTGACACTGCTTGTCAAAAAGAGCTATGTAACTTATCCGGTAAGATTCTGAAGTGTTCTATGCGGGTTCGAACTTCCGTAGCTTTATTTGATGTTTTAATATTTTTGTGCCTCATCTATACTATATTAAAAGCACGAAGGTCCTTAGCGAAATGTTGTTCGTATTTTTTACCCTCAAACTAGATTTCACATTGGATAGAATTGTAATTTAAGTTATTTTCCTAATATTTAGGATTTTAAATCCATATAAAATTTGACTTATTAAATCTTTCCCTATTTAAACTATGTAGATAATCCAAATATTTAGGACACTAAAATCAATTATAAAGTTACCTTATATGGATCAAAATAACCATGATTGTTCACACGATGGTCAATGTGATAATGAGTTTAACTTTTAATTCTAATTAAATAATTTTTAGAGAGTTGAATGAGGCTGAAACCCAAATCAAATGACGTAGTATGTATTATACTGCGTGCACATACATTGCTATGAAGAAAATAGTAATGCCAGTTTTTGGTTTTCTAATTTGGCCGTTTAATTATGAGCACACTTATAAACATGGCAAAACAAAAATATTGACAAAAAGTTAGAAAAATATACAAGAAAATTATTTTGGTAACAATTTTCTCATGAAAATATTTTAAAATACAATTATAATATTCTTTTTGAATTAAATTACACTAACTATAAGAACGTCCCAATTAAAATTTACAACTTATTATACAAACACGGGAAAACTAACACACTAAATCCGTGAGAATTAATTGAAAAAATAAACTCTAAATCTGATGTTTACATGAATTTTATATTTTTACTCCTTCTCGGGTAGTATTAGCGTCTTATGTTAGTTGGATGATGTTTTGTTTATGTTTTTTTTAGAATTAACATAAGAATATATAGCTTTTTAAAAATAAAAATATCATAATTCTAAATCTTCAAAGTTATACGATCTTGTTAAAACTAAAAAGCATGCACGATTTGTAAAATTAAAGCAATAAAATTATAAATCTTAAATAAATTTTATGTTAAATATATTGACTGTGATGACTGAGAACTTCTATCGGGCATAGTTTCTTCTTTTATTTAGTTAGCAAAATTGAATAAAAAATCAGCAATTTAGGAACTTAAAGTTATTCTTTGACATATATTTCATGATCAAAGCAGAAATTTGATATAATTTTTTAAAAAAACTTATATTCATTGAGATAAAAATACACGCGCAACGCGCGTACCCTTAAACTAGTCTAAAAAATGTACATAATCCAAAGGGGGTTTGAGCCCCTAAGCAATTAGACGTTATCAAAGCACTGAACAAGTGGATTATCATAATTGAAGAAACTAGCACAATTAATTTTTTAAAATGGAGGGATGTTGCTGTTTTCTTAGTAAGTTGTGCTATTTATTTTTTTTGGGTTGTTTTTTAAAATACGATGTTTTTACAGTAATTTGGTTACATTTAAAATGATAGTACTCCTTACAAAAACTCGTGCGTATGCCACTGGCTACACTAAACGTAGCGCGAAACCCAAATAGGAAGAGCAAAAAAAAAAAAGAAAAAGATCAAGTAAATGAGGAATCAATCAAAATATCAATAAATACAGAGAAAAAATTACCAGAAGGTTTAGAGTGCCTATGTGGAAATTTGCGTGGGATTCTCTTCATTGCTTGCGCTCCGCTCATTTTGCTCTATTCTTCGATTCGTCTCTTCTATACCTTCGATGCTATAAGAGAAAAGTATAAAGACAAAAGTTGTGTTAATTAACTTTTTAAGAAGAGATATTCATACAGTATAAGGCATATTGAGCGCGAATTATAAAGCCACATTTGTCGAATGCGGTTATAAGTCGCAATCAGCAAATGCGATTTACTCTTTTGCTCGATGATTTAAATCTCCTCGGATGCTAACTCCTTATGTAACGATTTTCAATTTATTTAGTAAATATATTTAGTTATTTTTGCTCTTTTTTAGCTACATATAAATACGCCGAACAAAAATGATTTGAGAAGTATTTTTCTTCTGATTATAACCCCTTATATAATCAACAACTGTCTATACTTTTGATGAATATAAAAATTTATTGTTGCTCTTTGATAAATATAGTTTCAAGTGTCTTAAATATTATTTTATCAATTGAATTTTCTTAGGCCCTTAATAAATGTATGTATGATATATTGAGGAATAACTCATTACTATGTATATTGGTTTTTTTTTTGGTTTTGGGTCGCTCTATGTGGGTTGACCCAACCCATGTAAAAGAGATAAGCGATTTACCTATAAAGAAGTTACTGCACAATAAAAGGGGAAAAAAAATATGAAAGAGTGGGAAGTTGGTTTTTCAGAAGAAAACCGTATCTTTTCTTCTTTAAAAGGAAAAGTCTGCATACGCTTTCAAATACAACTTCAAGAGACAGAAAAACTTCCTATTGGATTCTCCCATAAACACACAAAAAATCGAGGATATTTTGTTCGTGGATAAAACTTCGTTTCCAAGAGATTCAGAGTACGACCTGGGGCTATTATTTTGGTGGTGAGTTTAACAAATCTTCCGATGTGTCATTCTTAGGTACGCTATTGTTGTTCTCGTCCCGCGAATTGTTCTAACAATGGCATCAGAGCCTACGTTGTTTACTCCTAGTTGCTGCATCCATGATATATACTTCGTTAAAGATAATCATTATTTGGTGTAGGCACTGATTTTTTTGTGCGCCGCAAACTGGATAACCTAATCGAGTTTTACTTTAGAAAACAAACAAATTGATGTTAAATACTTTTCTGAGATTGCCGACTAAGAAGGAAAACAAGAGAAGTTGTCGGGTTTTTGTGATGACCCGATAGGTCATCTTATATTTTAGAACTAAATTCTATGTTTTGAAGCCTTAAATATCTAATTTTACCTTTCTCGATTTGCATGCATGGTCCGTGTATTTTTCCTAAAGGCTTATATGTTAAAAACTGATAAAAATAAGAATTTTTGCCTTAAAAGTTAAATTGAGTTGACTTTGGTCAACGTTTTGAGCAAATGGACTCGGACCCATATTTCGACGGTCCTGGTGAGTCCGTATCGTAATTTGGGACCTGGGCGTATACCCGGAATCGAATTCCGAAGTCCCTAGCTCGAGATATGATTTTTTGTTGAAAATTGAAAGTCTGAAAGTTTAATGATTTATAAGAATTGCTTGATGTTTGGTCTTGTTGATACCGAGTCCGTATTTTGGTTCCCGAGCTCGGTACAGGTCCATTATAATAGTTATGACTTGTCTATGAAATTTTGTGAGAAACGGAGTTAGTTTGACATGCTTCGGACGTCCGATTGTGAAAATAGAAGTTTTAAAGCTTTCTTGAAAATTTCATTTGATTTGGTGTTCAATTCGTAGTTCTAGGTGTTATTTTGGCGATTTGATCGCGCTAGCAAGTTTGTATGATGTTTTAGGACTTGTGTGCATGTTTGGTTTGGAGCCCCGAGGGCTCGGGTGAGTTTCGGATAAGCTACGGATGGTTGGAACTTAGAATATCTAGTTTTTTGTGCTTCATGTAACGACCCGACTGGTCGTTTCGCTTTTTAGAACCCCGTTCCCCTAAATAAGACTTCCCGCGCTTGCTTTAACTAATTTACGACCTGCGGGGATGGTCGGTTCGGGAATTGGAAGAGTTTGGGTTGAAATAGGCTCACTTGATTCCCTAAGATTTTCTTAAAAGGCTAAGTTTGACTTTGGTCAACATTTTTAGTAAACGGACACGGACTCGTGTTTTGACGGTCCCGGAGGGTCCGTAGGAAAATATGGGACCTGAGCGTATGCCCGGAATCGAATTCCGAGGTCCCTAGCCTGAGTAATGAATATTTGTTAGAAATTGTTAAAACTGAAATTTTAAGGATTTAATGAACTTGAATAATGCTTGATCATGTTGGTATCGGGCCCGTATGTTGGTTTCGGAGCCCGGTACAGGTCCAAAATAACATTTAAGACTTGCCCGCAAAATTTGGTGTCAATCCGAGTAGTATAAGTATGTTTCATCGCATTGGAAGTAATTTGAAGAACTTGAAGTTTATAAGTTTGATTCAATTGGTTTCAGGGGGTGATTCTTAGATTTAGCATTGTTTCGGGCATTTTGAGGGTTCGAGCGAGTCCATTTTATGATTTCAAACTTGTTGGTATGTTCGAGCGGGGCCTGGGGGCCCCGAGTGTCAATCGGGCGAGGCTCGAGTGAAGTTGGAAAATTTGGGAAGGAGCTGAAGCTCCAGTTTCCTGTCATAACCGCATCTGCTGTTGGCCAGCCGCAGGTGCGAGACCGCAGAAGCGGTCATCTTCTCGCAGATGCGGCCAAGCCAGGCCAAGCCCAAAGCCGCAGAAGCGGCTAGTTTTCCGCAGAATCTGAGCCGCAAAAGCATCTTGTCCCTCGCAGAAGCGGCCCAGCGGCCTAGTTGAAATTCTGCAGAAGCGGACACCTTTCCGCAGATGCGGTGGGCGCAGGTGCGGCCCAGGACCGCAGATGCGGAAATCACTGAAGCAGTGAGCTTCATTTATTACGGGCTCTGGGCCATTGTTGCTCATTTTCACTCATTTATTGGGCGATTTTGGAGCTCTTTAGAGAAGACCTTCACCTAGCATCTTGAGGTAAGTTCATCCTATTTATTTCTAAGCTTAATACTTGAGTCTTGGGTAGATTAACACACAAATGATTAGGAAAAATTATGGGATTAGAGCAAAACCTAGGGTTTTGATAAAACTTAGATTTTATCACGAAATTTGTTATGGAATGAAGTAGAAATCATATATTATTGATCCTTAGGTTATAGAGAACAACTTTCTTCGAAATATTTCGGAATTCGGGCACGTGGGCCCAGGGTCGGATTTTAGGAAACTTGTCTCTAAGGTTGGGAAATTGCTTTAGTAATTAAAATGCGAACTCTTGAGCTTGTATTGACTAGTTCCTACCTTGTTTAATTAGTTTTGGATCGTTCGGCTCCAAATTGAGGGTTTGAGCACGTTCTCGGTATTGGAAGCACACTTTGGAGCGAGGTGAGTCTCTTTTCTAACCTTGTAAGAGAGAATTGTCCCCATAGGTGAGTTAATTAATCATGTGTTTCTAATTGGGAAGGGGGGGGGGGGGGGTAGGGGCTACGTACGCACGAGGTGACGAGAGTCCGTGTGTAGCTACTATTATGTAATTGTCCGGGTAGTTTAGGACCCGTATCATGCTATGCTTGTAAATGTCTATATCCTTCCATGTTAATGAGATCACTTAGGACTTGTTAGAAGTTGGAAACAATGTATAAGAACACATGTACTCATTTGATAATTCGTGTGAATTTATTTGACTTTGATTATGCCTTATGTGCCCTCTTGATGATGATTGATATTTGTGGATCGGGCCGATCGCCTCGGTAGAAATAGATGCATCTATGGTTCGCGCCATTCGACCCTCTGGCAGTGCACATTTCTTTTTATGTTGGACCGGGCCGTACGACCTCGGCATAATGTGCGCATGTTATCTATGTGAATTCATATTCATGACTTGTCTTGCTAGATGCCCTGAAATGTAAATGGCTAACTATGAAATTATCTAGGGAATGACTTTTCGCTTCATGCTATAAATTGCTATATAATTGTGACATCTATGCGTAGTAAAACGCTTCTTATATTAATTGACCCTATTAAGTGTCAAGTCGACCTCTCGTCTCTACTTCTTCGAGATTAGACGGGATACTTACTGGGTACATATTGTTTATGTACTCATACTACGCTTCTGTACTTAATTGTACGGGATCTGAGGCAGGTACATCTGATTATCAGTCTGGTGCGCACGCTTGATCGTAGTCCGAGATTCCATGGTGAGCTGCTCCTTTCCTATGCCGACCAGCAGCGTGATGGAGTCTTTCTGTACGTTTTGGCTGTCTATTCTAGTTCAGACAGTAGGATAGATTATTCTTTTGTGTATTCTACTAGATGCCCATATACTTGTGACACCAGGTCTTGGCACACACATTAGTAGACTATTCTTTTGGGATTGTATAACTATTTCGGTTCGATGCTAATTATTTCTTGTTTTAAATTCGAATTTAGAGTTTGTGTTAACTGTTTTGGAAAAGTAAAACTAGAACTTATTAATATTTCTACGTTGGCTTGCCTGACAACGGTGTTGGGCGCCATCACGACCTGGAGTGAAATTGGATCGTGACACTTCAGCTGATATCTGGTGTGTTCTTCGTCGCGTTCGTGAAGGTACTCTTGCAAACACGAAAAGTGAACTGGACCGGGGAAAGTTTTCTTCTTCGCGAACGCGAAGGCTGGGTCGCGAACGCGGAGCGATAGGGGCCTTACCCTTCGCGAACGCGACCAGCTCAACGCGAACGCGTAGCATTAGGGACCTGGGGAAGGGGTCAGTCATCCCTTCACCGCGAGAGCATGGGCTTGCGAACAAGGCCAGGGGGGCATAGCCTTCGCGAACGCGATGAGGGATTCGCGATCGCGTAAGCGTAACAGGCGCAACTCTTCGCTAATGGGTCAGTACTCTTGCGAACGAGATGAACACTAACGCCCAGTTATTAAACAGTCCCATTACGGGATTTTTGCCATTCTTCTAAATTTTCAAAAGCTAGAAAGCCTAGAGACTGTTCTTCCAAGATATTTTCTTCCCCAAATTGTTGGTAAGTGATTCTGACCGACTTTCTTTCAATTACCCATTACATTTCATGAGTTTTCAACCTAAAATCTAGGATTTTCATGATGGAAATTGGGTAGAATTAGGAATTTTTGTAAAATTAGAATTTAAACCTCGAATTGAGGTTAGATTTCGAAATAAATTACATAATCGGGCTCGGGGGTGAATGGATAAATGGATTTTGGTCTGAACCACGGATTTTGACCAAGCGGGCCTTGGGTCGATGTTTGACTTTTTGGGGGAAAGTTTGGGAAATCTAAATTTATGCATTGTAGTTGATTCCTTTAGCAATATTTGATGTTATTGAGTTAATTGTGGCTAGATACGAGTGGTTTGGAGGCGGATTCTAGGGGAAAGGCTCCGGTAGAGCTTTGAATTGACCGCGGAGTGAGGTAAATATTGTGTCTAACCTTGACTTGAGGGAATTAGAAACCCTCAGACTATGTGCTATGTGATTCTCATGTGAGCGGTGTATATGCGAGGTGACGAGTGCTTATACGCCGCCGAATTATCTGTTTTCCCTGATTTACCGCTTTTCATTAATTGTTTCCTTTCCTATCTTAACTGTTATATGCTCTAAATGCTTTCCATGCTTACCTGCTACCTGTTAATCAATATCTTCTCCTGTTAATGATGTTAGTTCATTTCATAGTTTCACGAATCCCTGCTATTTGCTTAAATTGACTTGTTTGCACCTTTTAATTGTAAATTGCTGGATTGGTCTCGCTTGTAGTATTACTGGTGTAGATTCTATGTTGTGCAAGGTTTCCTTTTGGTTTAGTTTGGCATTTATTGATCGTAAATGCTTTGTAGTTTGAACTGTTGATTTGACTGTGCTTTGAGTATTTGGTACTGATATGGTGGGATCGGGTTGCACGCCACAACAGGTATAATAAGGGTGGATTGATATGTTGAAATAAGGGTGAATTCGTATTATACGGTGGGATCGGGTTGCACGCCGCAACAGGTGGAATAAGGGTGGATTGATATGGTGAAATAAGGGTGAATCATGATATTGATATCGGCATATGGTGGGATCGGGTTGCGCGCTGCAACACATACATACATATATATATATATATATATATATATGTGTGTGTGTGTGTGTGTGTATGTATATATATATATATATATACATACACACACACACACACACACACACATACATATATATATATATATATTATTTACTGTTGTTGATGTTGTTACAATAAAATAAGGGAGGATTTTATGTTGTCCGGTGGGATCGGGTTGCGCGCCGCAACAGCCTATATGTTTCCATTTCTTGAGCTGTGTTGGTTTCCAGTGTTTGTGTTTGAACTTTTAAAGATTGGTACTTCTGGACGACACTAGTTTATTCTTGAGGTTGTGGTTATTATTTTCAGTTGACTGTTTAATTCTGTTCAATATTTCTATTATTCTGTCATTATTATATATACCGCGTACAGATTAGTCTAGGTGACCCGCCTTAGCCTCGTCACTACTTCATCGAGGTTAGGCTCGGCACTCACCAGTACATGGGGTCGGTTGTACTGATACTACGCTCTGCACACTGTGCAGATTTTGGAGTCGGTCCCAGCGGTAGTTATTAGCGTGCACGGATTGGACATTTGCAGGGACTTGAGGTACGACTGTTCAGCGCCCGCAACTCCTGGAGTCCCCATCCTCTTTCTATTTAGCTGTACATTTTCATTCAAACAACTTTGTATTTATTTTAGACCATTGCATGTATTACTCTAGAAGCTCGTGCACTCGTGACACCAGTTTCAGGGATTTGTAGCAGACGTTTTTACGGTTTTAGCTTCCGCATTTGTATTTGGATTATTGCAGTTAAATCAGTTCTTCTTCACTAAATAAATTTTTAGACTGTTGAAAAGGATAAATTGTTCTAACGTTGGCTTGCCTAGCAAGTAAAATGTTAGGCGCCATCACGATCCCGACGGTGAAAATTCCGGGTCGTGACAGTTTTATAATGATCTTCATAGATCTTGTATATATTTTCTTTTGACAAGTATAGCTGTTCTATAGAAAATAGATTTGTTAGAATGATATCCTTTTATAAACAAAGTATGTCATGTCAGTAGAAATTTTCTACATGTCAATCTAATGATGACAATGTCATGAGCATATTAAAATACATATTTAGGTTCCATGAATTCACTAAATTATCTCTTTGTTACAGTAAACGACACAATACTACTTTCACATTTTTTTGGAGGCATTTGGATATGCCCTGTAGAATTTTGACCACAATTAATTTGGTCAGAGAAGTATCGTTGGATATAAACATTTTTTTCCGTCAAATGACCATACTTTATTTGAAGTGCTATAGAATTCAATTACTTAAGGAACTATGGTTAACTTGAATAAGTCTCCTTAATGACATTTTTTTTTGTGTGGACCCTGAACTAATATAAACTGTCCTTAATATAACTTAATATCTTCTTAATATAGAAAATTAATTTAGCCCTAATCCCTTGCATTGACATACTTCTACGAGTTATTGTGACATATGTTGTCATACTGAATGGTTTTAACCATTCTTATTGTTTCCTCGGTCCTATTTCAGATATGGCTGAACAGGGACAAGTTCGAATTACTCCAAGTGGGAGTTCTCGAAGTCATGGAAGGAGACAATGTAGAAGGATGCATCGTAGCATGACTTATTTCTATAATGATTCAGACTCAGAGCCTGACGTCATCAGTAGTGTCCCGAGAGCGATGCAAAATGAGTTAAGGCTAAGCGAAGGGAAGGAAAAAAGAAACTTAGGGAGTTTATGGAATTTAAAATGGGCCCCGATGCTTCCATTCCTGAACATGTACACCTTTTTCAGTTAAAAAGAGCTGAATTGTCTAATTACATAGAGATTACTGATTGGGAAGCATTAGCTATTTTAGCAGATTCTCTTAGAGAGCCTTGGGGTGAAATTTTAACTGAGATTTATCATGATATTTGGCCCAGTGCACCTTTTAACGTATATGTGCAAGAGTTGGTATTCGATTAATATGTGGATGTCCTAGCAAACATGTAAATTGTTATTATATATTTTATTTTAATAAAATTAAATTATGTTGTTTGTCTCATAAGTTACATATATTATTTATTATTTTATTTTATAATGGATTGAGACTTGAAATAAAGTACACACTAATAAGTGACTTTAATATTAAATAAAATATTTAGATATAGATGATGAATGGAAACGTAATGACCTTTCAATTCTATACTAAATATAGAATTAGTATTATAATTAATTTGCTTGAGTGTGTAATCACATGCATAAATTGACTCCAATATATGTTGATGAGTTAAACTTGTAATATTGTCTCTAATAACAGACATGCCACCGAAAAGTATCATTGCTGACTTGAACAAGGGTGACAAACTGAATGGTGAAAATTACGATATCTGGAGTCGTAAAATGTGGTATGTACTCGAAGAGCAAGATGCTCTTGAAAGTATTAACCGTGTTATGAGTCACCCAGAGGAGAGTAACACTACCCAACACAGGAGGGATCTGAAAACTTACAATATTTGGAAAAATAAAGATTCCACTGCACGTGCAAGTATTGTAAGTTCAGTTGATGATGATCTCATCCACGAATGTGAGCAATATCCTACTACTCAAGCCATGTGGGAACATTTAAGAGAGGCATATGGGGGTACAACTATGAATCGTCTTCGATAGTTGATAATCAAGTTTGACACGTACAAAAAGTGTCATGATCACAGTGTCAATGTGATGACCTAAAAGGTCATCTTGCGTTTTAGAACCCAATCCGGTGTTCCGAGGCCTTCAAAGCCTCAATTTATTTCTCCTCGATTTGCGTGCGCAATCCGGGCATATTTTCGGAAAGCCTTTATGTGAAAAGTTGAGAAAATAATAAGTTTTGCCTTTAAAAGTTGATTTTAGTTGACTTCGGTCAATATTTTGAGTAAACGGATACGGACCCGTATTTTGATGGTCCTAGAGGGTCCGTAGTAAAATATGGGACCTGGGCGTATGCCCGAAAACGGATTCGGAGGTCCCTAGCCCGAGTAATGAATTTTTGTTAAAAATTGTTAAACTGAAAATCTAAGGATTTAAAGAAATTGATTAATGTTTGATCTCGTTGGTATTGGGCCCGTATTTTAGTTTCAGAGCCCAGTACAGGTTCAATATAATATTTAAGTCATGTCTGTGAAATTTGATGAAAAACGGAACTGATTTGACGTAATTCGGACGTCCGGTTGTGAAAATAGGAATTTCAAGTGTTCTTAAGAATTTCATGTGTTTTGGTGTTAAATCCTTAGTTTTAGATGTTATTTTGGCGATTTGATCGCACGAGCAAGTTTGTATGATGTTTTAAGACTTGTGTGCATGATTGGTTTGGAGCCCCGAGGGCTCGGGTGAGTTTTGGATAGGCTACGAGTGTTTTGGAACTTAGGAAAAGTTGTTGGTATGACTGAACCTGTTGCAGGCCTCTGATCTCGCAATTGCGAGATCAGGCATCGCAATTGCGAACCTTGCAGGTTTCACTTTTGCGAGGCTTTTATCGCAATTGCGATCATAAGCTGGGCCATGCAGTCTTCGCAATTGCGAAGTAACACTGGGTAGGGCAGTGATCGATTGTGAACATACCTTCGCAATTGCGAAGGCATCAGATATGTGGATAACTTCGCATTTGCGATGGTTCTTCGTATTTGCAAGCTTTGCAATTGAGAAGCTCAGGTCGCAAATGCGGCATCTGCAGCTGTGTAAAAGGGACTTAGACGGGATTTTTGATTCATTTCCCAAATTTTCAAAATCTAAACCTCAAGATGCAATTTTCCAAAGGCTAGTTGTTCTCCAAATCATAGGTAATTGATTCTTAGCTCTTTTCTTTCAATCTTTCACTTCTTAAAACAAGATTTCAACCTAGAATCTAGGATTTTCATGGTGGAATTGGGGGTTTTTGGGTAGAAGCTAGGGATTTTGAAATTTGGGGATTTAGACCTCAAATTGAGGTCGGATTCCAAAACCAATTGTATATCCGGGCTCGGGGGTGAATGGGTAATCGGGTGTTGGTCCGAGTTTCGGGTTTGGACCAAGCGGGCCTGGGTGTTGACTTTTGTTGACTTTTTCCAAAATGGCATAAATTGAATTTCTTGCTATCGTGGGTAGTTCCTAAGGCTTAAATTGAATTGTTTGGTTGGTAATTTTCTAGATTCTATTGGTCCGGAGGCGTGTGTGAAGTGAAACGCGGTGATTGAGCCTTGATTTTGGCCGAAGGAACAAGGTGAGTGTTGTGGCTAACCTTAGCTTGAGGGAGTAAGTGTTATTTGCTTATTTTGTTACGTGTTTGGTTGTTGAGTACGATGTATAGGCAAGGTGAAGAGTATCTATACGTTGTTGTCGAGTCATAACATGTGAATGAGCTTTATTCTTGGAAATGTTATATTTTGATCATATTGTTCATGTGTAGACTAGTTAATCGATGTGTTGAGAAGTTCTTATCATGTTTTTTTGGAATATGGTATTGATGGGGTTTTTACCCAAAGTTGAGATCGGTATTGTGGAATTAAGTGTTGAAGTAAGGCTTGTTGTTGCCATTTCTACCTCTCTATTATTGTTGTCTCTTGTTTGGTGAGGTAGAGTGATAAAGCACGAAGGGTGATGCCGTGCCCGTTTCTATTATTTATATGGTGAGGAAGAGTGATAAAGCACGAAGGGTGATGTCGTGCACGTTTCTATTATTGATTATCTGGTGAGGTTGAGAGTAAAAGCACGAAGGTGATGCCGTGCATTTTTCAGTTTGTTGTGTTTACTTGTTATTACCGGTTCAAGGTCTACTAGCTGTGTTAAATTCCTCTACTACTGTGATTCTCTGTTTTGATACCCCTCAGCATGTTTTCCCTCCCGTTAATGTCTGTTTACCTTCTGTTAATTGTTATTTCTGTTAGCATATTGTATAACTGCACAGGTTTATATATGTGTCTTGTCCTAGCCTCGTCACTACTTCGACGAGGTTAGGCTCGACACTTACTAGTACATGGGGTCGGTTGTACTGATACTGCACTCTGCACTTTCTGTGCAGATTTCGGTACCGGACCGTGCTGACCCGATTTGAGTTGCTGCCTTCAGTCCAACAGGAGACCCAAGGTAGATCTGCTGGCGTCCGCAGACTCTGGAGTCCCCTTCCAGTTATCCTAGTTTCCTGTTTTCTTTTAATTCGAGAATAGTTGTATTTTTCTTTCAGCCAGTATTTGTAGTGACTCTTAGTAGTTCATGGATTGTGACACCAAATTTTGGGTAGTCGTGTAATAGTACTTGGATTATTATGAAATTCCGCTTTCCTTTAACCTGTTTAGTTTAATTGATGTTTTTTACTGTATTGGATAGTGGTTAGAATATTGAATCCTTATCTCTTGGCTTGCCTAGTATTCCAAAAAGTTAGGCGCCAACACGATCCCGACGGTGGGAAATTCGGATCGTGACAGTTTGCCATTTGTTTTTTTGTATAAGAGGTATGTGTGTAGAAGAGATGAGATAAGATGGAGAGAATTTTTAGCGTCTTGAATTTTCAACAAAGATTAGAAGTGAGGAAATGGTTAAAGTCTAATCAATTTAAAGAGGGAGAGTTGGAGTGGGTATTGACTACTTTTTGAAGCTCAGAAGTCCAATCAATCTGGGAAAGTCCGTTTGAATAGGCGTTGGACTCTTCCCTAGATTCTAGGAAATTATGGCGCGTGAGACTCTTTTGGTGAAACCGGTTCGTTTGTAGCAGATAGACTTGAGGGAGATTGGGATTAAATAGGACTCTTTTTTTTATCATGATCCAAATACAGTTATTTCAAAATATGCAGAGTGGAGAGTACATACCATGTAATCTTGATAAACCAGGTTCTTCACTAAGGATTCTCTTGTGTAAGTATGAATTTTCAAAGATAATAAGGATAATATCATTAGGTATTAATAAGACATTTTATCACATGGCACAAAAGTATACTAATAAAAGTATGAGACTGAGCAAAATCTGATCTTATTATTTACAAAATTAATAAATTATTTAACCAATTATTGAGTTAGAACTGGTTCATTTTAGGTGATCTTCATCATCCCTAATTCTAACATGTTCCTTTCAAAGTGATCTCTACTTGGAGCTTTTGTGAATATGTCACCTATTTGCTTGTCTGTAGCACAAAATTCCATAGTAATCAAACCTTTCTCATAGTTGTCCCTAAAAAAGTGATGCTTAACATCTATGTGCTTAGTTCTTTTGTGATGAACCAGGTTCTTGGTCATACTAATTGCACTGGTGTTATCACAAAAGATGGGGATACAACCTACATCAATTACAAAGTCCATTAATTGTTATTTGATCCACAATAATTGAGCACAACATGAGGCAACATCCACATACTCAGCTTCACCAGTAGACAAGGCCACAGAATTTTGCTTTTTGGTGGCCTAAGACACAAGACATGAGCCAAGAAAGTGTGTCATACCTGAAGTGCTCTTTCTATCCACAAGAAAACCTACATAATCAACATCAACACATCCCACTAAGTTGATATTACTACCTTTTGAATTCCATAGGCAAAGATCAGTTGTGCCTTTTAGGTATCTCAAGGTCTTCTTGACAACTGTCAAGTGAGACTCCTTTGGATTTGCCTGGAATCTAGCACAAAGGCCTATACTAAAAATAATGTCAGGTCTACTAGCAGTGAGATATAACAAAGAGCCAATCATTCCCCTATACATCTTTCGATCAACAGATGAACCAGGTTCATCTATATCCAATTTTGTGGTTGTTGCTATATGAGTGTCAATTTCTTTGGAATCTTCCATTTTAAACCTCTTAAGCAACTCCTTCACATACTTCTGTTGATGTATCATAGTTCCATTTGAATTTTGTTTGATTTGTAAGCCTGAAAAGAAATTAAGATCACACCTCATACTCATTTCAAATTCACTCCCCATTAGCTCAGCAAATTCTTTACTTAACCTATCTGTAGTTGCTCCAAAGATTATATCATCAACACATATCTGAACTACCAAGAGATCTTTACCTTTTTCTTTCAAGAACAAAGTATTGTCAATTTTACCTCTCTTGTAGCCATGCTCAAGCAATAATTTAGACAATCTTTCATACCATTCTCTTGGAGCCTACTTGAGCCCATAAAGTGCCTTGTCAAGCTTGTACACATGATCAGGACATTACTTGCTTTCAAAGCCAGGAGGTTGCTTGACAAACACTTCTTCCTTTAGATAACCATTGAGGAAGGCAATCTTGACATCCATATGATGGAAAGTGAATTCCATATAAGCAGCAAAGGCTATAAGGAGTCTAATTGCTTCCAATATTGTATCTGGAGCAAAAGTCTCATCATAGTCTATGCTCTCCTCTTGATTATATCCTTAAACCACCAATCTTGCCTTGTTCCTTGCAACTGTCCCATCTTTATCAAGTGTGTTTTTGAAGACCCATTTAGTGCCAATCATTGATCTGTCATTGGGTCTTGGTACCGGATGCCAAACTTGACTTCTCCCAAATTGGTTGAGTTCATCTTGCATTGCATTCATGCAGTCTGCATCCCGCAAAGCCTCAAAAATATTTTTAGGTTCAATGAGAGATAAAAAAAAAGATCAAAAGCACAGAGGTTCTTCAAAGAAGATTTGATTTTGATTCTAGAGGTTGGATCAATGATTTTGTTCCCAATGGGATGAGAACTTTGATGCTTATATGGTTTCATAACAAGTTGGTTTCCCTTAGATGTTCCTTTAATATTTTGTGCTGAGGAACATGTTCATGGACAGGTTCCCTCGAGGTTTGAGGGTCAGCTCCTCTCTGTTCAGTTCCCCCTGTTAGGTTGCCCTAGGTAGAAGGGCATGTTCCATCACTTGTTCCTTCCTCTAGTGCAGCTTCAGGCTGGGTTGTAGTTTCATTTGAGTTTCTTACCAGCCCAATTGCTTCGTTATCTTGTTCATGCCTCTCAGAAAGAATGTTAGTTTCATAAAAAAATAATATGTACACTTTCTTCTACACACATAGTTCTTTTGTTATAAATCTTATAAGCTTTACTATGTGAAGAATATCCCAAGAATACTCCCTCATCACTTCTGGGATTAAATTTACTTAGGGAGTCTTTTCCATTATTATGCACAAAGCACTTGCATCCAAATGCCCTAATGTGAGATATATTTGGTTTTCTCCCTTTAAGTAACTCATAGGGAGTCTTCTCAATAAGAGGTCTAGTCATGCACCTATTTATGATGTAGCATCCGGTGTTCATAGCTTCTGCCCAAAAGCTATGGGACAATTTACTAGCAAGTAGCATACTCCTAACCATTTCCTCCAACGTCCTATTCTTTCTTTCAACTACTCCATTTTGTTGTGGAGTTCTAGGAGCAGAAACGTTATGATCTATGCCATGCTCATCAAAAACTAAGCAAATTTAGCATTCTCAAATTCAGTAACATGATCAGACCGAATTGATGCAAGTTGATTACCTAGCTTTTTTTTGAGTTTTTCTAACAAATGAAGTGAACATGTCAAATACTTCATATTTAGATGTCAAAAACAGTGTCCAAGTAAACCTAAAGTAATCATCAACAAGCACCATAACATATTTCTTACCACATTTGCTTAATGTTCTAATTGGTCCACGTAGATCCATATGGACCAGTTCCATCGTCTTGGTAGTACTTACCATTTTCTTGCTTTTAAAAGAGGATCTTACCTGCTTCCCCCTTGAACGAGCCTCACAAACTTTATATGACTTGAACTTAATATTAGGCAGCCCTATCACCAGTCCTTGGAGACTAATTTGTTGAGTTAGCTTAGACTGGCATGTCCAAGTCTCTTGTGTCAAACGTGGGGATCATTGTCCAACACACTTAAGCAAGTGAGTTCAATATCTGAAATTATGGACATACCCACCACTTATATGTTATTCATTCTTTTTCCCTGCAAAACTATCTTGTCAGTGGTAAGACTAATCACAAAACATTTTGTAGAGGTGAAGGCTACCATGTTACCTCTATCACACAATTGTAATACACTTATTAGACTGTACTTCAGTCCATCTATCACGTACACATTCTCAATAGAGTGAGTATCAGTCTTACCTACTTTTCCAACCCCAATGATCTCACATTTCTTTCCGTTTCCAAAGGAGACATTACCTTATTTAAGGTCCTCAAGTGAAAGGAACCGGTTCTTGCTTCCTGTCATGTGCTTTGAGCAGCCACTATCCATGTACCATATTTGGTTGCTTCCCTTCACTTAGATCCGCAAAAAGAAATATGGGGTTAGTCTTAGGAACCCAAACTAGTTTGGGTCCCTTTCTATAGGCAAAAGGATAAATCAAGTTCTTTTTAGCCCAACTTGGCAGCCTATTTTTCCCTAGAATAAATTTTTTGTTCTTTTGATATGCCTTTTCTTTTGTGGTGCAATAACTCTTGTAGTGACCAGTGTTTCCATAGTGTGTGCAAATATTATTCTCAGGGAGTGTGAGATACTTGCTTTTGGGATCCCACTTAGGTGCAGAGTTCCAAAAACTAACTCCTCTTCTGTTGCTACTATGGTGTTCTTGTAGCCATGAAAGTGCATCAGAGGACATGTTCCATTTACAAGTTCTGTCTAGCTCATGCTTGACCTTGTTCAGATCCCCCTTTAATATTCTTAACAGCTCATCCCTTTTATACAACTCATCTTTCATTTTACCTACATTTTTTTCTAATGTGAGTTGTGTGTCACCGGCTGTCTTTTTACCTGTTCCTAATTTCAATTTTAGATTTTCATATCTAAGTTCTAGGACAGTTGTATCAAGTCCATGAACTTGGTTCTTCAACACAGTATTTTCACTTTCTGTTTCACAAGCCCTAAGTTCCAAGTTTTTGCACTTAGCTTTCAAAATCACACATTCTCTTGACAACTATTCCTTTTCATTATTCACATCCTCAGATTCATCAATCGACTCTAATAATAATTCAGATAATCTTTCTTTAGACAAAAATTTAATCTTGTCTTTGAGATGAAAGACACTTACATCAGTTTCTTCATCAGATTCTCCAATAGCTATTAGTGCTCGTTGTTCATCATCATTATCATCTGAGCTTTCATCTGGGTTTCTCCCCAAGCAGCAACCATAACCTTGGTTGATTCTTTGTTGTTGCCTTTTTTGGGATGAACCTGTTCTTTCTTCATGTTCCTTCGTTCAGCTCTTTCCTTCTTCCATTCAATCTCCCACAAAGGATAGTTTTTGATCATGTGATCAGTATTTCCACATTTGTAGCATCCATCATTGATTTGCTTCTCCGGAGCTTCTGCCTTGCTATAGCTTCCACTTCTTGAAGAACCCTTTCCTCTCCTTAGATACTTCTTGAAGTCTTTGGTGATTATTGCCATTTCATCATCTTCCAGATCAGAACCTTCAATGATTCTGAGTGCTCAACTCCTTTCCTTCTTAGGTACATCCATTTTTATGGTTTGTCTCCTACGTTCATAGGAAGTGAGATTTCCAATCAATTCATCTGGAGGTAGTGTAGCAATATTCTTTGATTCCTGGATGGCAGTGATCTTGCTTTCCCAAGTAATTGGCAAGACCCTAGTAAGTATCTTCTCAACTCTTTCTTCTTCAGGGATAATCCTGCCAAGATATTTCAGTTCGTTCATTTGTCAATGTAGTGAACCTTGTGTACGTCTCCTAAATGGTTTCTCCATCCTTCATAGAAAAGTTTTCATACTGAGAGTACAATAGAGTTCCTCTTGATCTCTCCACCTGAGTTGTTCATTCATGGGCCACTTGCAGTGTGTCCCAAATTTGCTTAGCAGTGGAACAGCCTTGGATTCTACTGTAGTCATCTGGACCAAGTCCACAAACAAGCCATTTTTTTTATTTGGAATTCTTTTCTCACTTCTTCATATCCTCGGCATTTCAATCGGCTCTTGTCTTTGGCACATCTACTCCTTCAGCATTGTTCTTCAAAGTAGCTAGTGGACCATCACTGACAATGTCCCATAGCTCATAGTCCTCTCCCTGTATGTAATCTCTCATTCTTGACTTCCACCAAGAGTAGTACTGGCCATTAAAGAGTGGTGGCCTAGCAGTGGATTCCCCTTCCCAAATTTCAGGTGGTGCATTCATCTTGATATTCTCCTAAGGTGTTAGCCTCTTCAAGGATAACCCGCTCTGATACCAAATGATATTTTGTACTTCAATACCACACAAGAGGGGAGGGGGTGATTTGTATGGTGTCTAATTTTTCGCGTGCATAGATTATAGAATGACCTGGTTCTTCTAGGTGTTCCTTACACTACAATTGCGGAATAGTAAATGCAGAAAGTAAAGCACACAAGTATTTTTACGTGGAAAAACAAGCTTAAAAGGTGGAAAAAAACCACGACCTACTTCCCTGTAGGATTTTTTCCAACACTCCACTAAATCACTGAGACAAAAACAACGTTTATAAAACTCATGTAAACCTAAGGATTACCTCTAACCCTTTGTGGCTACCAGCCTCAGGCTGTTGCGATAACTTCAAGTTAACTCTAACTTGAACAAGACACTCAGAGTACCTAGTACAAATGCTTCTAGAGAAAGCTGAAAGGTACAACTCAAAAGCCCTACTATAATGAAACTAGAATAAAAGACATATACTTGAAACTGATTCTTCTATCTGGTTTATGTAGCTTTAGGTTCGCACACTTGAAACACACAGGAATTTCTTGCAAAATGCCTTGCTATTTTGCTCTCAACTCTTGTTTAACTTCACCGTTTGTGCGTACCTGTAAAAGAGAACACAACTGATATATATAGAGTTAGTAGAATAAGGATTTAACTATAGTACTAATGCTATACTCTTCCATGGTGGAAGAGTTCTAGTTATTTTCAACTCCTAACTCCTCCCTTATGTAAGATAGAGTTCTCTTCAAGTAAGGAGTCTTGCTCCTTATTAATTATGCAACATTTTCATTCAGGATATATCAGATATAACCACTTATGCTTATCTCCTTCACGTGCATGCCTTGTGCTTGAATTTGCATGTGCCATGTGTACACTTTGTATAGACCTAGTTCATGCATGTGTTTCTTTGTCAATCATCAAAACAAACTTACTTAAGCCAACACAAACCATATGCAATAGGGAGTGCCATAATGAATAATGGCAAAAGTCTGTCTGTATTAAAAAGCATTTATCATTTTTGTTAATTGAAATGTAATTCGATCATAGATTACTGTTGAGAGTAGTAGTATAAGTGTTGTTAGTGGTGTAACATAACTTAACCATAGTTTAGAAGTCTATAGTTAGCTAGCCATAGTTAATAGTTAGTTATAGTAGTTAGACTTGTATAAAATGGACATGTTACTGTACAGTTGTCAATTATAGAAATGAAGATTCATTTTCTTCCTCTACTTTTCTCTTCTCTTCTCTTAGTTGTGATTGCTTCCCTCTTCTATTTTGATCTCGTTACACAAATTTAACATGGTATAAGAGCAAATTACTAAGCAATTCTAGGGATTTCTTTGTAAGATCGAAGAAAATCGATAGAATCAACTTCAGTTTTTCTTCAATTTCTTTCAATTTGGGAACGATAGTCTGTGATCGGAATCCTAATTTTGCTTCAGTTGTGTAATTGCAAGTGGATTTTTGCAATTTTTCATGGCTATAGCTGATTATTCCGGTAATAGCACCACTGCAGCAGTAGCACCAACTGGAATGTGAGTAATGTCACCAGAAAGGGCATACAAAGGCAGGCTGCTACAAGTTGATGAAGTGTGAATACTGTGACAAACCAGGTCATTCAAAGGATAATTTTTATAAAATAGTGGGCTATCCATCTAACTTTAAACCTAAGAGACGAGCTAATGTAGCACATAGAGAAGGCAATGTCCCACAGGTAGCAAATAAAGGAGTTCCAACACACATGTTCACAAATGAACACTATTCTCAAATCCTACAACTATTGAACAAAAGCTCAATTAGTGAATCAAGTGGAACTGTAGCAGCAATGGTAGGTAAATTTCTTTGTAATAATATTAGCATTCCTAAATGGATTGTAGACACAGGAGCTACAAACCATATGATAGAAAATAAAGAATTATTGTACCATGGAACACAAACAGAAAATGCAGGTCAGGCTCAACTACCAACAGGGGATTCTGCCAAAATTACTCACATATGGGATTGTCAATTATCAGGAGGTGACACTATTAAGAATGTCCTATGTGTTCATGCATTTAAGTTCAATCTTTTGTCCGTCTCCAAGGTGGCAAAAGATCTGAACTGTTTTGCTTCTTTCTTCCCTGCAATTTGTGTATTTCAGGACCTCTTATCTGGGAGGGTGAAGGAGATTGGTAGGCAGGAAGATGGGTTGTACACTATAACCTCTATAGAGTCACAAAACAGACTGCACTCTTGCAAAGGTTTTACAGTTGTCAAACAAGGAGATCCAGATATATGGCAAAAAAGAATGGGACATGTACCTCTGCAGTCCTTAGAAATCTGCAATGTTTCAGAAATAGTATAGACTTTAATAATGCTCATAGGTGTGAGATTTGCCTCTTGGCTAGGCAAACTTTGAATGCCATTTCCACTAAGTACTACTAGAAGTGTTGAACCTTTTTAGCTAATTCACATGGATGTTTGGGGACCCTACAAGGTTGCTATATATAATGGAATAAAGTTTTTTCTTACTTTGGTGGATGATTACACTAGATGGACTTGGACATTTCTTTTGAGATTGAAATATGATGTAGTTTTCATACTTAAAAACTTCCTTGCTATGATCAAAACTCAATTTGGCAAGTCTGTCAAGATGTTTAGATCAAATATTGGAAGTGAATATTTAAATACTCATTATAGAGAACTGTTTCAGTTACATGGGATCCTACATCAAAGTTTATGTCCCTACACACCCCAACATAATGGGGTAGAGAAGACATAGATATATTTTAGAAATTACAAGGGCTATCAGATTCCAAGGTTATCTACCTGCTAGATTTTTGGGAGATTGTATTGAGACTGTTGTATATCTTATCAATAGAGTGCCTTCCACTGTTCTTGGCAATAAGTCACCATTTGAGTTGTTGTATCACAAACAACCTTCCTTATCTCATCTAAGAATTATAGGATGCGTGTGTTTTGCTTCTTTACTGCCTAAAACTAATAAGTTTTGGCCTCGAGCTATGAAGTGTATGTTGTTGGGGTATGCAACACTTCATAAAGGATACAAACTACTTGATCTTGAGCACAATGTGTTTTTCATCAGCAGAGATGTAACATTTTTTGAAGAAGCATTCCCTTTTCAAAATCCAGAAGTAGGGACTGATCAGTCCTTCCTGGATGATCTGGATATGAGATCATTTCCTAATCATAATGGTGTAGTCATGAGCCTTCTCTTCCTCCTGCATTAGCTCCTGCTGTTGATTCAGTCTCAAACTTATCCAATACCTCTTCTTCAGAGAATGCACCAATGCCTAGATCAGACCAAGAGGAACCAGAGTCCCTTCCAGAAACTTCTGTATCAACTGCAGTTCCTGAGACAAATGAACCACCTGCTGATGATGTTAGAAGATCAAGCGGGATTTCTAGGCCTCCCATCTGGCATAAGGATTATGTCAGAATTGACAAAGCTGAATAAACCAATAATTGTAGATATCCCATAGCTGCTGTCATAGGCGATGATCACTTGTCTCCCAAATACCAAAGCTACTTATCTCAGCTTTCATCTAAACAGGAACCTAATAGTTGCTATGAGGTTGCAAAAGATAAAAGATGGATTGAGGCTATACAAAAAGAAGTAAAAGCATTGGAGGATAACAAAACTTGAGAGATAGTGTCTTTGCCCTCAGAGAAGAGAGCCATAGGTTGCAAATGGGTCTATAAGATTAAGTACAAGGCAACTAGGGAGGTTGAAAGGTTTAAGGCACGACTTGTGGCAAAAGAGTACAACCAGAAGGAAGGGTTGGATTACCAAGAAACTTTCTCACCAGTAGTGAAGATGGTAACTATAAAAGTGTAATTGCTTTAGTTGCTTCCAAGCATTGGACAATCCACCAAATGGATGTTTACAATACTTTTTTACAAGGTGACTTAACTGAATAAGTGTTTATGTGCATTCCACCTAGATTTGCAGGCTCTAACAACAAGTCATTTGTATGTAAATTGCATAAGTCCCTCTATGGACTCAAGCAAGTATCTCGACAATGGAATATCAAACTCACTACAGCACTCCTTGCCTCAGGATTCCAACAGAGTCACCTAGATTACTCTTTGTTCAATAAGGCCTCATTTGTTTGTACTTAATGAAGGTCTGAATCTTAATCATTCATATCTTAGACATTAAGTGCATTTAGTTTTAAAGTCTAAATCTTAATTATTCAAATCTTAATCATTAAGTGTGTTTGTTTTTTACTTCACAACCACTTAATGGATCTGAATAGATCTGTATGATTAAGATCCATAACATAGACTTAATTTCATTAAGATGCTATCATCCATATCCATTATTAATTGTTGCTACCATCTACCATTATCAACCACCACCATGTCACCACCACCACCACCATACTCAACCACCACCACCACCATCATCCTCAGTCATAGCCGCCACCATAATCGATTACCACCACACACCATCTGCATCACTCCCACCACCATCATTCTCAAACACAAACAACACTCATCCACCTCAACTACCACAACTAACCACCCCATCACCATCAACAACCATAACCGGCACTGCACATCATTATTAACTACCACCACCCACCACCACCTTCTTCAATCACAACTATCACCACCACCCGTCATTATTAACTATCATCACTCACTACCACCATCCTCAATCATAATCGTCACCACTAGCTACTATCCTGAACCACAACCATCAACCAAACCTACCACCAACCACCACCTCTAGTCGGCATTCACAAGCACCATCATTTGCCATCACCACCAGCAACTACATATTTTTAAAAAATTATATATTTTATTGATAGAATATTAGATTAATTAGTATTGCATTTGAATTTTATGTTTATTATTTTTCAAATAAAGATAAAGTTTATACGTTCAGATGTTAAAAATCAAACAGCCTTAATCATTTAGTATTCAGATCTTAATACACATCTTAATGTTCAGATGTGCATTCAGATTTAGATGTCTTAATCTTAATACACATCTTGATATTGAGATATGTATTCATGTTTAGATGTCTTAATCTTAAATAAAATAAATGAGGCCTAAGAAAACTTCAGGGCTGTTGGTAGTGGTCCTGGTATATGTAGATGACCTCATTATTACTGGAGATAATCTACAACTAATATAAGAGACCAAATCACAATTGCAAGATAACTTCAAGATCAAAGATTTGGAAGAGCTAAAATATTTTCTAGGAATTGAATTTGCCAGAAGTAGAGAGGGTATTTTGACGGATCAGAGGAAGTATAGCTTAGAGTTAATAGCTGATTTGGGATTATCAGGCTGCAAGCCCATTACTTCACCCATGGCGTTGAATGCCAAGTTGACCACATTGGAGTTTGACATACACACACACACACACACAGGTTCTACAACGATGACACTCTACTGGAGGATCCCGGGCCATATCAAAGGTTACTTGGTAGATTGATGTACTTGACAATCACCAGACCTGACATTTCCTTTGCAGTTCAAACCTTAAGTCAGTTTATGCACAGTCCCAAGTCATCTCACATAGTAGCTGCCCTCAGAGTTGTGAGGTATGTCAAACATTTCCCTGGTCTAGGGGTGTTAATGAAGGCTCAATGCTCTGGATCACTATCATATTTCTGCGATGCTGATTGGGCAGCATGTCCCAACAGCAGAAGACTTGTCACTAGATACTTAGTGAAGTTTGGTGACTCCCTCATTTCATGTAAGTCCAAGAAACAATCAACAGTTTCCAGGAGTTCTGTTGAGGCAAAGTACAGGATTTTGGCCTCGACTATAGCTGAGATTATTTGGCTCGTTGGTCTGTCTAAAGAGTTAGGGGTTGATCAACAAGCTCTAGTTCCTATTTACAGTGATAGAAAGTCAGCAATTCAGATTTTTGCCAATCCTATCTTTTACGAACGGACCAAACACATAGATATCGACTGCCATTTTGTGCGTGAAAATATTCAGTCGGAGTTGATTCATATTGTCTATGTTAACACTGCTGATTCGCAAGATGATCTTCTCACTACAGGCTTGGGCAGGCTGCAACATGGCTACTTATTATCCAAGTTAGGGATGATGAATATCGTCACCTCCTCTAGCTTGGGGGGGGGGGATTGGGGAGAGGTGTTGAGAGTAGTAGTAGTATAAGTGTTGTTAGTGGTGTAACAAAACTTAACCATAGTTTAGAAGTCTATAGTTAACTAGCCATAGTAAATAGTTAGTTATAGTGGTTAGACTTGTATAAAATGGACACGTTACTGTACAGTTGTCAGTTACAGAAATGAAGATTCATTTTCTTCCTCTGCTTTTGTCTTCTCTGCTCTTAGCTGCGATTGCTTCCCTCTTCTGGTTTCGATCTCGTTCCACAAATTTAACAATTACATATAAGTTTTATCTGAATTTAATACCCAAAAGCTATAAAATATACAAGTTTAACTTTTGAGGGAAATGTGATTTACATTTTACGAAGAAGGATCAAAAATGCCACTGAACTATTGAAAAAGGTCTAAAAATACCCTCCATCCACATATTAGGTTGAAAATACCCCTCCATCCACCTTTTTGGTTCACTTATGCCATTTGACCGTTAGGTCAACGCTGAATTTAAAAAATAATTATTAAATTACACGTGGCAACTTCTTATTGGTCAAAATTAAAACATCTAACCTATTAGAAAGACCCACCCATATCTACCCGTTTTTCATACTACCCCGCCCCAAACACTAACCTGACCCGAATAAAAAGTTTAAAGTTAAAAAACCCACTTCCATCTAACCTATGGATTTACATGTGTTCATTTTCTTGATTAATCTCATGTATAGCATTATCATTGAATAAAGGTTCATGAACAAATTAAACAAACAAGAAAAGCCTAGCATGAATGAGCCAATAATTTTCTTGACAATAATGTGGGACGTAAAACTAGGGGTAGTCCAACGGTTTATGATATCTTCCAAATACTACTAGAAATCCGGTAATTAGCGACCAAAAAAACCGACCAACTTTGGTCGGTTATGGCCAATTACCGACCAAAATGCGACCAAATACGCTTGGACGATATTTTGGTGGTCGCTTTAGTATACCGACCAAAGTTGGTCGGAAATTACCGACCAACGTTGGTCGGTAAATTAAATTCAAAAAAAAATATTGCAAAACAAAACCGACCAAAGTTGGTCGATTTTTTCCGACCAAAGTTGGTCGGTATTTTAATTTTGTAATCAAAAGATTCACCGTCTGGGAATCGAACCGGGGTGTCTACTGTGGCAGGATACTATCCTACCACTAGACCATTGGTGCATTTTGTTTTAAGATTGTCTTTTTTTTTTATTTATACTCTTTAATTGTATTTTCGCACGAAAATTTGGTCGATTTTTTAAGATGACCGGCCGAATTTACCGACCAAAGTTGGTCGGTTTTTTTAATATTAATTTTTATTTATTTTAATTGTAAAAACCGACCAAAGTTGGTCGATTTCTTGAGAAATAAATTTCGCGGGACTCAAAAATAGTTTCCAGCATTTTTGCGCCAAAGAAAACCGACCAAAGTTGGTCGGTTTCGTAAAAAAAATTAAAAATTAAAATATTTTGAAAAATCGACCAACTTTGGTCGGTTCTTGGCCGGTTTTTTTACCGATCAAAGTTGGTCGATTTTTCTTGGTCGGTTTTTTCCAAATTTTTAGTAGTGAAATAATCACTTTGAGATTGTTCCGTTATGTGAAAATGATTAAATTAAACTCATCTTGAATATAATGCAATTTATGTCTATCATGTAAATTGAACTGGATGCCATAACAAGAAAAAGAAAATCACGTAGTAAATTTGCGTCTATATGTTCGTTGCAACTTCCATGGTGCTTTTGTTCCATGGAGTTTGATAGAAGTGGGGCCTCTTTTTTTTAGTCGAACTTTTTGTTCAGGTTGGGTTAGTGTTTGAAGTGGGTTAGTACAAAAAACTGGTAGATGTGGGTGGGTCTTACTAATGGATTAGATATTTTAATTTCGGCCAATAAGAAGTTGCCATGTGGAATTTAAATAATTATTATTTTTAATTCAATATTGATCTAACGGTCAAAGGGTATAAGTAAACCAAAAGGTGGATAGAGGGGTATTTTTAGCCCAATAGGTGAATGAAGGTTATTTTTAACCTTTTCCAATAGTTCAGGGGCATTTCTAACCCTTTTCCGTACATTTTATGAAGCGGGACCAAAGAAGAAATTAAACAAATACTATATTTTTGAGTGTATAATCGAAAGTCACCAATCGAAAATATCACTATTAAGTAGGGGTGTACATAGGTCGGGTTGGTTCGGATTTTCTAATTACCAAACCAAATCAATTGTATCGGGTTATTAAATCTAAATACCAAACTAAACCAATAAAAGTCGGGTTTTTTAATCTCGTTTTTCGGGTTTTCGGTTTTTTTTTTCCATAAAGTCTTCATAGCACAAAACGTAAAATTTGTGCTCCAAATATTTCTTTAATCCTAGCAAGACAGAATTATATAAGGTGTTTTTCAATAAAATAACATAAATATGAGATGAGTCATGGCATTGTACTAAAATATTCAACAATAAAGATAATAAAATCGCATAAAATAAATATTATTAATAAGCCATAATGAAAACAAACATAATTTAAAATTACTACTAATAAGTACTATTATTTACATGACTAACCACTAAAAGAAAAATAAGTTATAGTACATGTTATCTAAACCATGTAAAAACTAAAAAATAGATATCCAACACTATTTTCATTCATAGTACAATTGAATTGAGTGTCTTTTATTAGCATTAGCATTGATTTGATTCTGGTTTAGGATTTATTTGAGTTACTAACATTTATGGACTATAAAACTTACTGGAGCATCCAAAAATTATAAGCCCAAGCTTGAAATAATACGTTAAAAGATAAAACTATGAAAAAGCTTAAGAAATATTTATAAACTACACTATAATAAATATTTTTATGTATTAAATATATTCAAAACTTCTATACAAGTAAGTCGGGTTGGTTTGGTTTCGGTTTGACTTTTTTTAGTTAAAACCAAACCAAACCAAATATGGTTGGGTTTTATTTCCAACACCAAACCAAACCATAGTCGGTTTTTTTTTCTCGATTTGACTCGGATTATCGAATTGGTGCAATTTGTCGGTTTCATTTGTACACCCCTACTATTAAGTACATACCTATTTACACAAAACCAAAAAATAGAACAGGCGTGTGAACCGGGTCGATACATAAACCGGGTCAACGTAAAGCGGCGGCGTACACGTATAAAGTGGCAGGGGAAAATAACTAGGGTTTAAGACGAGTATTGAAGGTGAAGGCGAGATAACGTAATGGCGAAATTTAACGAGGTGCAGAAAAAGAGGAGAGCAGTAATCGCAGAGAGTAAGAGAGCAAAACATGGGGACCCAAATACCCGTAAGCTTAAGCAGAAGGCCCAACCTCTTTCAATCTCCGGCAAGCGAAAACGCAAGCTGTTCAAGAAATGGCGCAGGGTCTGTAATCTCTAATAAATATTTGTTCCTTCTCTTATTTTTAATTTCTATATGTATATAAAGATGAAAATTTGTGATTTGACGCTTTTGAATGATGTGAAACAGGAGCAAAAGGAGGCTATAGAAAAAGGGGTGATTACGATGCAGGATGTGGAGATGGCAGTAACTGATGCTGCTGATGGTAAGTTATTTACTGCTGTAGCTGATTCTCCGGACCTAGTGTTTAAGCAGGGTGTTCGAACCCGCAGCATTTTGCTTATGAGCTTGTTTGTTGTGTGTTGTGTGTTGTGTGTTCGAGGCCGCTGCTTCAACAGAGCAGCGGGTGCAATTGCATTTGCTATTCGAGCCAGTGGCAGAACCAGGAATTTATATAAGGGGATTCAAATTTGGGATTTAAATTGACCTAAAGCTACTTTTGAACTCGCTTTATCACTACTCTAGAACTTTGCTTGTGGTAACAGGATTCAAAAGTTTATATATAACCAAAAAGATAGTATTTTTACCTGTTTGCACAGTATAATTTTTTGACGAAGGGGATTCAATAGTTAGAACTCAGAACGTAGTGACTTTGGACCTATTCTAGGCTAGAGAGCTACAATGTTGATGCTAATCAATTTCTTATATTGAGCTGAGGTTGCTAGTTCAGTAGGAAAGAGTTATCTTTTTGTTGCTTTACTCTTTGTGTTTACAAATATAGAGTTAATGCTTCATGTGAAAATGTTAAAAGTTCAATGATGTGTTTGGTTGTTGTATCTGCTTTATTTTCTGTTCTGTCCTCTCCTTGAAAGGGGCTGATCCATGTAACTGATAGACATTTTCGGATTTTCCTAATGAATTCAGGGAAAACTCAAGATGCCAATAGAACACCTGTTAAATTTCCCATGAAGAGCTCAAAATTTAAACTGAAGCATTTGAAGAAGAAAGGCAAGTTCCTATAGAGTTGCTATTTTACATTCTAATTCTGGATGGACTATTGGACTAGGGACTCGTCTTTCATTTCGCTTATTGACTACAAATCCATGTGTTACAGGAAAGGGAAAAAGGAATTCTAATAAACAAGCTACAGAAGCTTCCGCGGATGTAATGGTGGAGTAAGCGAGGGATATCAGAATCATATAGCTGACTGCTTGATGGGCGATATGTCTTTTTGCTTTTTTTCTTGCTCTGCCCCTACTTTCCTGGAAGTTAACAATGGCTTGTAATCTACGTTTGTATTAGTATCTGCTACTGGGAAAAAAGGAGGTTGGGGGGTTCTTATAGTTCTTCCTGTTGGTGGTTATATGTTTGTATCATGCAATTTTGTGGATACTATGGATCTTTTGGTATTAAAGATGTTCTTAAACAGAGCTCAGCCAGGAGGAAATGAGTTTTGTCAGAAGGCTAGTCAATATATTCTCCTGTTTCTTATTGAATGGTAACTTCCGAGGCAATACAATCTTGTCCAAAGAAGATTTTCATTTTCGATCAGCACACCAGTCGGACACTTCAAACATCTTTGAAACTCCAAAAGAAGATGAAAATTATAATTTTCCAACAGCAGAATACATGACGCCCGACGTTGTTCATTGAGCTTCAGGTTGCAAAAATTTCAGTTAAAATCATTGAACGCTTCAACCACAAGGTTACACCATATGATGGAGCAAACAAGGAATGTTATGTAGGCAACTGAGTATGCTAAAGCTCCCCCAAAAAAAGAAGGGAGAAAATGACCTTAAAATAAGGCCCGGAATCATGTCGATTAACCTACAGATAGAACAGAATGCTAGCTTCTCCAGAAGGAACAAAAGAGTTCTAAACAAGGTCTTTTACATTGGTGATATTGTAACTTTTGAAGCATCTAATGGGTGTAGCTTAGTGGTCAATTTTAGCTAGCGTTTGGCTATAGATTTCCAAATTTGTTTTGAAAAATCTAATTTGGGTGAAGTTTGTTTTGAAGATAAAAATGTGTTAGGACATCAGTTTTCAGAACATATTTCCCAAACTTATTTTGGAAAAACATGAAACATGACTTATACCCACAAGTTCTAAAAACTATCACAAGTCCCAACGGTACCACTATCAATAACATTCATTATATTATCGCAAACAATAGTCTTGAACATAAATAAATTTGGTACAAAATTATCGTTTTTATAATGAACTACATAATACACTATCAAATAACCGAGAAGACGAAGCAACATTGTTATAAAATAATAAATGGTGGGCTCTTTTATAAAATACAAAAGTTTGGGGCAACTTTTACAAAATGTAATAGTAATATTTTAGCGAGCTGGTTTTGGGATTTTGCCAAAATATAGCCAAAATCTATGGCCAAATATGTGTTTGCCAAATAAAACCCAAATTTATTTTGGCAAAATCTATGCAAAACAGGTCCTTAGTAATTTGACACATAAAAACTCCTTTAGGAAAGATTATCAAGCACACAATAAGCAGTTTCCCCAATTGTACATTTTAAGAAATATATTTTGACAAAAACACTTTACACAATAAGGTAAATTTAAGTAGTCTGGTCTTTAAGAGTAAAAACCGATATAAACTGAAGAGGAAAGAAATGTAGGATACAATTGCTAACTGAGAGCTGCGATATTTTAAACTGCCCAATTCTTGAAATTAATTTGAGCCGCCATTATCCATTCCTATCTTCTTTCCACTGAACAGCCTGCTCTATCCCCTACTTCTCCAACCCTCTCAACCTTCCAAATCAATTAATGGAAGCTCTGCAATCTTCATTTCTCTGCTCAACTCCACTGAAAACCCCATCTCACAAACCCACCAAAAAATTCAAACCAAAACCCACCATACTCTCCTGCTCCGTCACACCAGACCCATGGACACTCAGCGACGGCAACAACAAAAACCTAAACAAACCAAAACCCAAATCAAAACACGCCAAAAACCCACTCTCCGACGACAACGCTCGTCGCATTATCAAAGCTAAAGCCCTTTATTTAAGCGCGTTGAGACGAAACCAAGGCTCACAAGCTATGACTCCTAAATGGATTAAACGGACCCCTGAACAGATGTTGCAGTATTTGGAAGACGATAGAAATGGGCATTTGTACGGTAAGCATGTGATTGCGGCTATTAAGAGAGTAAGGAGTCTTTCGGGCAAAGCTGAAGGGTCATATGATATGAGAGAAGTGATGAGTTCTTTTGTTACTAAGCTTACTTTTAGAGAGATGTGCGTTGTGCTCAAAGAACAGAAGGGTTGGCGACAAGTTAGAGACTTTTTTGATTGGATGAAATTACAGGTGAGCGAGTTTGTTATTGGTGCTTCAACTTTTACATTAAGTTAGATGAACCCAGTTATATCCTGCTTAAAAACAGTATTTGGAAATTGGATTGGATATCAGTGTGAAACTTTTCTTTATATCTGATGTTAATTTTGATTTTTGAGAGGCTTCTGCAGCTTTCATGTGCCAGTTCCCTTGTTTTTTGTGCTCCTTTTACAAGATTGAATTTTTTAAAATGACAAGTTAAATATTTGAGATGGATGAGTCTATACTCCGCTGGTCCTTATTATATGACATAATGTAATATTTAAGGTGTTAAACTGACTTCTATACCATTACTGATAGCGGAGAAACAACAACGACATCTCAGTCTCAAACAAATTGGGGTCCGTTATATGAATCCTCACTGACCACATTATTCCATCATTGATAGTGGAGAAAAATATTAAAGTAATAATTAGAAGTTACTTTGATGGAGAAAAATATCACATCATGTTTTTAAAATTTGAATGATCACATTTTGAAAGCAGCGAGTTGTATAGAATTGGAAAGAGGTCATATAGATTTGGACGGAGGGAATATTTTCACCCATTATGGTTTATACAGAATGTTTTTTGCAAAGTTTCATAGAAGTCTTTCAATATACCTTTTGTTAAATTGTTCTTAAAATCTATATTAACATTGGCTATGAATCTGTCACTTAGACTTTGTGAATCTAGCATCTGCAATGACAAGTTTTTCTTTCTAATACTACTTTCTTTGGAGAATCTGAAATATTAATTTGGTGTAATTTAGATTTATGCTTGGAACAGTTAAGCTACCGGCCAAGTGTCATTGTCTATACGATTGTCCTCCGTGCATATGGGCAAGTTGGGAAAATCAAGCTAGCTGAGCAGACCTTTTTGGAAATGCTTGAAGCGAGGTGTGAACCTGATGAAGTTGCTTGCGGTACCATGTTGTGTGCTTATGCTCGATGGGGACGTCACAAAGAGATGATGTCCTTCTTTTCTGCTGTTCAGCAAAGGGGAATTACACCTTCAACTGCAGTCTATAATTTCATGCTTTCATCTTTACAAAAAGGATCACTTCATGAAAATGTTATTACTATATGGAAACAGATGGCTGAAAAAGGGGTTGAGCCCAATCATTTTACTTTTACAGTTGTTATCTGCTCACTTGTCAAACAAGGTCATGCTGAAGTAGCTTTTAAGACTTTTAATCAGATGAAGAGTTTGGGGTTCATTCCAGAGGAGGCAACTTATAGCCTTCTCATCAGCCTGGTTTCAAAGAGTGGTAATTATGATGACGCTTTCCGGCTGTATGAAGATATGAGATCTCAAGGGATAATCCCGAGCAACTTTACATGTGCTTCACTTTTGACTATGTATTACAGAAAGGAGGATTATCCCAAAGCCCTTGCGCTGTTTGAGGAGATGGAAAGGTATGGCATCAAAACGGATGAAGTCATATATGGCTTGCTTATCAGAATATATGGCAAGCTTGGTCTCTACGTAGATGCTCAAAAGACTTTTGAAGAAGTTAAGAAGTTGGGTGCGGTTAGTAATGAGAAGACCTATACAACAATGGCTCAAGTCCATTTAAATGCTGGAAATTTTGAGGAAGCACTGAATGTAATGGACGAAATGAAATCAAAGAACATATTATTTTCAAAATTCTGTTATGGTATCTTGTTGAGGTGCCATATTGCAAAGGAAGACTTGGCATCTGCCGAAGCTGTGTTTCAGGCTCTCTCTAAGGCGCAAGGTCCTGAGTGTGGTTTTTGCAAAGACATGCTCAATATTTACATGAGACTCGGTTTAACTGAGAAAGCAAAAGATTTTATTTTCCAGATAAGGAAAGTTCAAGTGGAATTTGATGAGGAGCTTCTCAAGTCAGTCATGAAAGTTTATTGCGTTGAAGGAATGGTCAGAGATGCAGTGCAGTTGATAGGAGAGTTCAGTGCAAGCAAGGTATTTGAAGATTCTGTATTTACACAGACTTTTTCTGTGGCCATTCATGGAAATGATAGATTTACCGCAGCTGAAATTGCTTCTAAGCCCTTGGACCAACCAGGTGCCGTGGCTTTTGAGCTGGCCCTTATCCTCTTTATAGCAGATGGAAGTAAAACGAAGGCAGAAGAAACACTAAAATTGTTGCTCAAGACTACAAATGGCCTGTCTGTTGCTAGTCAGCTTATCAGAAAATTCACCAAAGAAGGTAATAAACTTGCTCTTTGATTTAGTAAGTTAGAGCTAAGCAACACCGACTATTTCTGCTCTTTAATATTCTTGATAAGTGTAATATTTCGGCTTAGGGCAAAAGATTGAGCTTGCCTGATTTCCTGTTCCCTGTGAAGTGTCTTAATTAAACAGCTCTGAACCTAGGATGTCATATTCTTTAGGCTTCATCACTCTATGGTGGTATAATATGGTTGCTAAAGTGGCATGTTGGCGTTCTAGGAGCGATGCATCCAAATAATACTTTCTGATATAGTTCATCCTTTAAGCAGAAACATTAAGATGCCTGATCTTTTTGGTAATTTGTGTCAATTCTCCTGTAGGTGACATTTCAAAGGCGGAAAACCTTTATAAGCTGTTAATGAAGCTGGGCAGAAAACCAGAGGATGCTGCAAGTGCATCCTTGATAAATTTTTATGGGAGGCAGAAGAAACTGAAGGAAGCTCTAAATGTCTTTGAATCTGTTGCAGACTCCTCGAGGACTGGAAGTCTTCTATACAATTCTATAGTTGATGCATATAATAGATGTGACAAACAAGAGGAAGCTTACATGTTTTACAAGGAAGAGATGGAGAAAGGGCATGTTTTAGGTCCAGTTGCTATTAGCATGCTAGTGAATGGTTTAAGTAATTGCGGTAAGAGTATGGAATCATTGACTTGAATGTTTCCTGCTCAATTTTAAGAGTCTGTGTTTACACTGTAGGAGCTGTGTTTAAACTACTTTATCTATACAATCATCCATTTTGGCATAATCCTAAACTATTAAACACTCTAGTACAATCTCTTAAGGTTAGTGTGGGTAAAGGGTCGTGAGGGATCAGAATGACTCCTTTCCTCTCCATTTTCTTAAGGAGTTCTGGAAATTTTTATGATCAGGCCCTTTTCCAAAGAGCATATATGAACTGTGAACATGCATGCCCCTCATTTACCTCAAATCTACCACTATCGTCTCCTGGTACTTCAAGCTGGTTTAGCTTTGTGCCAGTTAAGTAAGTTAAATAGATACTTGGTGTTTACGTCCCACAATTTTTCAATTGATGTCTTCAATGCCTTCTGTTGATGCAATTGATCTGTTTCCTGGCTTTTGTTCCTCTTAAACTTTAAAATGTAGATGGAACACCATGCTGAATTTATTTCTCTATTTGTTGTTGAGGAACTGTAACTTTTTCCCCTGGAGTAACTTGTGGATTGTGTTAGGATTACAAGAAGTGAATGCATATAGAGTTCCATTGTCTTATAAATTTTGATATTCACATTTATAACAGCTGCTGAAGAAGAATCTTGAAACTGGAAAAAAGAAATAGTTAGTTATCTTATTTGCTTGTATTATCTGATTTTGTTGCTTGATGTTGTTGGAATACAATGTGCAGGGAGATATACTGAAGCAGAGGACATCATTCACAATTCTTTGCGTGCTGATGTGGAGCTTGATACTGTGGCTTATAATACATTTATCAAGGCAGTGCTGGAAGCAGGTTTGCTTTCATTAAAAAAAATGATTGCGTAAAAGCATCTGAAACATTTGTCTTTTTCATTTTTTCATTTGGAGCATATTGAAGATCAATCTTGACCATAAATTAAAATTTTCGAGACCTGAAGTCATTTTACTGGATTGCAGGTAAATTGCGCTTTGCTACCAGAGTTTATGAGCACATGCTCTCCTCGGGTGTTGCTCCATCAATTCAAACATACAATACCATGATTAGGTCAGAGCATGACGTTTTTCGAACTAAGTGAGGGAAAGATACTATATTTTGCATTTCTCTCAGTGTCATAATTTGTTATTGGTGCAGTGTATATGGAAGAGGAAGAAACCTGGATAAAGCTGTGAAAGCTTTTGATATGGCTCAGAAGATGGGCATTTCTCTGGATGAAAAGGCTTATACCAACTTGATATGTTATTACGGAAAGGCTGGTAATTATTTGCTGTCTAAATTTCACGTCAGGTGTTTGTTAAGAAACCCTGGGCTCTTTTAGTGAAGATCATTCTAATGCAGATTCTCCTAATCTCTTATTCATCTCACAATTTCCCGTAAACATAGATAGTATTGAAAATTTGTCATTTTTATCTTTGTGGCTCAGTTAGGCTTCTTGGGGGTTTCCCTTTATCTTATGTATGTTTCTAATTCCCTAACAAGAAATTGCTAATGTGAATGGCAATGCTTTCTATATGTATCCTTTTTTTCTGAATTTTTTAATTTCAAGAAGGTCATTTTCTGCCTCTGTTCAAACACCTTACACCTATCATAATGATTGTACTGTTTCCAATTGTTTTTGGTCGGTGGGGGTGGAGGGGGAAATGGGTGCTGTACTTGAATTCCCTCGACATCGTGACAATGTTTTAGTTGTAGCAATTTTCCAAATTCTTATCTTCAATAAATGCAGGGAAATATGATGAAGCATCTCAATTATTCGCCAAAATGCAGGAAGCAGGAATAAAACCTGGGCAGGTAATTTACACATAATCATAGCCAGATCCAGTAGAAAAGTCATTTTTCTTTTTATTTTGTGGCAGTAAATATGTCAGCTACAGTATGGCCACATCCTGGCTGCTGAAATATTGCCATGTGCTTTTAGTACAAACTTATATGTCGTGGTTGTCAATAATGCACTTTTAATGTTAAATGACATACTCATATTGTATGGGAGAACACTAGATTAAAGTACTAAGAATTTGCAGCACATTGCAGGTGAGCTACAATATTATGATGAATATATATGCTGCTGCTGGACTTTATCGAGAAGCTGAAAGACTCATGCATAGCATGCGGAGCAGTGATTGTTCACCCGACTCCTTAACATATCTCGCACTTATTAGAGCATATACAAGGGGAGCAGAGTACTCAGAAGCTGAGCTTGCCATTGATTCTATGCAGAAAGAAGGAATCCCCCCTTCTTGTGCACATTATAACGTGTTGCTATCAGGTTTTGCAAAGGGAGGATTAATTGGAGAAGTAGAAAGGATCTATAAAAGTTTCATGAGCGCTGGACTACAACCTGACCTAGAGTCTAATCGTATTATGCTTAGAGGTTACACGGACTATGGTCATGTGGAGGAAGGCATCTCCTTCTTTGAACGAATTTCCAAGTCCATAAAACCTGACCGGTTTATAATGAGTGCAGCTGTGCATTTGTACAGGTCAGCGGGCTTAGAAATCAAAGCAGAAGGGGTGTTGAGGTCTTTGAACAGTCTCGGGATTCCCTTCTTGGAAAATCTTGAAGTTGGATCAAGGTCGAAAGCTGCCTGATTCATCAGCATAGACTCTGGAGTTGGGACCTTTTAATAGATTTCTTGATGAGACGAAATGCCAAATGACAATTATATCGTATCAAGTAGGCAACTGTGTGTAGACTAGCGTGAATACAATAGCCGAGGATATACCGGGCAGGAATGGAGCTAAGCTAGTATTTTGTGAAGGAAGTTGAAATAACGTGCAACCTTTGAGTTTGGCAATGTCTGCCACAGTACAGAGCATTATCTGCGTACCGACGTGCTGATGATCTTCTTACTGCGTGTGGTACATCCCAGGTCGGAATATGATTCTGTTAAACCAATGATGAAGGGCTGAGAAGTATGAGCAAGTGTAAATAGCATTTGTTTCTGTAGTTTGTCTCTTTTACTGCTTATACCCTAAATGATTAAGCATTATATACAGAGATACTAGATGTTAGTAATATTTGTACATTTAGTTTCTATTACAAGTCTTGAAGAGTTCTAATATTAAAATTGCATGATATTTTCATGTTATTGCTAGATTATTATGATGATGTTACTGTAACATCTCCTTTTTGTGAATCTTGAGACTACTTACCCCATTACGTGTCTACTTATTCCCGCTAGAGAGCCTATTATTCACTACTACCTATCTTATCTTACAATATATTAATACGCACTATTAAGTCTAGTTTATCATAATTACACGCATTGATTGGCTTTTATATTTTTATTGGAGGGGACAAACTAAGATTGTTACTTGAATAGTTAGAAATTTGATCGAGTGTACTTGAATTTCATTAGACAGCGAGATATTTATGCCTCAGTCCAAAGATTTTTCTTGCAATTCAACTGTACTCCCTACTTTAACCAACATAACCTTATCTTAGACGCTCAATGCATGTTCACTAATTGATAATCGTTTTATCTAAATAGATTGAAGTATTAATTATTATGTTTATTCTGTATGATGTTTTTCAAATTTCCTCTACAAAACCCATGCAATGAAGTAGAAAATATAGGTATTACAAATGATTGAATCTAATATCAAAACCCATATTATGAATATTCCAACCATCTGGCGATTGAGAAATAGGCCTATAACCGTCCGATAATTTAACTAACTTGAGAACATTTCGGTGATCAGAATTACCAATTTTACAACTCAAACCTTTTGTAACATGTATGAATCTAATGGAAGTGGAATTTAGTAGATGACATCAAACTCATACTCAAATGATGGAATGAAGGGCTACGCAACAATAATTGATGTATTTGGATGGACAATTTGGCTGTCAAGATAGTTCCACTTCCGTCTTTCAATTTACTGTTAAGTGCTTGACTTAGACTTGAATTCAGTAACTTATACTCCATCCGTTTTAAAAACTAATGAACTTATTTGATTGGGCATATAGTTTGAAAGGAAGACGTCATAAATATTTGTATGATAATAAACCATCTCATTATTGATAAAAATATGAAATTTAAAGTTTCATTATTTTCAAATATAAAAAAGTTTATTCTTTTTTATTTAAAACGGACTAAAAAATAATTTTATTCTTTTCGAAACAGAGGGAATGAGTCTTTGCATAATTGTATTTCTTTCTTTCCCTAAACATGCATGAAAAATAATACTTCGACTAATTTATTGTAAATTTTTCTTGTTATTTAATATAAAATAACTTCTTGTTAATTTCTAAACTATTGCTCAATGTTAGGTCTTCCTCCCCTCCCCCCTAAACATTTTAAAAAAAAAAGGTTGGCGGTTTTTGACGGAAAAGGATCAAAACTGCATTCAGACTATTCGATTTGGTACAGATATGCCGTCCACCTATTGAGCCAAAAATGGCCTCACCGTTATCTTTCTGGCTCACTTATGCCCCTACGACTAACGTCAATGCCAAATAAAAAAAATATTTAAATTAAACATGAAATTTTTTTATTAGTCCAATTTTAAACTATGATCCCAATTAAATAAACCCATCTATAAATCTTTTTTTACCCAACCCCAAAAATTCGACCCGCCTAGAAAAATGGTCAAACTCTTGATTGTTAAGAAAATTAACTTCTCCATCTTTTCAAATCTACCATCACCATAGCTGCCACCACCCCCTTTCTTCCATAACAACCACGCTGCTACCATAATCATGATTCTCATATTTGCTCCATTCCTCCATTTTCGAATAATAACAGTGAGAATATTATACTAATCGAAACGGTCCGATTGGAAAATCTTTAATTTTTTTCGATTTGATCTCTTTTTTGTTGTAAAATTAGGAGTTTGTTCAAGGAGGAGTACCTAGGCTATAAATTTTTATTTTTTACAATAAAGTATCATTTGGGTCTAACAACTTATTAAGAGTTTGCAAAATTTACAAAATTGTGAAAAAAAAACTTGACTATTCCGAAATTCTAAGCCCGAGAATTCATAATGGATTCTTGATGACTTATGTGTTGAGAAAGAAAAAAAGATTAACCATTGTAAGTGACACTTGAATGTGAAAATTAAGGTACGATCATTTTCGAAAAATGACAGCTCCAATGGTAAATGTAAAATGAAGAAGATGATAAAAATATGAAAAATGATCGAAGCTGCCCCTAGACTAAAAATGTGGTGGCACATGGTTGCTATGGAGGAAAGGGGATTGTGGCAGCTATAATGGTGGTAGAATTGGAAAGATGGAGAAGTTTATTTTGTTGACAATCAAGATTTGGCCATTTTTTAAGGCGGGTCGGATTTTTGGGTTGTGTAAAAAATTGGGTTAAGGGTGAGTTTATTTAATTGAGGTCATGGTTTAAAATTGTACCAATAAAAAGTTGTCATGTGTAATTTAAGTAGACCTTTTTTTTATTTGGCATTAACCATTAGTCGTAGGGGCATAAGTGAGCCAGAAAGATAATGGTTGGGGCATTTTTGGCTCAATAGGTGGCAGAGGGCATATTTGTACCAAATCGAATAGTGTGGGGGCAGTTTGGCCCTTTTCCGTTAATTTTATTCTTATTTTTATTGCAATTTCAAAAGAAAAGGGAAAAAATGAAAAGGAAAAAAAAAAAAGAGAAAAAAGAAATAGAAAAAAAAAGAGAGGAAGAAGCAATATATGTCATCTGGTATGATGCTTCCCGGTAGGCTAAATCTCATTTGTTGAATAGCAGTGGGAATTTCAGCGTTGGGGCGAAAAAACAATGGCATCATTTGGAAGGAAACAGGGCGTGGCTTTGGCCAGCAATCTCCTGAAAACCCTAACCGGAAGATCTTCCAATTTCAGATCCAACGCCAGAAGTTTTAGCGGTGTTGGTAGCACTGAGGTCGTAACCTCCCACACAGACAAATGGATGCAGGTATAAGTTGTTTTCTCCTTTCTCTTATCTTCATCTTTCTATCAGATTTATCAAATTTTTTTGCTGAACGGAATTTATGATGCCCTAGCTTATGGATACAGAGGTTTTATGATGGAATTTTCGGCTAGTCTAAGTCTTCCTTAAGAGATGTCCTTTTTCACAGTGGCATGTGTGAAAATGAATTTCTGAAATTAGAGACAAAAGGGGAAAAGAACTGAAATCTTTTCGAAACTTGTCTAGTTTGAATTGTCTTTTCTTTGTTTTATTTCCGTCTTTCTGAGCCGGGGGTCTATCGGAAACAGCCTCTGTGCCCTATCCGGGCAGGGGTAAGGTCTGCGTACACATTACCCTTCCCAGACCCCACTTTGTGGGATTTTACTGGGTAGTTGTTGTTGTTGTTGTTGTTGTCTAGTTTGATACCCTAGGAAATCTAACTGCAGAAAAATCTGATAATCGGAGCTGTTATTTCTTAATGTGAAGCTTGAATAAATATATGTGAAGGTGAGAATTGATTTCTAAAGTGAGGGATTAGAAATTTCTGACCTTTTAGGGTGATATTTTATCTTGTGAAAGGGAATCGAATGTTGAGTATTGGATATTAGTCTTTAAGTTTGCGATGTGCATATTGCATGGAGAAACTGCAACCAAAATCATGCTTTAGAAGAGCTCAAGGTAGGATATCGTGCTTATAATTTCTTCTTACATGGACTTTGAGCAATACTAATCTGAAAAGGAAAAAAAAATCAGATTTTAGTGCATAATTATCATCACACTTTTCTGGGTAAGTTTCAGGTCAGTTCTTAATCCCAATTAGTTGTTAAAAGCTACCATGATTTTCTGTCCTCAAATGTTGGACAAGTTAGGACTAGCGGAAGATCTTGTTTTGCCAAGCCAAATCTGAGGCAAGCTTGACTTTGACAGGTTCAGGCTTGAGTAGGCTAGCCTAAGATCTTGACCTTGACACAATCTAGAAACTGGGAGGCTTCGGATTGAACAGTTTGATTGGAGATCAAATTTGCGATATCCAATGAGTGTGAAACCTCAATTTTGTGTTGCATGTCAGAGAAGGCAGCTGAAATAGCAGTCAATGTTGAAATCACGGAAAAGGAAAGATGAGATTGGAATAGGAGATAGAGTGGGAGAGGGACAAAAGAAGAAAGATTGGGGACGGGAGAGTAAAGATATGAACACAGTATTGTAGATGGCAAGAAGTGACTGGTCGGAGATGGGAGTGACAGGAGAAGAGAGGAGATCTAGGAAGAAGTAAAACCTGTGTCTTAACTGAAAAGTTGTTGTATTTATGTGTTTATCATATATATCTGAAGGCTGATAGTATTAGGAAGATATTTAATGGTGTTTTGATTTGGACAAAATGTGTTTAAGCTACAATTATCTCAGTGAAGAATTTAAAGGGACTCAGGAGCATGGAGACAAGCTTCTATCGTACTGAGATTAACAGAATGCTAGTCAAATTAAGCAATTCTGATTTGCTTGAGTAGCTTGTGAGCTGGCCTGGCATGCCTGCAGCCCGAGTAGTAATCAATTTTCTTTCCCCTCATCTGCAATCCAAAGTTTTATTTCTCTTTTCCAAAGGATTCTTCTATAATTGCCTTGCCACAGGCTGCACCTTACAGTCCTATGACCATTTGTGTGGTAGAAAATGCGTTGTGTAGTCAATTTTTGGACACGAATTATTTAATGCAGGCACTTTTATAAGCTTGTCAGAATAATATACAAAGGTGACCATTTTATAGAAATAATGTTAAGTCCAATAAGCTTGTTTTGAGCCGAGGGTCTATCGGAAACAACCTTTCTACCTTATACAAGGTAGGGGTAAGGTCTGCGTACACTATACCCTCCCCAGACCCCTACCTGTGGGATCACACTGGGTATATTGTTGTTGTTGTTTGAAGCTTGATTTTTTTTAAAAAAAAAAATAGTGGAACAATAAGGTTCAAGATGGTTCCAAGGTTTTTTTTTTTTTTTTTTTTTTTTTTTTTTTTTTTTTGGATGAGTAAGATGGTTCCAAGATATGAAGTCCTCGTTTTTGCTTTAGTTTCTGTCAAGCCTTTTTTATTTCAAAATTGCGTCAAGGATTTTCTCCCTATTGATCTGTATCAAACCAGTGGAAGAATAAGCTTGATCAGAAAAAGCTAGTGAAACAATAAGGTTTTAAGATGGTTCCGAGATACGAATCCTCGTTTTTCCTATTGTTCCTATGATGCCACTGTTAATCCGTAAGTACATTAAGAATTTTCTTCCTGGTAAATACTTTGTTTATTTTCCTGATTGTTGTGTGGTGCTTAAATGGTAGGATATTAGCAAGAAATCTCCCATGGAATTGATCAATGAAGTTCCGCCAATCAAGGTTGAGGGCAGGATTGCCGCCTGTGAAGGAGGTAATGTTAATACTACCACCATGTTCCCTTTTTTTACCGGGAAGTGTTCGTGAGTTGCTTAAGAAATACTGCTTCCATTACAAAAGAATCTGCCTTGAAGTGCTCTTTTTTTATCTTCTGAAACAGACACTGATCCTGCTCTTGGACATCCAATTGAGTATATATGCCTTGATCTGGACGAACCAGCTGTATGCAAATACTGTGGTTTGCGCTTTGTTCAAGATCATCACCATTAGGGTTGCATGATGAGAATTCCTGAACTAAGAAGAGTCGTCTTCATTTTATATCTAAACAGTTGTGCTTATTTTGATCCTTTGTACTAATGATGCAGGCAAGTTTTGCTTCTCGTAATAAGGATTAGTACTGTCTGTGTGATCCATTTTCTTAAAGCTGGTATACAGATGCTTTTCACTAGTTCATTTCTCTCTTTCGTACACAGGCCATAGTAAATGCTTTTGCCGATTGAATCTATGTTAGGTGCCAAAGGTTTATGTTAGATATAATGTTTTAGAAGGCAAAATTGGAACTCGTCCGGAGTTTGCCCGTGAGGCAAGGCACTCAAAATGTCTGGAGACATTAGGGGGTGCTTGGCCTCGTGCTGTAGGCGTTGGCTTACGCTTCAAGCGTCCGTATTTGCACCCAACATGACGCACAAGTGCACTCCATCTTTTTTTTTTTTTTTTTGGCGCACTCGCGTGAAAACATTCAAAATTCCTTAACTAACTCTTTACTCCTCAAAAACGCTTCCCATTATCACAGAAATTCGAGGATATTTGTCACTCAAAAGTAGAGAGACCTAACATCGTATTCTTTTTGACTAAGAATACAATGAGGGTGTATTTCGACGAAGATTTCATTTGAGAATAATAGTCGGTCTTCATCTTTATTTTTCCTATGTCTTCACTGTTTAGTTTTCAATATTTACTCTTCAAATTCTGTTCTTGTTCTTTACCCTACTCTTCGAATAACTATTGTTCTTTTCAAGTAACTGCAAATAATTCTATTCAAAGGTTACTCAGTGGAAATATTTTACATCGCCAAAATGCATAGAATTTAAAATCACTTAAAATCTTGATATTTCTTTTATCAAAAACATAGAGGAAAAGACAAATCTTTTCCTTTTTGGAATAATTTTCAGCCATTGCACTTTTATTTCCTTGGGCTGAATACACAAGTGACTAAACAAAACGCGAAAAGAACACAGAATTGGCCTAGGCTATGAATAATCATACCATGAAATCTGTAACTTGTAAGAAGCCAAAATTTCCCGAAATAATGGGAAAAGAATAGGTCATTCGCGGAAAATTTGTCAGTAACAAAATTCTCAGTAGGCGCCCTTGATCATTCTTTGGCAAAATTATCTCAAGGAAAAAAATTTCTTCACTTGTCACCCTCAGCTGCTGCTAATTTCCTCCTCTGCTGATGTTCAGCAACTTTATAATCTACCACTTCACGAAATAAGTTAGGGTCTAATACACAGTCCTCGCTCCCATATACAGCAGCTTGAACACTAGCCATCAGTTTTGCGATCTCTCTTCCTGAAAATCCCCCCGTTCTGGCAGCAGCTTCTCTCAGAATATCATCCGTCAATCCTTTTATCTCTATTTTCTGCTGCTGCTTCTTGAATAAGCTTGAAAAGAAACCAGGTTTCCTTTCCCCAGCTTGAGCTATATATCTTTCCAGATACAGTTTGATCAGCTTGAAGCGCTCATCTTCACCAGGCAAAGGGAATTCGATGACTTCATCAATACGGTCTGCAACAGCTGAATCAAGATCACCAGGGCGATTTGTAGCTAAGGCAAGTACTATATCTTTTGACTGATCACCGGTGCGGAAAAGAAGTGCATTGAGGGCACTCCTCTGAGCTTCACTCATATAGGTTTTGTTTCGCCTGAAATTGACATGAAAAGGCAAGCTCAGAGATCTAATGGCTGAAGAATCAAATTCGACATGTCCACCTAAACATTGTAAAAGAGTAAATCTGACAAGCATATAAATACCTGGATATAGCTATAATATCAAAAAAAAAAAAAAAAAAAAAAAAAAAGATGATAGATCTGATTAATCTAGGGATCAATGTGGCATCATTTAATTTAGATGACATTTAAGGTCAGAATTTCCCTTCACCTAATCTCTCAACTTTGGCTCTGCCATCAAGTTAACAAGCAAGTCTGCCTACCTTCGCCTGAATGGAATCAGTTCAATTCTATATGTTGCTTCAGGGCTTCAAGAATCATCCAATTGAATTTTCAGCAGACTATCTGTTCTATAAAGTTATTCCCCTAGACGCAATTATTTGATCTCCATCGGACTAACTTCAGCAAGTTATCTCTCAAACGAGAACAAGGTACTTGTTATGAGTTCATCATTGAGGCATGCCTAGCTATCCTGAAGGTGGTCTTTTTTCAGTGCCTTGCTACTAAAACAAATTCGACCAGTACATCTTAAAGTCAGAGAGGACCCCAGAGATCCCTGAACAAGATTATATGAAATTACTTTGTCAAAGGAAATACACCTCCTAGCATGGTGGCGCGAATAAATAGTACAAACCTATCAAAAACTATTAAAGATCTCGATCAATCAAATGCAGCAATGTTATGGGAAAGTCACTTACTCGCACAAAAATGCATCTGCTTCGTCAATAAAAAGTAATAGACCCTTTCTGGATTTTTTGGACCAGTCAAATAACTGATGTATTTTAGTGACAGCCTGTGATCCCAGTGGCGCAACATCACCACCCGTCATCAATGCATAGTCAAGTCCCTGACAAAGAGAATCAAGCATATTATTGACCACCAACAAAACTAGAACTGCCAAGTTATAGATGTCCCATAAACGGAGTCCACCAACGTCAACACTCTCTTGAAAGATTGCCCTTATAAAACTTTTTATGAGTCATTAATTTCAGAACTGTTATGCTTTGCATCAAAAAGCAATTTTTTTTTATCAGCGACTTTGTGTCAACTTATAAGATGGTATACGTATGCCAGCTTGTGTGACACTCCCTAACCCGTATGCAATACTTTAACAAGATTGAATGCAACACATAACATATAAGTAAATATGTAAAGGTCACTAAAAATTAGCTGAGAAGATAACAAAAGAGGGAGAAAGATCTTACAGATCTGCGAGCAAGCTCTCTAGCAACCATTGTCTTCCCTGTTCCTGGAGGGCCATAAAAGAGCATGTTGCGAAATGGAGCTTGATGGGATTTGGTATTAGCAGTAGCATTGGCTAACTGCTGAATCCTTTTTTCAAGAGATGGATGTAGAATGACATCCCCAAACCCTTTCTCAGACTTGGATGCAGAACCTCCATTAGCACCCTTCGAGAGAGTGCTCATGGCTCGTGAGAAGAAGCCTGACCAAGGATATTTACCCCTAGATGACTCTCTGATCAATGATGGCTGTCCCAATATTCTGTCCACATAACTCCAGACAACTCTTGCACCTTCTCTGCAATTCAGATAACAAGCTTGCATCAGCCGTATTACCCACACTAGTGAATACAAGTAGAAGTGCTGGCAAAATATCTTCAAGAACAACCACAAAATCCAAGAGAGACAGGGTAACCAACTTTAATAGTTTACCCACCACCAGATTCCAAATAAACCAACTTCTTAGTATTGGCCGTTTAAATAAACAAGTGTATTATCAACAGAGGGAGCAGTCAAACAAAACGAGCAGAGCCAGTAGCTAAAAATTATATGAGTTCTGCATAGCTAAAATGTAGAAATGCTTTAAAAGATCAGATATCATTAGAGTAGGATTTTCCTCTTTCATCCCCGCAAGGTGGTTTGAATAATAGTGATGCTCAAACTAGAAGACAAGAGAATTGCACATGCAAACAACTTTACGTTGATAATTTTGAAAATATATGAAATACCTTGTTGTATATATTCCAGCTGCAAGAGCAGTCACGCCACCAACAGCCACAACAAGCTTATTTTGATCCGTTAGTATTGCACGGAAACCACCTACATAAATGGATATCTTCACGTCAAAAGATAATATTTATTTTGCATCAGCAGTAGCCCAAAATGCAGCCCTACCTACATTTTGTGCATTTGCACAAATTAGTGGTGCTTGATGACCTTTTTAAACCAAAAAAAAATTGATACTGCTATTTATCTTTTGCGAAGTTTTAATCCCCCACTCAATAGTATCGGCACTAGTCATAGTCGCCAGAGGCATGCCAAGAATCAGAAGAATGCAGCATTTATAAATAGAGTCCAGAAAATATGTCTGGCGTTTTTAATTTTTTCTAGTATGCACATTGAAAAGGCTAAAAAGGAAAATGAGCATAGAAAGATGTGTAGATTATAAACTCACTAATGGTGTCTAACACCAGCAAGCAAATATTACTCCATAATACTAAAAGAACTACAAATCTAAATCTCTTCTTGTTTCTCTTTCCCAAGAAACAGAAGACTTAAATTGTCTCTTCAGCAAAAATTAAAAGACAGCACATTGGCATGAAAGACAGTTAAAGAAAAAATTCAACACCAAAGCAAGAGATGTATTATGCAGGTCAATACTAATAACAGAACAAAATAGACTGATATGATCCATAAATCTAAACATGGATAACCCGTATCAGCAAGCTAATAGAAGGTCATCAGAGAAGAACCTCCAATATGATCAAAAGTTGTGTTAATCGCAGCGACCCATTTCTCCCGTTCAGCATTTGCACGATCTACTAGTATTCTCCTGTTAACATCCTCAGCCAGCTTTGCTTCATGTGCTCTACCCTCTGCTTCTGCCATAGCTCTCACTCTAATAGTTTCGCGCTCGATCTCTGCTTTTTCTCTCTCTGTCTGGCGGCGCTGCGCTTGGATTTGTTCTTCTGTTGCTCGTCTAGCTGCCTCTTGTCTCAGAGCTGAATCCTCTTGCATTTTTACCAACTCCTGATTTCTAGCTCTATGGTGCTCATTTTCTGCCTGCAGAATGCAAGCAGAAGTCAGCTTTATCATTTAAAGCAATACCAATTTAACCATGACATTATTAAAACACATCACATGCCTGCATCCTTTTCCTTGCTAATTCATCTTCATATCGAGCCATCTGTGACTTGATTTGTGCCTGCTGCTGAGCTAGTTTTTTTTGTTCGTCGTATATAACCCTTTGTCTCTCCTGTTAAAAGAAAGACAATCATATATTTTTTTCTTCCTTGGTACATAAATGTAAAGTTCAAATTTTGATATTACAAACAAGACAAGTGAAATGTGTTTCAATCAGATAAGTGAACAATAAATAATTACCAACAAGTGCACAAAGGGTTGTCGCATATTTTCTGGAAGAAATAGAAGTTCAATACACCCTACTTAGTTTAAACAAATGATATTTATTGGAGGAGCAGCATGCAGAGACAGAAAAAACAAAGTATTTAGCAAGCAACACTCCATATCTATTTCCAGTAGAGTAAAAATAAAATCCCTCACGTGGCTTAATTGTCTTCAAGGAATCGGGTCGTTTGCTCTAAACGTTGTTTGCACTTGGTTTGGTTTGCACATGGGAATACAGAACCATGTCCTCTACAGCCAATGAAATTTCTAATCCACTTTAACCAACCACTAATGCTTAATTACATATAGTAAGTTCACCTAAACGAAGATTTAGAGCAAAAACAAAACATAAATCAAGGAATATACTAATAAAACAATGGACATCAAAACCAAAAACAAATCGTGAAATAAAATAACGGTGTAAGTTACAACAAGATTTGTCAGCTGATACTTCTGATTGCTGCTTCATTAAAAGGGAGAATTTTTTCTTAATCGTCCAACAAAAACAAATAAAAGGAACTTTCTTTTATCGAGTTGATAAATAAGGAGTAGTTCACCATAGAACTTTAAGCTTACCGTCTCAGCTTGAGCTTGCAGTGCTTTAAACTCTTGCATTTTTGCAGTTAACTCTACCTGCCTTGTGTCTTCTTGCTTTTTAATCACTTCAAACACCTACAAACAAACAACTAGGAATAATTAGACTACATAAGAATAGATGAATCATTATCTCTTCACAGTGAATTTCGCAGCAAAAATTTATTTTTTTCTAGAATATATTTTACTACATAACAATAGACAAATCTTTCTATTTTATAGTTAAAATATTTGCCAATTAATTGATTCCCCAACAGTACCAAACAAATTTGGATATAGGTCTTTAGTACATTACTATTGCCTTCTTAAGAATAAAGCTAGAAAATTAACTAAGATTCGGTACCTGTTTGGCACTTTTAGAACTATTAATCTCTCTCAAAGCCTTAGCGCCTCTCTCCAAAGCCTCAGGATCAAAACCAGCTGAAGTAGTCCTCGGATTATCATTTCGAACCTTCGGAGGAGGCTCAGGAGTTGCCGCCGCTGCCGGCTGAGGTGGCTGAGGAACATCAGCAGGAGCACTCGGTACCTTATTGGAAGAGGTGGAAAACGGAGAGAAGCTGAAACCACCACCACCACCACCGTCGGCATAAGCAGTTTCTGTACCAAACTTAGCAGAAGCTAGGGCTGCAAATAGCCCTGCTGCATATGTTTTACCCATTTTCCCCTCACTTTTTTCTTCTGCTATAGGAATAAGAAATAAAATTGGGGGCGGAGAGAATGCTAGGGAATATCAATGATTGTGGCTTGCAGGAGAAGAAAAGGAAGACGCCATAAAAATGTTACTTTTCTTGGGAGATTGGAAAAGAAGGTTCAGGGTTTATGTAGGGTTTGAGATCTTTTGGTGAAATTGCGGCTTAGGGCCTTTGTTTCTTTGTAAGATCTGAACCGGACTTAGTGTTAATGAACCGGGAATTAGGAATTAGTGGTTTCTTTTGGATTTTCGGGGGTAATTAGTTGAGGCAAATAATTTCAATTGGTTGAAGAGAATGTTAAAGCGATATATAATATAGTCAAAATGACCTCCTGGCCACTTAAACTTGCACCAAATTGTCAACCCGGTAAATAAACTTACAACTTTTTCATTTGAACACCTCAACTTGATTACTTACACATCAATAAGCCACTTTGACCGTTGACTATGTGTTTACCCTAAAATCCGAGTAACAATTAAATTTATATTGTGGTTTTAAGGATATGTGGTTTAATCCAATACTAATTGATGAACAAGGAATTAAATGTATAAATAGAAGAATAAAATAAGTCAAACCAGTGTGCAAGCCAAATCTCGACCTCGAGCTATGATGGCCTCGAGGTGGAATAGTATGAATAGCAAGATACAAAGCAACTCTTGATGAACAGTGAATAGAATAGCTAGAGAATAAAGTGTATGTATTATATTATAAGTGAAAAACGTGTCTTACAAATGGATGGGCTCCCCTTTATATAATAGGGAGCCCTAAATAAGGTACACTTCTAATTACAGTAAGAAATCATAATTGACAGTTGTCTAACCGCCAAGGGTCAATCTATTCCGCAATTCACGCCGTGATCTTCGGGTCGTTGAGGGTACTAGCTCTTTCTGTTACCGAACCATAACGATACTATCTCGAGGTATGTCTTCTTCCGACCTCGGCAAATGATTTCGACCTTGACCTTGAATTGGAAAGGAACCTCGACCCCGAGCTAGGCGTCTTGGCCTCTCGACGTGGTATCATCTTTTCCATCGAGGAACGAAATCGGGTAGCCTCGATTTTCACCGTATACAGATAGTCCCCTCGTTTCTTAGAATAAAATGATAAGAAAAGATTTGAATCTCGATTTCCCGGAGGCCCTGATGATGATATCATCCTCGTGACGTAGGCGTTCGAGGTGACCGAAACGTCCCGTCGGTTCGTTTCCCCAAAACATTAAATGCTTGCCAGTGGCGGTCGGCCACTAGCGCCGCCGAACCGTCACCGTGTGCCTATAAATATAGGGATTTTACTTGAATCAAAACCTTTACTTCCACCATCAAACTCTTCTTGTTCTCTTCCTCTCTTCATCTTTTCTCTATCTCTACCTGTTGATCCACCCCCTTTTAGCACAAGAAATATCAAACTCCACCTCTTTCTGCTTCCTTTAACCTGAATCAATGGCGAAAACCTCCAAAATCGTTTAGAGAAAGCTTCCTCCTCTTCTTCCCGGCCGGCAGATGATAAAGCGCTGGCCCTTCATGGGATTGTTCCCGGCCCCTGTGTCACAAAGAATGACTTCAAAGTCGAGAATCCCCCTACGATTTTCGGGCCGATGTGAGCACGTATCGAGATATATTTGCTCGATAACGGAGAAATACCTTGAGTCCATGAAGAGAGATTGTGGCTGGGGGATGAGGTCGTGGAACAAATCCTCGCCCCCGAGGAGAGTATCACCACTCATGTGGAGGGGTTCTTAAGTGTCTATACTTACCCCTTCACACTGGGTCTCATCGATCGACGTTTGCAAGAGGTACCAGGTCACCCTCGGCCAGATCTGTCCTTCTTCCTGGCTTATAGTGATCATGCTCCATTTTTTCTCCAGCAAGGTCGAGGGGCTAGAGTTCACCCTCAACTATCTTATTCGACTATATCGGCCTCATCTTTTCCGAGGGTTGATCAAGCTCCAACGCCGGTCGATCAAGGCCTTTTTTGCCAGCAACGACGAGGATAAAAATCGGGGTTGGATGAGCCGGTTCGTGCGAGTGAGGACCTGCGACATCATCCCGGAGGAGAAATGTCGTTCCCAGAGAAGTGGAACCCAAAACGTAAGTGAAGTTTTTACCCATTAACCTTCGTACTCCGTTTTTTCATTATGTGATGCATTCGTCTATTTCGCTGTTGTTGCTTGGATGCCTCATGCGGTCACCGACCTCGAAGACTGGGTCCGAAAACTAGCCGCGACCTCCTCTTATAATGAGAGTCGCTGGCGTGACTTCGCGAGGGGCAAATGGGAAGCCGAACATCATGGTAAGTTCATCTCGTAAGACTTTGATGCATTCCTCTTTATTGGATATGTCTTTTTACTCATATTTGATTTTCTCAATGCAGGCACTGGAGATTCTCCGAAATGAGGCCGGCCCCGCCTGGGGAAGAGACCGAGTCCCCGATTCTGAAATTGTGGAAAGATAATAAGAGAAAAAGGGTCTCGAAGCCCGAAGACCCCCAAGATAAAAAGGCTCCAGCTCGAAGACGCAGGAGAACTTTCCTTCTTATGGATATAGATTCGGTCCACCAGTTGGTTGAAGAAGAAGAAGACGAGGTGAAGACTCGGCGCTGGTGGTTCGAACCAGGAAACCGGTCGAAGTTGTCAAACCCTCCGAGCCGAAGACCTTGCCTCGTGATGAGGAGGCTTCGAAGAAAGATGCAGGCAAAACCCCCGAATCACCCGAGGTCGAGATTGTTCCTCGGCCATCAACAAGCACACTGGAGGGGGCGGGTTTCTAGATCCCCCGCACTGAACAGAACGCCCCGAGTGATTTGCTCGGGTCCATGACAATAGTTCACTCTCCCTCTCTACCGGCCTATTCTGAAGAGGCCATAAGAGAGGCTCGGGCCCTGCAGATGCCTGACTTGGGTGGAGTCCCCAACGGAGAGGATCCCTTCCGGGATTGCTTTACCGGGTTCGATGACGCCACCGATCTCAACGACGCATCTACCCTCTTCGAAGAGGCTCAACATTTTTTCTCTCGAGTAAGCATCAATTCCTATTGTTGCAATTTTTCTTTATCTTCTTCTCTCTTTACCCTAACTTGTATCCTTTTTTCAGTGTAGGCTTTTACCAAGTTTAGGACCGACCTGAGCCAATGTGAGGCTTTGAAAGGAACACTTTGAAACTCCTTTGCAATCAAAAGGAGGAGGAGATCAGGGACTTTCGGGCAGACTTGGCCAAGGCTCATAAGGATGGGGCCGAGCTAAACAAGCAGGTAACTGTAATTTTGAAAGAGTACGGTCTACTCGACCCAACCGTGGAGGCTAATACTTCAGTGTCTCAACTACAACAAAAACTGTAGAGGATCGAGCTGCTTCGCAGGGAGGTAGATCAAATCAAGGCCGACTGCAATCGGTGGAAAGAGAACATGGACCGCCTCGCTGCGGAGAAAGAGGCTGCTTTGGCCAAACTGGCATCGGCCGAGGTCCAACTTCGGGGAGCTAAAGAGAATATTTCAGCCTATGCCAGAAGGATCGACGAGCTCGAGATCAAGCTTGCTGAGGCCAGGGCAGAGGTCGGGAAGACGAAGGTCACAGCTGACACAACCATTATTGTATACTTGGCCGATGCTGCAGCTAAGGGATGCCGCCGACAAAGAACGACGGAGCAATGATTTGGCCAAGTGCCAATCTCGGGGGGAGACCCTCGAGGAAATCCACGCTCGAGGTTACAACCTCTTTACAGAGATAGCTCAAGCAAAGACGCTCAAAGTTGATGCCAGATTTATCGTCTCCTCCGACGATGATGATGATGATGAAGGCAGCCAAGGCGGGTCTGACAATGATGAGGGGCCCGAAGGAGAAGCCGCTCCCAAGGAAGAAACCAGTCCCGGGCATAGTTAGGATTTTTTTTTGTAAGACCCCTGTCGGTCTCTTTTATATATAATCTAATATATATAATATATATATATATAGTATATATATATACTATCATTATATATATTATAATATATATATATATATATATATATATATAAGAAAATTTTCCTTGAATGCCTTCTCAATTTTTGTGAGCATGTTTTTTGCCTTGCAAAATCTTAACATAGTTTCATTTTTTGAATGGTGTGTTCACAACTTTGTCTTGGGTGGCTTGCTTGAAGTTACCAGGGTCGAGTTCGAAAAAGGTTCGAACTTCGAGGCATAGACCTTTACGAGTTTGTGCCAGATAACGGTGAGTCCCCGAGCTATAATCAAGTTATTGTTTACTTGGGTTCGGGATAATCGAACCCTTGGGTTCGGATAGAGTGAGAGCAAGATCTCGAACCCTAAGTGTATTGGCCCTTAGGCTCTTTTTAGATCGGGCCGTTATGGCCCCTAAAAGATGGCTATTATTTCCCCCTTTTTGGCTTAAAAGAATTAGTAAAAATTTCTTTATGCCTTAGCATGTATTTTTACCCATTGGGTTTTTTGAGGGTCCGATGCCTATTGAGACCCCTTTGTTTTTTGTGCCTTAGCACGTTTTTGTTAAGGTAATTTGGTACCTCTTAAGGTTTCTCGAGGGCCGATTTTATCGATGCCCTTTTTATTATTTGCTGAAGGTAGCCTTTTTTAATCGGTTTTTCATAAAATTTGAAGGCCTATTTTGATTGCGAGGTTCGGACGTCTCGGAGTCGCATTAATTTGGCCGTAGCCTTTGTGTATGCCTCTTGGGCTTATTTCCCAATAACACTTCGAACTTTTTCGAGGTGTTGGTCCCCGAGAAAGATGGCCTTGGACTATAGATTAAGGGGCACCTCTTGAGGTCTTATGAATTCGAGTTTAGATAACTCGAACATGTTGATTATCGATGACAGTCCCCGAGTGTTCGAGGTATATTTGCGTTTGGCTCTTGATCCATTTTTCACAAAATCATAAGTATAGAGCTCGTATAGTAGTAAGTTTCTTTGAGACACAAAGTGTTTGATATAGAAAGAATGCCTCTTTGAATAATTTATACATGCGTACATGTTTTGCCATCGGGGCCCGACTAATCTATATGGACACGGTTCAATCGACCGTTTGGCCCATTACAAAGTTTCCCTATCAAGACCCTTTTGTCATGAAGTATTTTTCTCGAAAATATATCCTCCGAGGGTGATGCCCCCCAGTATTCGAGGTTGATTGAGAAGAAGCCTTGGATACTATTGAATTTTCCTTAGGTAGCACATAATTGTTGCCTCGTTAAAAACCTCGTCGGAAAAACCCATTTGGGATAAAAACCGATCTAAGGGAAAAGGAGTGCAACGCGTGCTAAGAAAACCTAAGGTCTTCGTGTTGAAGAGTTTTCTCGACGTCTTCGATCGAACACTTTCAATAATTTAGTATCAAATACTAATGGAAAAAGGGAGCAAGTCATACCTCAGCAATAATATCGTTTGAGTAGTGGGATACATTCCAATTGTTTGGAAATTGTCCGCCCTCCATTGTGACAAGTTTGTAAGATCCCTTTCCGATGATGCCGATAACTCGATATGGTCCTTCCCAATTTGGTCTTAGTTTCCCTCCGTTTGGGTCTCGAGTATTGAGGGTGACTTTGCTTAGAATTAAGTCCCCGATTCCGAAGTGGCGCAGGTTGGTTCTTCTATTGTAATATCTCTCGATTCTTTGCTTCTGTGCAGTCATCCGAACAAGCGTAGATTCTCTTTTTTCATCCAATAGTTCGAGGCTAGTATTCATAGCCTCGTGATTTTATTCCTCCGTTGCATGTCAAAATCTGGCGCTAGGTTCCCCAACCTCGACTGGAATTAAGGCCTTGGAGACTAAGGAGAACGGGGTTGCCCCCGTGCTGGACTTCGATGTCGTTCGATACGCCCAGAGAACTTGGGGTAGAACTTCTCTCCATTTCCCCTTAGCGTCGTTCAACCTTTTCTTTAAGTTTTGAATGATGGTCTTGTTCGTCGTTTCTGCTTGGGTGATACAGCGTCGATAAGATCCTTTTTATTTTGTGTTCTTCGAGGAACTCCGTTACCTTGCTGCAGATGAATTGCTTTCCATTGTCACATACGATCTCGGTAGGTATCCCGAATCGACCCACGATATGGTCCCAGATGAAGTCTATAACTTCTTTTTCTCTGACCTTCTCGAAGGCCTGTGCTTCCACCCATTTAGAAAAGTAGTCAATCATAAACAAAATGAATTTAGCTTTACCTGGGGCCGTTGGCAGAGGTACGACGATATCCATCCCCCATTTCATGAACGGCCATGGGGATAGGACTGAATAAAGTTGCTCTCCGGGCTGATGGATCATCGGTGCAAACCTTTGACATTTATCACATTTTCGAACAAACTCCTTACTGTCTTTTTCCATGCTATCCCAGTAATACCCTACTGTAATGATTTTGTGAATCAAAGATTCGGCGCCGGAGTGGTTCCCACAGGTGCCTTCATGGATCTCTCGTAAAACATAATCGGTATCCCCCAACCCTAAACATACCGCAATGGTCCTTTGAACGTCCTTCTGTATAGCGTTCCATCTTCATCCAATGTGAACCGAGCAGCTTTGGTTCGTAGAGCCCTCGACTCTTTAAGGTCCAATGGGAGCTTTCCATTCTTTAAATATTCAATATATTTATTCCTCCAATCCCAGGTCAAGCTTGTAGAATTTATCTCGGCATGACCCTCCTCGACCACAGATCTCAATAATTGGACGACAACCCCCAGGATAGTATCATCTTCCTCGACTAATGACCCCAAATTCGCAAGTCCATCGGCCTCACTATTATGTTCTCGGGGTACGTGATCTAGAGTCCACTCCTTGAAGCGGTGCAAAGTTACCTGACTTGTCCAAATACCTTTTCATTCTATCCTCTCGAACTTCGAAGCTTTTGTTACTTGGTTCACCACCAATAAAGAGTCACACTTGGCTTCAATGACTTCTTCCCCCAAGCCTTTAGCTAGCTCGAGACCTGCAATCATTACCTCGTACTCAGCCTCATTGTTAGTCAACCTAGAAGTTTTGATAGACTGCCTAATAGTGGTATCTGTGGGTGGCTTCAAAATGATGCCTAGTCAGGACCCCTCCACACTAGAAGCGCCATCTGTGAAAAAGGTCTATACCCCCGATGATGTGCCCGATTTTAACAAGAGTTCCTTTTCAACTTCGGGTACGAGGGTTGGCATGAAATTGGCCACGAAGTCCGCTAAAATTTGAGATGGCCGTTCGGGGTTGATACTCAATATCGTACTCACTGAGTTCGACGGCCCATTTGGCCAATCGGCCCGAAAGTTCGGGCTTGTGCAAAATATTACGGAGTGGGTAAGTGGTTAACACACTTATGGGGTGACATTGAAAGTATGGTTTCAGCTTTCTAGAAGCGCTTACTAGTGCAAGTTCTAATTTATCTAAGTGTGGATATCTAGTTTCTGCTTCCCTTAAGGTTCGACTAACATAGTAAATAGGAAATTGCGTACCTTGGTCTTCTCGAACTAGGACACCAGTTACCGCGATTTCCGACACTGTCAAATATAAGTAGAGTTTCTCATCTGCCTTTGGGGTATGAAGCAATTGTGGGCTCGATAGGTATCGTTTTAATTCCTCTAATGCTTGTTGACACTCCGGGTTCCAGGTGAAATCATTCTTCTTCTTGAGTAAAGAGAAAAATCTGTGGCTTCGATCCAATGACCTCGAGATAAATGGGCCTAAAGCAGCTATCCGCCA